>NC_137786.1:231660232-232097936 GCF_963383645.1 Muscardinus avellanarius | reverse complement strand
CAAATATGCTGTGAGCAAGCCTAAATTTACCTGTGGGTGTATGTCACCTGCTCAATTCCCAGGGGAAAGCTGTGAGGACAAAGGGGGATTTCTCCCTCCCTCTCTCTCTCTCTCTCTCTCTCTCTCTCTCTCTCTCTCTCTCTCTGGATTGAACCCAGGTGCATTATATCTCCAAGCTATACTCCCAGTCTTTTTTTTGTTTGTGTGATTTTTTTTTTTGTTTTATTTTTTTGTTTTTGTTTTGCGGGTCTGGGGATGAAACCCAGAGGCATTCTACCTCCAAGCTACACCCCCCGCCCAATTTTTTATTCTTTATTTTGAAACTGGGTCTCACTGAGTTGCAGAGGGCCTCACTATGTAGCTGGGGCTGTCGGCAAACCGCAGTACTCTGGTCCAGCCTGCCAAGTGCTAGGATTACAAGTATGCGCCACCATGCCAGGCTTTGTTTGATTGTTTTTTTGTTTTTTGGTGGTACTGGGGTTCCTGGAAACCCTTCTACTTCCGGGCTACACTCCCAGACCTATTTTATACTTTTTTATTTGGAAACAGGATCTCTTAAACCAGCACAGCTGGCTTCAAACCTGCACGATCCTCCTGTCTCTGCCTCCCAAACTCAGGGATTACAAATGTGCACCACCACGCCCGGCTTTGATTTGTTTTTAAATATTCTCGCTAAACAGGTCATGGTGGCAAATGCTTGTAATCCTAGTACTTGGGAGGCTGAGACAAGATCACAGATTTGAAGACTCAGCAAGTAGTAAGACTCATCAACCTAGCCAGACCCTGCTTTCAAATAAGAAATAAAATTGGGCTGTGGTTCTAGCTCAGAGGTAGAATAGAATGCCTCTGGGTTCAATCCACAGTATCATTAAAAAAAAAAAAAAAAAAAAAAAAGCTGGGCTTGGTGGCACACAGTTTGTAATCTCCACACTTGGGAGGCTGAGACAGGAGGATGGCGCAGGTTCGAAGCCAGCCTCAGCTACTTAGTGAGGCTCTCAGCAACTTAGTGAGACCCTGTTTCCAAATAAAATATAAAATAGGGCTGGGTTCCACCCCCAGTAACAAAAAAACCAATCGAAATAGTGCTAGGGGTGTAGCCTGGAGGTAAAATGCAATCCTCAGTGCCACCAAAAAAAAAAACCACTGTGACCTGACTGTCACTGTGGCACACACCTGTAACTGTAGCACTTGAGAGACCAAGAAAGGAAGATCAGAGGTTTGAGACCAGCAGGAAGTAATTTAGAGAGACCCACTTGTAATCCCCGTGCTTGGGAGGCAGAGACAGGAGAAATGCACAGGTTCGAAGCCAGCCGCGCTGGCCTAAGAGACCCTGTTTCCAAATAAAATATAAAATAGGTCTGGGAGTGAGTGTAGTCCAAAGGTAGAAGGGTTCCATACCCAGTACCACCAAAAATAAATAAATAAAATAAATAAAAGTAAAAAGGGCTGGGGTGTAGCAGAGTAGCTCAGAGGTAGAAAGCCCCTGAGTTCCATCCCCATTACCAATTTTTTTTTTTTTCAGCTCTGGGGATGGAACCCAGGGCCATTCAACCTCCAAACTACACCCCCTGCCCTATATTTTTTTTGTATGTGTGGGGTACTAGGGGTGGAACCCAGAGGCTTTCTACCTCCAGGCTATACTCCCAGACCTATTTTATATTTTATTTGGAAACAGGGTCTCACTAAGTAGCTGAGGCTGGCTTCGAACTTGTGCGATCCTCCTGTCTCAGCCTCCCAAGCGCTAGGATTACAAGTGTGCACCACCACGCCCAGCTGTCCTATTTTTCTTTAATTCATTATTTTGAAACAGGGTCTCACTAAGTTGTGGAGGGCCTCACTAAGTAGCTGAGGCTGTCCGCGAACCGTGATCCTCCGGTCTCAGCCTCCCGAATGCTGGGATTACAAGTGTACGCCACAACGCCCGGCTCAATGTATTTTTATATTTTAATTTTTATTCTTAATTAATTAATTAATTTTTTTGTGGTACTGGGGATAGAACCCTTCTCTGGGCTATACTCCCAAACCTATTTTATAATTTTATTTGGAAACAGGGTCTCTTAAGCCAGTGAGGCTGGCTTCGAACCTGCGCGATCCTCCTGTCTCAGTCTCCCAAGCCCAGGGATTACAAGCGTGCGCCACCATGCCCGGCTTTATTTTTATTTTTATTTTTATTCTTTTTTTTTAGTACTGGGGATGGAACCCAGGGGCATTTTACCTCCGAGCTACACTCCCAGCCTGATCTTTCTTTCTTTCTTTTTTTGTGGGTGTGGGGATTGAACCCACGAGTATTCTACCTCCGAGCTACACCACCTGCCCTATTTTTTATTCTTTATTTTGAAACAGGGTCTCACTGAGTTGCAGAGGGCCTCACTAAGTAGCTGAGGCTGTCCGTGAACTGCAATCCTCCAATCTCAGCCTCCCCAATGATGGGATTACAAGCACATGCCGCCACCCTGCCCGGCTATTCTTTATTTTGAATCTGGGTCTCACTGAGTTGCAAAGGGCCTCACTAAGTAGGAGCTAAGGTTGCCCTCGAACCTGCGATCCTCCTGTCTCAGCCTCCCAAATGCCAAATTACAAGAGTGGCCATCACGCCCTGCCCAACACCGCTTTTCTGACGCTGATATTATTGTGGTTATATAGAAAATCCTTGTTTGGAGGAAATATATATCAAAGCCCTTGGAAGATACATCAACAACTGCCTCTGAAATGGTCCAGAAGAAAAAGCTTCTGCCGCCCCCATCCCCGAAGCTTCGGCCTCTCCCTGAGCTCCTGCCCATAAGCTTAGGAGAAGCAGCCAGATCAGACCCTGTCCTGCCTTTTGGAAGCGCTGACGCTGTGGCCACTCACTCTGTAACCTCGCAGTGACCTCTCTGAGGACACCCAGGAGAGCCAGTTCTTCTAGTCTAATAGCTAAGAAAAGCTTCACTTTCCCTGGGGAACTGGCATTCTTTTCCCTCTTACTCAAATTCTGTGGTGTGTGTGGTGTGGGGGGTGCTGGGGATGGAACCCAGGGGCAATCTACCTCCAAGCTATACCCCAGCCCTATTTTATTTTTATTTAGAAACAGGGTCTCACTGGGTTGATGAGAGTCTCACTACTTGCTGAGGCTGTCCTCGAACTTGTGATCTTCCTGTCTCAGCCTCCCAGGTACTGGGACTACAGGCCTGTGCCGGTCACATGCGAGCAAGTGCTCTCCAACTGAGCGACACCCAGCCTTCTTTCTCTTTTATGTTATTGGTTCTGCTCCTACTGAAAGCGAAGCCTGCATGGACGGAGGCGGGGTCAGCTCTCACCTCCCCTCCATGGCGGCGATGGTCTCCAGCAGGGGTGCGTTGCGGGTCTCGGACAGGAAGCAGAGGACGGCCAGCCCGGCCAGGATGGAGGTGGCGCCGAAGCCCAGGGACGGCAGGACGGGGCTCAGCTCCCCGAGCGTGGTGACCAGGGGCGCCGCCAGGCCCCCGACGCGGGCGCTGACCGAGGCCAAGCCCATCCCCATCTGCCTGCGGAGGGAGGGTGCGCGGTCAGCCGCAGGACCCCGCCCCAGGGGCCAGGCTCCCAGCCCGCCGCCCCCGGCCCAGGCCCACCTGATCTCCGTGGGGTACAGCTCACCCGTGAACAGGTACACGCAGATGAAGGAGCTGGCCAGGCAGCCCTTGCCCAGCGCCGCCTGGGCCGTGCGCAGGGCCTGCATGTCTAGACCGGAGGGTGGAGGTCAGGAGCCCTGGTGAGGGGAAGTGCGCGCAGCCCCCCAGAGGACCACCGCTCCCCACCGCGCCCCAGAGTGTGGAGTCCTCTCTCTCTTTCTCTCCTCTTCTCTCTGTGTTTGTAGTAGTGGGGATTGTTCTACCACTGAGTTACACACTCCAGCCCTATTTATTTATTTATTTATTTATTTACTTATTTATTTATTTAGCAGTACTGGGGATGGAAGCCAGGGGCATTCTATCTCTGAGCTATATCCCCAGCCTAGCCTTATTTTTTATTCTTTATTTTGAACTAGGCTCTCACTGAGTTGCAAAGGGCCTCACTAAGTAGCTGAGGCTGTCTGAAAACCTAGATCCTCCTTGTCTCAGCCTCCCGAATGCTGGGATTACAAGTGTGTGCCACCATGCCCAGCTCTCCAGCCCTATTTTATTTTAATTTATTCATTTATTTATTTATTTTGTGGTGCTTGGGGTGGAACTCAGGGGCTTTTCTACCTCCAGGCAACACTTCCAGATCTATTTTATATTTTATTTGGAAACAGGGTCTCACTAAGTTGCTGAGGGCCTCACTAAGTAGCTGAGGCTGGCTTCGAACCTGTGCCATCCTCCTGTCTCGGCCTCCCAAGCACAGGGATTACAAGTGTGAGCCACCACGCCTGGCTTTTTTTTTAATTATTATTTTGAAATAGGGCCTCACTAAGTTGCTGAGGCTGGCCTCTGACCTGCTCCTCCTGTCTCAGCCTCCCAAGTACTGGGATCGCAGCCCTGTGCCGCCTGCCTGGCTAGCCTCCTCCCTCTCTGATCACGCATCACTGAGGTCAGCGGGGAGGCAGTATAAGCCCTGCTGTGAAGCCTGGGTGACTTGGGCGCTGTAATCATCTCTGAGCCTCCCTGTTCTCATCTGTCAGATGAGGAAAAGCCAGCACCTGCTTCATGAGGCTGGCGGACAGTGGACCGCACGCCATGGGTGCAGGCGCTCAGTATCAGGTAAATATGTGCTTCAGTATCATTATTAATATGCTGGTTCTGCTGTTGTTTATATGTCGCAAAACCTTGATTGAAAGGTTCCACATCGCCGGGCGTGGTGGCGCACGCTTGTAATCCCCGCGCTTGGGAGGCGGAGACAGGAAGATCGCGCAGGTTCGAAGCCAGCCGCGGGTGCTGGCTTAGGAGACCCTGTTTCCAAATAAAAATGTAAAAATAGGTCTGGGAGTGTAGCCCGGAGGTAGAAGGGCTTCCAGGAACCCCAGTACCACCAAAAAAAAAAAAAAAAAAAAAAAAAAAAAAAAAAAAAAAAAGAAAGGTTCCACATCTGGATGATGGTCAAGGAAATTGTGGTACTTGCCTGGGCGTGATGGCACATGCTTGTAATCCCAGTACTTGGGAGGCTGAGACAGGAGGATTGCAGCCAGCTTCAACAATTTAGTGAGGCTCTCAGCAACCTAGTGAGGCCCTGTTTCCAAATAAGAAATAAAATCAGGCCAGGCCCATAACTTGGAGGTAGAATGCCTCTCTGTTCAATCTCCAGTACTAAAAAAAAAAAAAAAAATAGATATCAATGATGGTACCTCCTCTGGATTTATGGCAGCTCTGGCTGCACACTGGAATCGGGTGGGAAGATTCTATAAAACACCCACACCTGGACCCTACCCTACATCATTATATTAAAATCTCTCTAGCCGGGCGTGGTGGCGCACGCTTGTAATCCCTGTGCTTGGGAGGCAGAGACAGGAGGATCGCACAGGTTCGAAGCTAGCCCCGCGCGCTGGCTTAGGAGACCCTGTTTCCAAATAAAAATGCAAAAATAGGTCTGGGAGGGTAGCCCGGAGGTAGAAGGGCTTCCAGGAACCCCAGTACCACCAAAAAAAAAAAAAAATCTCTCAAGAATGGGCTCAAGTTTGTCTGTACCAGGGATTGAACCCAGAGGCATTCCACCTCTGAGCTACACCCCCAGCCCGTGTTGAATGACTGTGTGTGTGCGTGCATGCATGTGTGTGTGTGTGTTACTGAGGATTGAACCACAGAGCTTCCTGCCTCCAGGCTGCACCCTCAGCCATTATTATTATTATTATTATTATTATTATTATTATTATTACTATTGTGGTACTGGGGTTCCTGGAAGCCCTTCTACCTCTGGGCTACACTCCCAGACCTATTTTTATATATTTTATTTGGAAACAGGGTCTCCTAAGCCAGCGCGCACGGCTGGCTTTGAACCTGCGTGATCCTCCTGTCTCTGCCTCCCAAGTGTGGGGATTACAAGCGTGCGCCACCACGCCCGGCGCCCTTATTATTTTTGTATCAGTACTTGCTGAGGCTATCCTTGAAACGGAGATCCTCCTGTCTCAGCCTCTTAAGTACTGAGATTACAGGGGTACACTACCGTGCCTGGCCCAAACAGTGGGTTTGTTTTTTTATTTGTTCATTTATTGGTACTGGGGATTGAAGCCAGAGACATTCTACCTCTGAGCTGTACCCTCAGGGTACAGGGTCTTGCTTGGTTGATGGGAGTCTCACTACTTGCTGAGGCTGTCCTCGAACCTGTGATCCTCCTGTCTCAGCCTCCTGAGTACTGGGATTACAGGTGTGTCACCATGCCCCTGTCTAGTCTCCTTGTCAAGAGTGTCGTGATCTGGGGCAAACTCATGTCCTTGGTAGATCCCCTTCACTCCGCTGACACTAGGAACTAAGTTCTTAATAAAAACTCAACTAATCCATAGTCTTTTTCTTTCTTTCTTTCTTTTCTTTTCTTCTTTCTTTCTTTCTTTCTTTCTCTCTTTCTTTCTTACTTTCTTTTTTTGGTGGTACTGGGGTTCCTGGAAACCCTTCTAACTCCGGGTTACACTCCCAGACCTATTTTATATTTTATTTGGAAACAGGGTCTCTTAAGTCAGCGCGGCTGGCTTCAAACCTGTGCCATCCTCCTGTCTCCGCCCCCCAAGTGCAGGGATTACAAGTGTGCGTCACCACGCCCGGCTCTTTTTCTTTCCAGATCCAGAAAATAACACTCCTCAGCCCTCAGCCTTGCTCCCTCGTGGCACGTGTGGCCCGCCAGCCCCTAGAACCTGTGTCTCTGTGCCCTGGCGGGTGGGCGGAGCAGAGCGATGGCTTACCCTCAGGCACAAACATGTTGGCGATGACCATGATCCCGGCCAGGATGAGGAAGGAGGCCACGGTGGCCCGGCGGCCCACGTAAATCATGGTGGCGGTGGCCACCAGCATGGCAGGGATGTCAGTGATCCCAAACAGAGCCTGGACCAGGTAGAGGCTGAGCCCGAACTTCTGCAAGTCCATGGCCAGCCCGTAGTAAGCCAGAGAGTTGGAGAACCTGAGGAAGGTGGCAGATGGTCCTGCTTCATCCCATGGCTCGCTGTCCTGGGCCCACGGCAGGGGACACAGGATGGACGCCATAGGACTGCTCTCCTTGGGGGGTTAAAATGGCCTAACTTCCCACGACATCCCCTCTTGGTCTCCTAAGTCTCTGACTTTGGCCTTGAAGCCCTGACTTCTCCCTTCACATCTCTATCCAACCACCCGCTCCCCCAAGTCCAGCCCACGTCTCCAGGCGTTCCTGTCAGCCCCACTTCAGCACTGAAATTGTAGCAGCATTGAAAAATAAAAATAGAGCTGGGTGGCGCCAGGCGTGGTGGCTCCCAGCGCTTGGGAGGCTGAGACAGGAGGATCACACAGGTTCAAAGCCAGCCTCAGCTACTTAGTGAGGCTCTCGGCAACTCAGTGAGACCCTGTTTCCAAATAAAATAGCAAATAGGTCTGGGAGTATAGCCTGGAGGTAGAAAGCCTCTGGGTTCCATCCACAGCACCACAAAAATAAATAAATAAATAAATAAATAAATAATAAAATAGAGCTGAGTGTGGTGGCGCATGCTTGTAAGCTCAGTACTTGGGAGGCTGAGACAGGAGGATCGCAGGTTCCTGGCCAGTCTCAGCAACTGGTGAGGCCTTCTGCAACTTAGCCTGGAGTTATAGCTCAGAGGTAGAATATATCTGAATTTCATTATCCATATCATAAATAAAGTAGTATTTACAGAATGAACAATTTACTAAACTATAATCCAAATAATATATATATATATATATATATATATATATATATATATATATGTCTATATAAATAAATTCCTTGTATTTTTATTGGTGGTTCTGGGGATTGAACCCAGGGGCAATCTACCTCTAAGCTACACCCCCACCCCTTTTTTGTTCTGAAACAAGGTCTCACTAAATTTCCAGGTCTGACCCCAAACCTGTGATCCTCATGTCTCAGCCTCCCAAGTACTGATATTACAGGCATGTGCCACCATGTCCAGCTTATATAAATAAACAATTTTTTTTGCAGTATTGGGCATTGAACCCAGGGGCATTCTACCTCCAAGTGACACCCCAGACCTACTTTTTATTCTTTACTTTGATACAGGGTCTCACTAAGTTGTGGAGGGCCTCACTAAGTAGCTGAGGCTGGCCGCGAACCACGATTCTCCTGTCTCGGCCTCCTAAGTACTGGGATTACGACCGTGTGCCACCACGCCCGGCTTCCTTTTTTATTTTGAGACAGGGTCTCACTAAGTTGTCCAGGATGGCCTCAAACCTCTGATCCTCTTAGCTAAACGTCCCAAATATGGGGATTATAGGCGAGCACCCGTGCACGAAGCTAAGATTTTTTTCTTTTTCAGTTTCTTCCTTTAGGCTGTGTCAGCTCCAGTCTAAGGCATGGGGACTGCCTTCTGTTTTTATCTGTTTTACATCCTCATGCCTCAGTACCTTTGGAATTTCTTTTTGCTCACATGGAAAATTCAATTAATCATCTTTTTTTTTTTTGTCTTTTCAATACAGGGGATTGAACCCTGGGGCATTCTACCTCTGAGCTACACCCCCAGCCCTAGTTTTTATTTATTTTGAAAGAGGGTCTCACTAAGTTGCAGAAGACCTCACTAAGTAGCTGAGGCTGGCCAAGAACCTGCGATCCTCCTGTCTTAGCCTCCCAAGTACTGGGATTACAAATGTGCATTACCACGCCTGGCTGGATTAACCTTTTTTTTTTTTTTTTTTTGGTGAAACTGGGGATCAAACCCAGGGTGCTTTCTACCTCTGAGTTACACTCCCTGCCCTATTTTTTATTCTTCATTTTGAAACAGGCTCTCACTAAGTTGTGGAGGGCCTCACTAAGTAGCTGAGGCTGGCCGGGAACCTGTGATCCTCCTGTCTCAGCTCCCAAGTACTGGGATTACAAGTGTGTGCCACCACGCCCCGGCTGGATTATTTATCTTTTAAAACTCACCAAATAACCAAGTGTGGTGGTGCACACTTGCAATCTCAGTATTTGGGAGGCTGAGATAGGAGGATTGCAGGTTTGCAGCTAGCCTCAGCAACTTGATTAGAAACTGTTTAAAAAAAAAGAATAAAATTGGGCTGGGGTTATAGCTTGGAGGTAGAATGCCCTTGGGTTCCATCCTCAGTACCATAAAAACAAAAACATAAACAAAAAACCCCTCACCAAATGCAACTCTGCGGGGAGCCTTCAGCAGCCCCAGGAGAACTGTCACTGGGACACTTGGCACATTACATATACATTATCTCCCTTTCCGTTCCCTTCTGGACCCGGACATGTGTTTTCAGAGCAGATACTTCCCAGAATCGCCGGAGAGCCCCAGGGTCATGTATAAGATGGGACGAGGTGCATTCTGGGGAAGCTGCCTGGGTGATTGCAGTGACCCCCCCCCCAGGTGAGACCCACTGCCCAGAGGCGGGCTCCTTAGGTCTCACCTCTCACGCATCTCAGCGCCCAAGAAGAGGCCACGTGCCAAAAGGGCACTTGGGATGAGATGGGATTTGCCAGGGTCACCAGCTTGTCGCATGGGGAGCATTTCAGGACAGAGTTTGTCAGTGGCGGCAGAAAGCATGCCTCTGCCTCCAGCCATAGTCTTGGGCGTGACTCCTCACCTACCAGACCACCATGAGGCAGCAGGTGACCTTGCGGATGGCCGGCGTTCGGAAGAGGTCCATGATGGAGTTGGAGGTGCGGACACTTGCAAACTCGCTCTGGATGTAGGAGCTCAGCATCTGGGTGAGGAGTGTGTAATGGACAGTGAGGGACCTGAGGCCCGCGTCCCTGCTGGGACAGCCTCGTCGGAGGGAAGAAGAGCCTCGCTGTGCTTCCTGACGACATGGCCGGCTCCAGTCTTCATCACAGAACTGATGGCCCTCAGCGGGCTGTTTGCAGGGCCTTGGGACCCAGCTGAGGCTTCCACATGTGCCCCAACTCTCCTGAGGTTCTGTGGTTTTGGAGTACCCTCACCACATTACTGACTTGGAGACAGACAGGGTCAGACCGGGGTGAAAGGTTCTGAGTGGGCCTGTAAATTACCTGACGCAATCAAACCAGTTCCTCACTGGCAAGAAAAAAAAATGAGACTTTTCCCCCCGGTACCCAAGAGCATTTTACCTCTGAGATACATCCCTAGACTATTTATTTATTTATTTATGTATTTATTTATTTATTGTGGTACTGGGAATGGAACCCAGCGGCATTCTATCTCCAAGCTACACCCCCAGCCCTATTTATTATTATTATTTTCAGTACTGGGGATGGAACCCAGGGGCATTCTATCTCTGAGCTACATCCCCAGCTCTATTTTTTTTATTCTTTTATTTTGAAACAAGGTCTCACTGAGTTGCAAAGGGCCTCATTAGTTCGCTGAGGCTGTCTACGAACCAGGATCTTCCATTCTCAGCCTCAATAATGCTGGGATTACAAGTGTACGCCACCATGCCCGGCTCTTTTATTCTTTATTTTGAAACAGGGTCTCACTGAGTTGCAAAGGGCCTCACTAAATAGCTTAGGCTGTTGGCGAACCCAGAACCTCCCATCTCAGCTTCCCAAATGCTGGGATTACAACCATGTGCGCCACCACGCCCAGTTCACTCTTTATTTTGGAACAAGGTCTCACTAAGTTGCGGAGGGCCTCACTAAGTAGCTGAGGCTGTCCGCGAACCTATGGTCCTCCTGATTCAGCCTCACAAGAAGTGGGATCACAAGTGTGCACCACCACGCCTGGCTAAATTTATTTTTAATAAATTTTGACTGGATGTCAACATGAATGAGGCTATTTCCCTGTTGCACAGATGGATACCCTAATGAACAAAGTCACTGAGTCATTCATGCCAGATCACACGCTGTTCAAGGATTCAACATCTCTCCTACACCAGACTTCCTTGCTATTTATCCCCTGCCTCTGCACCTGGATGACAGGTGAGTCCCGCAGCTGCCCAATCCTAGTATAGCCGGAAGCCGCTAGCTGGACAGGCCATCCCCAGCCTTCCTCCCGACACCCCTCTGACCTCCGCGCCCAGCCGCTGCCCTTCCTCCTTCCTCCCGTTCATCACTGCCACCTTCCGCAGGTTCTGCACGGCTTGCTGCGACTTGCCGTGAAGGAGGAGCCATCGGGAGGACTCTGGCAGCCACCTGGGACGGAGAGAAGGATGGGGAAGACCAGGGGCAGCTCATCCCCTGAACACACTTTCACCCACATCCACCTTTCAGACCCTAAACAAAGTTGCAGTGACCCTGCCTCGGGATCGGGAAGGTGGGGACATGCCACCTTCCCTGTCTTTGCAGCCATCAGACACTCACTGGAAGCTCTTTAGAGACTTTGACAGATTTTGCAATTGAATCTGATTCTGACCCTGGCTGTGTGGCCTTGAATAAGTCATGGACCCTCTCTGGGCAGTGTCTCAGTTTCCCTTATAAAATGTGACTGGGAGCAGGGCGTGGTGGCACACGCTTGTAATCCCAGCATTCGGGAGGCTGAGACTGGGGAATCACGGTTTGAGGGCAACCTCAGCTACTTAGTGAGGCCCTCTGCAATTCAGTGAGACCCTGTTTCAAAATAAAGAATAACCCAGGCGTGGTGCAATCCCTGCGCTTGGGAGGCAGAGACAGGAGGATCACACAGGTTCGAAGCCAGCCACACTGGCTTAAGAGACCCTGTTTCCAAATAAAAAGTATAAAAATAGGTCTGGGAGTGTAGCCCAGAGGTAGAAGGGTTTCCAGGAACCCCAGTACCACCAAAAGAAAAAAGAAAAAAAAAAAAAAAGAATAAAAAATAGGGCAGAGGGTGTAGCTTGGAAGTAGAATGCCCCTGAGTTCCATCCCCAGACCCACAATAAAATAAAATAAAATAAAATAAAATAAAATAAAATAAAATGTGACGGGGAACTGGGCATGGTGGAGCATACTTGTAATCCCAGCATTCGGGAGGCTGAGACCGGAGGATCACAGTTCAAAGATAGCCTCAGCTATTTAGGTCCTTTGTAACTCAATGAGACCCTGTTTCAAAAAAAAAAAATAGGGCTGGGTGTGTAGCTCGGAGGTAGAAGCCCCTGGGTTCCAGCCCCAGTGTCCCCCCACAATGCCCCAGGTTGCTGTGAGGCCCAGGAGTTGGGGGCAAGAGCACTCTAGTGACAACCCTTTTGGGGACCCCTCCCCCCTGCTCAGGAGCTTTGCTGCTTTTCCCGGTTTCTCTCGATTAAATCCTGAGTCCTAGGCGGGCGTGGTGGCACACACTTGTAATCCCAGCATTCAGGAGGCTGTGACAGGAGGATCGTGGTTCGTAGACAGCCTCAGCTACTACTTAGTGAGGCCCTTTGCAACTCACTGAGACCATTTCAAAATAAAGAATAAAAAAAAAGGGCTGGGGGTGTAGCTCGGAGGTAGAATGACCCTGGGTTCCATCCCCAGAACCATAAAATAAATAAATAAATAAATAAATAAATAAATAAATAAATCCTGAGTTCTGAAAAAAATACAATAAAATAACTAACAACCACTCGGTATGTCCCAGAGCCTCTTGGGAATGGGGAGTTTCACCAGAGCTTTCCTAAAGCCATCATGAGACAGAAGGCCTGTGGCCCATGAACACTTCTGCCCACTGTGTCCCCACCACGCCCAGCAAGTCCCAGCCACTGGGCATGCAGCCTCTCAGGGGGTCGGCTAAGCGCCGGGCCCCAGGGTGCCCCTCCCGACCCTCCCTGCTGGACATACCAAGAATAGAGGAAAAACAGCAGGAATGGAGCAGACACGGCCAGCTGCAGCTGCCGCCAGGGGCGGATGAGGTACGCCACAGCTGCCAGGATGAGCTGACCCAAGGTGAAGGAGTAGCCCAGCAGGATGCCCGCCACGGTCCGGCCCCGGGTGGGCATCCACTCCACCACTGCAGAAGAACGGCGGTGCTCAGCGGGGGCCGCTGCCCCTCCTTGCTTAACTCATCCCGCCCTCTGTGGCAACTTACACTCATTCCAAGATCCTTAGAGACGCGTCCAAGGTGTGTGCCTACCTTACTTCCACACCCAGGCGGATCAAAGAACATTCAATCAGGCCAGGCGTGGTGGCGCACGCTTGTAATCCCCGCGCTTGGGAGGCTGAGACAGGAAGATCGCATGGGTTCGAAGCCAGCCTCAGCTACTTAGTGAGGCTTTCAGCAACTTAGTGAGACCCTGTTTCCAAATAAAATATATATTAAAAAAAAAAAGGTCTGGGAGTATAGCCCAGAGGTAAAAAGCCTCACCCCCAGTACCACCAAAGAACATTCAACCACAAGAATGCTAGAGGAACCTTTTTTTTTTTTTGCAGTACTAGGGATAGAACCAGGGGCATTCTACCTCTGAACTCCACCCCCAGCCCTATTTTTTATTCTTTATTATGAAACAGGGGCTCACTGAGTTGCAAAGGGCCTCACTAAGTAGCTGAGGCTGGACAAAAATCTGCAATCCTCCTGTCTCAGCCTCCCAAGTACTGGGATTACCAGCGTGCACCATCACACCCAGCCTAGAAGAACTTTTGGGTAGATTTTTTTTTTTTTTTTTTTTTTGGTGGTACTGGGGTTCCTGGAAGCCCTTCTACCTCCGGGCTACACTCCCAGACCTATTTTATATTTTTGAAACAGGGTCTCTTATGCCAGCGCGGCTGGCTTCGAACCTGTGCGATCCTCCTGTCTCCGCCTCCCAAGCGCAGGGATTACAAGCGTGTGCACCACGCCCGGCTAGATTTTTTTAAAATAATCTTAGAATAGGGAAAAGGCCTTTCCAAAAAAATGTGATAAAACCCAGAAACAATAAAATGAAAATCCAGCAGGTTCAAATTCATAAAAAAGAAATGCCTACATTGGAAATATACAATATAAAAAAACACAATAAATTAGGTGTGGTGGTGCACACTTGTAATTCCAATACTTGGGAGACTGAGACAGGAGGATCGCAGGTTCTCAGCCAGCCTCAACTACATAGTGAGGCTCTCAGCAACTTAGTGAGATCCTGTTTCCAAATAAAATATAAAATAAGTCTGGGAGTATAGCCCAGAGGTAGAAAACCTCTGGGTTTCACCCCCAGTACCACCAAAAGCCCCCCCCAAAACCCCAAAGAAAAACAGAAAGACTACAAAATGAAATAAGGCTGGGAGTATAGCTCGGAGGTAGAATGGCCCTGGGTTTCATCCCCAGTATCACCAAAAAAAAAAAAAAAAAAAAAAAAAAAATTGATTCATCCATACAAAGCAGCCTTAATAAAACCAGGAGGACAGTTCTTTCCAGGGAGAGATGAGCCCATGGGCCAATCCACCATCAGGTCCTGCTGCTTCTCCCTGTGGGATTCGGCCGCATCTGTGTCCTCCTCGCCTCCTGTGCTGCCAGCCGGCCAGGTCAGCCTCTGCTGTGGCAGGGATGGCTGGGTGGCTTCTTACCTGGCGTCCCTGCTTCTGTTCTGATACCAAATGGCTGCAGCCTGGGGCATCTTGTCACGGCTCAGATTGTTAATCAGGTCAGGTCTCTGCTCAGCTCAGAATCCTCCAGACCTGCCCATTTCCTCTAATTTGAAGCCAAACTCGTTCAAGAGGCCACGAGGTCCCTCCGGAGCTGTCCTACCTCCCGACCTCCCTGCCACCGCCCCCCAACTCTGCTCCAGCACAGGGCCCCTTGCTCTCCACCCGCGGCCTGCACTCTCCCCTCAGGCCTCAGCCCTGGTTATTCCCAGTGTCTGGAATGTTCTACTCCTGATCTCCATGGAATTCTCTCCCTCAATTCCTTCAAGATTTGCTCAGATGACACTTTGTCAGTGAGGCCTTTCCTCGGAACATTCTTATTAAAATTGCAACCCCCTGAGCCAGGAGGCGTGATGGCACACGCTTGTAATCCCAGCATTTGGGAGGCTGAGACAGGAGGATCGCGGTTCTTGGCCAGCCTCAGCTACTTAGGCCCTTTGCAACACAGTGAGACCCGGTTTCAAAATCAAGACTGAAAAATAGGGCCGGGAGGTAGTTCAGAGGTAGAATGTCCCCGGGTTCCATCCCAGTAGTGGAAAAAAAAAAAAAAATTGTCGCCCCCTTTGCTGCACCCTGGCCTTTGCCTTTTTTTTTTTTTTTTTTTTTTTTTTTTTTTTTTTTGGTACTGGAGATGGAATCCAAGGGCATTCTACCTCTGAAATACACCCCAAACCCAATTTTATTAGCCAGCCATGGTAGTGCCCACTTGTAATTCTAGCATTTGGGAGGCTGAGACAGGAGGATCACATTTCTTTTCTTCTCCTCCTCCTCCTCCTCCTCCTCCTTCTTCTTCTTCTTCTTTTTGCATACTGGGGATGGAACCCAAGGGCATTCTACCTCCAAGCTACATCTCCGGCTCTATTTTTTATACTTTATTTTGAAACAGGGTCTCACTAAGTTGCAGAAGGTCTCACTAAGTAGCTGAGGCTGGCTTTGAACCTGTGCAGGAGGATCACATTTCATGGCCAGCCTCAGCTACTTATTTTATAGTATTTTATTTTGGGGTGCAGTACTGGGGATATATCCCAGGGCTATTCTACCTCTGAGCTACACTCCCAGCCCTATTTTTTATTGTTTGTTTGTTTGTTTGTTTTTGTGGTACTAGGGGTGGAACCCAGGGGCTTTCTACCTCCAGGCTATACTCCCAGACCTTTTTTATATTTTATTTGGAAACAGGGTCTCACTAAGTTGCTGAGAGCCTCACTAAGTAGCTAAGGCTGGTTTCGAGGATCCTGGGGATTAAATTTTTTTTTGAGCTGTGCACCCTTGTAATCTTAGCATTCAGGAGGTTGAGACAGGAGGATCGGGGTTCTAGGATATCCTCAGCTACTTAGTGAGGCTCTCTGCAACTCAGTGAGACCTTGTTTCAAAATAAAGAATGCTGGGCGTGGTGGCGCACGCTTGTAATCCCTGCACTTGACAGGCTGAGACAGGAGGATCGCACAAGTTCAAAGCCAGCCTCGGCTACTGAGTGAGGCTCTCATCAACTTAGTGAGACCCTGTTTCCAAATAAAGTATAAAATAGGTCTGGGAGTATGTTCTGGAGGTAGAAAAGCCCCTGTGTTCCACCCCCAGTACCACCAAAAAATAAAATGAATAAAGAAAGAAAGAATAAAAAATAGGGCTGGGAGCCGAGCGTGGTGGTACACGCTTGTCATCCCAGCACTCGGGAGGCTGAGACTGGAGGATCGCGGTTCACAGACAGCCTCAGCTACTTAGTGAGGCCCTCTGCAACTCAGTGAGACCCTGTTTCAAAATAAAGAATAAAATTGGTCTGGGGGTATAGCTCGGAAGTAGAATGCCCCTGGGTTCCATTTCCAGTACACACACACACACACACACACACACACACACACACACACACGGAATAAAAAATAGGGCTGGGGGTGTATCTCAGAGGTTGAATGATCCTGGACTCAATCATCAGCCTTTGAAACCTGGAGAACTCTATCTTTCTTTTTATTTTTTTATGTTGGTATTGGGGATTAAACTCAGAAGCGCTCCACCTCTGAACTACACCCCCAACCCTTTGTATGTTTTGTTTTGAAACCGGTCTCATTAGGTTGCTAAGAGTCTCACTACTTGCTGAGGCTGTCCTCAAATCTGCAATCCTCCTGTCTCAGCCTCCCAAGTACTGGCGTACAGGCGTGCACCACCACGCCTGGCATGAGCCCACCCTTATTAAATCCTCCTAAGTCGAGTTCAGCCCTGGGAAGCATCCTGTGTCTCTTGCCTCCGTGTTGTGTTCCAGCCACCTCTGCGTCCCGGCGCTAAGCCTGGCTCACAATAGGCTTTTAGTAAGTGGTTATTGTTAACTAACTCACAGAGGAAATCAAACCTAATCTTCTCAATTCACAGATGAGTAAACTGAAACCCAGACCAGAGGAAAGGCCGCCAGAGTCCACCGCTTGCTGCCAGCAGGGCCGCCCTCCCGCAGCCCAGGTCTCCCAAGCTCAGAGCACCTGTGGGAGGCTCGCGTTGAAGCCTGTCCGCCCCTGGGCTCCAGCCCCAGCCCACCCAGGCCGCTCCTTGGCAGGACTCACCCAGCGAGAGTGAGTTGAGTATGATGCCGGAGAAAGTCATTCCCATCAGGAACCGGAAGGCGCAGTAGGCGCTGAAGGAGTCGAAATAGGCCGTGGCGGCCCCCGAAATCGCCAGCTGCAGGTAGGACCAGACCAGGGGAGCCTTGCGGCCCAGCCTGAGCCCTCAGAAGGGAGCATGGTGTCAGGCTTCCAGGAGGCGGCAGCAGCGCCCCCCCCCACTGCCCGCCCGCCCCCTTCGGCTCTGTGTGTGTGTGTTGGGGGGCGATCAAGGAGACCCTGGGGTGCCATTCCTCAATACAGAACGTGCAAGGCCAGGACCCAGGCATCAAAGGCCGAGGTGGGTCAGGGAGGGAGAGACAGGTGTGGAAGAGGATTGGAGAGGAAGAGATTTCTTCCAGGTCAGGGAAGGTGGAAGAGATTCCGTGAAGACTGAGACAGGTGTGGAGGGTAGGGAGAGGGTCACTCTGCCGTTGTTGTGGCTGGAAGGACTCAGACCGGATCTCCCTGAGCCCGGGCTGCAGGAGCAGGACTCAGGGAGGCCAACTGTGGTGGGGAGGCTGGGGCGGGGTGGGAGGGGGCCAGGGCCAGGGTGGCAGGGTTAAAGGCACACTGGCCAGGGTGCTGCCCCATTGCAAATGAGGACCCGGGACCAGGGTGCACAGCCCTTGCTGGGTCAGGAGGGCAGAACGCCAAGAAGGGGTGGGAAGCATTTCTTCACATACACCCCACAACCCATCACTGGCTCACTCCTCTCTCCCTCTCTCTCTCTCTCTCTCTTTAAATTTTTTTCAGTACTGGGGATGGAACCCCGGAACATTCTACCTCCAAGCTACACCCCCAGCCCTATTTTTTATTCCTTATTTTGAAACAGGGGCTCACTGAGTTGCAAAGGGCCTCACTAAGTAGCTGAGGCTGTCCACAGACGTGGATCCTCCGGTCTCAGCCTCCCAAGTACTAGGATTACAAGCATGCGCCACCACACCCAGCTCCCCTAGCCCTTTTTATTCATTCCTTCTTTCTTTCTTTCTTTCTTTCTTTCTTTCTTTCTTTCTTTCTTTCTTTCTTTTCAGGTGGAACTGGGGATTGAATTCAGGGGCATTCTACCTTTGAGCTACATCTCCAGCCCTGTTTTTTATTTTTTATTTTGAAAGAGGGTCTCACTAAATTGCTGAGGGCCTCACTAAGTAGCTGAGGCTAGCCATGAAGCTGTGATCCTCCGGTCTCACCCTCCTAAGTACTGGAATTACAAGTATGCACCACCACACCTGGCTTTTATTTTTTAATTTGAAGCAGAATCTTACTAAGTTCCTGAAGCAATCATCCGGTCTCGGCCTCCAAAGTACAGGCTTCCATCACCACTTCTGCGATGTGCCAACTTTGTATAAAATGGGGGGTGAGTTGGGGAGAGACCGGGTATGGGAGGACTGGACTGGGGGTGTGTCTCAGTGGTAGAGTGTCCCTAGGCTCAATTCCTAGTACTGGAGGGGGGGGAGCCAGAAAAAAAAGAACTTGAGTGTTCTCACCATAGACAAATGTTACAGCCATTACGCTCATCCGATCATTACACAATACACAGATTCACTGAAACACCACCTGTACCCCACAAATATGTACAACTATTCTGTGTCAATCAAAAGTAAAAAAAAAAAGTTAAAAACTAAAAATATCTCTGCTTGGAGACATAAAAACTGGGCTGCCCAGCCAGGCACAATAGTGCATGCCCATAGACCCAGGCACCGCTGGATGTGGTGGTGCACGCTTTTAATCCCAGTACTTGGGAGGCTGAGACAGGAGGATCGCCAGGTTCAAAGCCAGCCTCAGTCTTAGTGAGACGGTGTTTCCAAATAAAACACAAAAGAGGTCTGGGACTGTAGCTTAGAGGTTGAAAGCCCCTGGGTTCTATTCCCAGCAGCATAAGAAATAAATAAATAAATAAACCCAGGTACTTGGGTGGCTGAAGCAGAAGGATCACATTTTTGAGACCCTGTCTCCAAGAAAGTAAAAAGGCTGGGTGTAATTTTGTGATAGAGTGCCCCTGGGTTCAATCCCCAGTACTGCTAAAAAAAAGAAAAAAGTAAAAAAAGCAAAAAGAAAAAAAAGAAAGAAAGAAAAAGTAAAAACTGAGCATGTTGGTACACACCTGAAATCCCAGCATTTAGGAGCCAAGATGAAGATCTCAGGTTCAAGGCCAGCCTCAGCAGTTTAGTGAGACCCTCAGCAACTCAGCAAGACCCTGTTTCAAAACAAAAAAAATATGGCTGGGCGTGGTGGTGCACCTTGTAATCCCCGCGCATGGGAGGCTGAGACAGGAGGATTGCGCAGGTTCAAAGCCAGCCTCAGCTGCTTAGTGAGGCTCTCAGCAATGTAGTGAGAACCAGTTTCCAAATAAAATATAAAATGGGTCTGGAGTATAATCCGGGGGTAGAAAGCCTCTGAGTTCCACCCCCAGTACCACCAAAATAATAATAATATAATAATAATAATAATAATAATAATAATAATAATAAAACAAAACAAAACATATGAAGGGCTGGGGGTAGCTGGGAGGAAGAATGTGCCTGGGTTCAATCCTTAGTACCAAAAAGAAGTAGCAGGTGGAGGAGGAGGAGGAGGAGGAGGAGGAGGAGGAGGAGGAGGAGGAGAAACTGGGCTGCCACTGGACTTTCTAGAGATAGGACAGGGGTGGGAAAGGTCTGTCCTCTGCCCCCAAAGCTCTTTTGTACCTTTTGGAATTTTGAACGATGTGAACATATATATGAACGTATACACGAGTGACCTTTTGTAAAGAGAAACTAGCGCGGAGGCCTGGGGCTTTCCGGCCCTCGCTGGGCTGCTGGGACCCCAAAGGCTCACCTGTCTGCCAGGCTGCCAAACACCGCAGCGCCCACCAGCACCCCAGCCATATAGATGGACTGAGCCAGGTCACGGAGGGTGCGGGCCTCACACACCAGGTCCCACTGTGAGGGGAGAGAGGACCACGCTTGGCCTCGGCCTCGGGCAGCAGCCCCCCAATCCCCCGGTCCCCTCTGACCTCCATCACGATGGTGGATGGGAAAACGCTGCGGTCGTAGACCCAGCCGTCCCTGCAGCTCTCCGTGACTGCGCCCTGGACAGAGGTGTTGGGGCTCAGAAGGGCCCACTGAGGCTCCTTGTAGCGCTGGCACGGCTCAGGGACCCCGTGCTGGTCCAGGGGTATGGTGGCCCTCAGCCAGGCCCTCGAGTTGTTGGTGGCGGCCTGGCTGTGGTTAGCAGGGTGCTGGCAGTGGTGGGGGGGCACTGCAGCCGTGAAGTTCTGCAGGAAGTTGTGGCAGGCCAGCAGGCCGCAGGGCAGCAGCAGCAGCGCTGTGTAGACGAGCTGGAAGCGGCCTACGCCGCCCAGGGCGTCCAGCAGGTCTGTGAAGGCCATGGCCTCCCCACCGGCCTATTGGGAGGCCCAGCCTGCCTATGTAAGGGCTGGGGAGGGACTGGGAGGTGACCGGGTCAGGCCAGGGGTCAAGGCCAGGAGTCTGGTTACACCTCCCAGGAGGCCTCAAGTGTCCCCACATCTGCAGGGCTCCCTCCCCCAAGCCCTTTCTCCAGGTCTCCTCTATCTCACAACTTCCCAGCTAGAAAATCTAGAGGGCGGTCGGGCATGGAGGCTGAGACAGGAGGATTGCAGGTTTGTGACCAGCCTCAGCTAATTAGTGAGGCCCTTTGCAACTCAGTGAGACCCTATTTCAAAATAAAGAATAAAAATAGGGCTGGGGGTGTAGCTTGGAGGTAGAATGTCCCTGGGTTCCATCCCCAATACCACAAAGAAAAAGAAAAGAAGGAAGGAAGGAAGGAAGGAAGGAAGGAAGGAAGGAAGGAAGGAAGGAAAGAAAGAAAGAAAGAAAGAAAGAAAGAAGGAAGGAAAGAAGGAGACATCTAGTGGCCTCGGAGGGCTGGCTCACAGCTCGGGGGCACCCAGACATGCAGGCCCAGCTGCCCTGCCCACTGCCTCCCTGGCAGGACCCAGCAGCGACACGACACGGGCACCATCTCCTTCCTTCAGAGGCCACCACAATGTGTCGGGGCCCTGATTCTGGACAGGGCACCTGGGATACAGGCCCATCACCAGGCTGCTGTGACCCGAAGTCAGGACTTGGCTGCACTGGTGACACCTGGGAACTCCAGCTGCCTTAAAAACGCCCAAGCGGGCAGCCAAGGAAGCCTGTTCTTAGCCTCAGGCTCCGGGTCTCTGAGAGTTACACCCCCAGGCCCCCAAACACGCGGTGTTCCAACTTGCACATCAACCGAAAACCAGCCCAGGAAACCCCTGAGGCTGGAGCAGAAGGGGGACCCAGAACGTCCCCCAGCCCCCCCACAAGCCAGCCCCCCCCCGCACGAGGGCACCGAAGGTGGCACCTGCAAAAGGTAGCTCAAGATGGCAGAGGGCGTGGGCAGCCTGCCAAGCGGGCGTGCGGGGCCTCCACCTCCACCTCCAGGAACCCCCGCCCCAGCCTCCACTTGGCCCGCAGACACTGTCCCAGGGGTGGCTGCCCCCACCCCACTCCCCACACCTCAGCCCACTCCTATCTCTGGTAGGCAGCCAGCACCCCCGGGGACTGGAGCCGCTTATGCAAGCTGCAGGTGTCGAGGTCACGGGGGCATCCCCACCCCACCCCACCCCAGAGGACCTGAAGGAGGCTGTGTGCTCAGGGAGCTCCCTGGGGGGTCTGGTTTGTACAAAGTAGGGGTTTGGGTTTCAGAGGATCCTTGCCTTGGCACCGCTGGTTCTGTTTCTTTCTTTTTTTTTTTTTTTTTTTTTTTTTGAACCCAGGGGCATTCTACCTCTAAGAGACATCCCCAGCCCTATTTTTTGCGGGTCTGGGGATGGAATTCAGGGGTACTTGACCTCCAAGCTACACCCCCTGTCCTATTTTTTTTTTTTTTAATTTTGAAACAGGGTCTCACTAAGTTGCAGAGGGCCTCACTAAGTAGCCGAGGCTGTCCACAAACCGTGATCCTCCAGTCTCAGCCTCCGGAATGCTGGGATTACAAGCATGTGCCACTATGCCTGGCTGGAAAACAGTCTTGCTAAGTTGCTGAGAGCCTCAGTAAGTTGAGGAGGCTGGCTTTGAACCTGCAATCCTCTTGTCTCAGCCTCCCATGTACTGGGCTTATAGGTGTACGCAATGTGCCTGGATGCATGGCTGATTCGTTTTCTTTTGTTTGTTTTTTTGTGGTATGGGGGTTGGAACCGAGGGACCTTCTACCTCTTGGCTACACTCCCAGACCTATTTTTTTATATTTTATTTGGAAAAAGGGTCTCACAAAGTTGCTGAGAGCCTTACTAGGTAGCTGAGGCTGCGCGATCCTCCCATCTCAGCCTCCCAAGCACTGAGATTACAAGTGTGCACCACCACGCCTGGTGCATGGCTGATTCTTGAAGGGAAGGCAGGGTGCGACCTCGAGACTTCATGGCGGGTGCGTGGGACCAGCCAGGCGACACTGGCCCTCCGCTGTGCAGCCCTCTCCCTGAGCCAGGCCCTGGCCTCATCCCCCCTGACCTCCTGGGGCTCAGATGCCCAGAGCTCCAGCAGGGGAGAGTTCGAGGCCCCTGGCTGTGCCCCAGGTCAAAGCTTGCCGGTGCCCTCCCCTGCAGCAGGTCTGAGAAACAGACTCCAGAGACAGATGGGGGGCCTTTTCCTTTATTAACTGGGGTTCCTCTACATGAAAACATGGGACCTCCCCACCCCACCCTCAGTGCTTGTGTACCCTGTACCCAGTATACCAGTCCCCTGTAGAGGCCTCTTTAAAACTGTCAATATAAAAAAGGGCAGTAGGGAGGGAAGGCCTGTCCACTGTCCAGCTGGGCGGCTCCTGGCTGGCAGGCAGGGCTGGGGGGCAGAAGGGGGCGCTGGCTTCTGCACAGGAAGGCACAGGCGACCCCAGCCCAGGGGCTCCCCCAGGAGAGGGGGCTCGCACACCTGGGTTGCAGACCGTGCTGAGCTAGTGGTTATAGTTGGCAGATGAGGCCAGTTGGGGCGAGGGGTGTGGCCTCTGTAGCGAGAGGAGGGGACACACGGGGACGCTGTGGTGGGTGTGTGGGACCCTCAGCTCCCCTGGCAGCCAGGACCAAGTAGAAGGCTGCCTTCCTGGCTTGGCCTCGGGCCCATGGCTGGGGAGACAGGGAGGGCCACACGGCTCTGCCCAGAGCTGGTGGATGGTGGCCGGGGGGAGGGGCAGGAGCTCGAGGATGCCTTCCGGCTCCAAGGAAGGCACTTGCAGCTGGCGTGGCCTGGTGTGGCATGGCGAGAAGACGTGGCTTGGCAGACGAGGAGAGGAGGGAGCAGCCGGGGGCTGAGCCCCCACCTCATGCAAACATGGTGAGCTGTAACCACTGCGGGGGGGGGGGATGGCAGACATGGTCACTTGCCCGTCACCTAGCCTGGACCCCAGCCCTGCCTAGGAAGCCACCACCTCTTTCCCCCCTTTGAGGGGCCCTCGCTGGGGGGCTGCCTGCTTACCTCCTCTAGCCTTGGAAAGGGGCTGGGGGCTCCCCAGAGGCCTTTCCCTTCTGCACCCTCCCGACAGCCCACCTCCCCCCATCCTTCTGGAACTCCAGAACCAGGCAGACCCGTCTTCAGGGCTGGTTCTGACCCAGGAAGGAACAGGAAGGTGTGAGTCAGACAAAACCACCACCTCAAACTCCCACCCCCCAGGCCAGGGGGGGAGTCTCACCTTAAACAGGTCAAAGGTCACGACCCCATCCAGATCTGTGTCCAGAGTTTTGAAAAATCCTGTGTGTTCATGGAGAAATGAGACAGGGCTGTATGCCCAGCCAGGGCTCCTTGACTCCCCACCTCGGACCTCGCCAGAGTCTCACAAACTGTCACTTTTTTCTTTCTTTTTGGTAATGGTGGATTGGAACCAGGGGCATTCTACCTCTGAGATATATCCCCAGCCCCCTTTTTATTTATTTATTTATTTATTTATTTATTTATTTATTTATTTATTTATTTTTCGGTACTGGGGATTGAACCCAGAGCCATTCTACCTCCAAGCTTTACCCCCAGCCCAATTTTTTATCCTTTATTTTGAAACAGGGCCTCACTAAGTAGCTGAGGCTGGCCACAAACCCAGATCCTCCTGTTTTAGCCTCCCAAGTACTGGGATTACAAGCGTGCACACCACGCCTGGCTCCCAGCTCCCCTTTAAAATAGGGTCTTTTAGCCGGGCGTGGTGGTGCACGCTTGTAATCCCCACGCTTGGGAGGCAGAGACAGGAGGATCGCGCAGGTTCGAAGCCAGCCGTGTGCGCTGGCTTAGAAGACCCTGTTTCCAAATAAAAATATAAACTAGGTCTGGGAGTGTAGCCCAGAGGTAGAAGGGCTTCCAGGAATCCCAGTACCAAAAAATAAAATAAAATAAAATAAAATAGGGTCTTTTGAGATAGGTTCTCGCTAAGTTGCAGAGGCTAGCCTCAAACCAATCCTCCTGTCTCAGCCTCCAGTACTGGCATTACAAGCATGTGTCACCGTGTCCAGCTAGTTGTCACTTAGCAGCTAAGGAAGCAGCTCTTCCTGCCTGAAAGGACTCCCCGGGCCCTCCCCCATTCTCCATGCACTGGGCCCCCAGGTGACTAGGCACAGGCCCCTAGACCTCAGCCTCCCGCACACACCCACTGCGCCGCCTGCGCCTGCCAGGCACCGCCTCTGCCCCCCACCAGCTTAGCAGGGAAGCGTGTGGAACATGGCCGGAGGGAAGAGGCTGTTGGGGACACTCACGGAACATGGTCTCCAACCGCACCAGGCAGCACACAAAGTTGTCAAAGTCCACGGCCAGGTCAGGCTCAGAGTAGCGCGTGATGATGAGCTCGTACAGCTTCTTGTTGAGCTTGAAGCCTGGGAAGAGAGGGGTGAGAGCCGGGGCGGGGCGGGGCCTGGGCGGGGCGGGGGCGGGGCTCGGCCTTGGCTTCCAGGGGCCGGGTGGGATTGTTCCAAATTCATTTCCTTCCTTCCTTCCTTCTTCCTTCCTTCCTGTCTGTCTTTCCTTCCTTCCTTCCTTCCTTCCTTCCTTTTTTTTGGGTGGTACTGAGTTTCCTGGAAGCCCTTCTACCTCCAGGCTACACTCCCAAACCTATTTTATATTTTAATTTGGAAACAGGGACTCTTAAGCCAGGGAGGCTGGCTTCGAACCTGCGCGATCCTCCTGTCTCCGCCTCCCAAAGCGCAGGGATTACAAGCGTGCGCCACCACGCCCGGCCCTTTCTTTCTTTTAAATGTCTTGGCTCCCTCACCCTTCCTTCCTTCCTTCCTTCCTTTCCAAATGCCCTGGTTCTTTCTTTCCTTTCTTTCTTGTGCTAGGGATTGAGCCCCTGGGCACTGTTCTGAATGCCCTGATCACTCTATCACTCCTTCCTTCCTTCTCCTTCCTTCCTTCCTTCCTTCCTTCCTTGTGCTAGGGATAGAACCCCTGGGCATTCTATTTTATTTTTTATTTTGAAACAGGGTCTCACAAAGTTGCTGAGGCTGGCCTTGAACTTGCAAGTCTCCCATCTCAGCCTCCCAAGTACTGGGATTATGGGCATGCACCACCACGCCTGTCTTACTTTTTATTTTGTAACAAGGGTCTCACTCTTTGGAGGACCTCACTAAGTTGCCAAAGCTGGCAGTAAGCCTGGATCGTCCTGTTTGCGCCTCCCATGTACTGGGATTACAGGTGTGCACCAGCACCATGCCTGGCTCCGCCCCTCCCTGGTGTGCAGCCTGAGGTCAGACAGTCCTTGTCCCTCTCGGGGCCTGAGGCCTGGTGGGGACCGGTGTTTGCTGAGCTGCAGTGAGGAGGTCAGGAAAGATGCTGACAGAGCACTTATCTCAGTGGGGAAAAGGCCCAGGATGGGACCCCTCTCGCCCCAGGGACGAGGGCAGGCACCCCAGGCCCACGGGTACCACTCGCCCTCGGGCCTCACCTGCAGACTCGATGGCCATCCGCATCTCGTAGGCACTCATGCTGCCCGACTTGTCCAGGTCAAACTTGCGGAAGATGGCCTGGGGCGGGAGGCAGGGCGTGAGGCCAGACCCCAGCCACGCAGCTCTCCCCGCCTGTCCCCAGGGTGGTGGGAGGCCCGCTGCTGGGACTGTGGGCCTGGCTGGGCAGGGGCCGCCTGCAGAGCGCTGGGCGGTGGCTGCAGGGAGGGCGGGCTGGCCGGGGCCACCTACCAGGTAATTCCGGATGCGGTTCCACAGGATGTTGAACTCCACCAGGCCCAGCTTCCCGTTCCCGTCGCGCTGGGTGATGGTTAAGGAGCAAACGCCACAGTTTGGAGCTGGCGTGTGTAAAAGGACAGCTGGGGAGAGTGGCCAGAGAAAGCAAGATGGCCAGGGTGGGGGTGACGACTAGGAGGAGCCACACACAGCCCGCCCATGGCCAGGCTCGTGGGGGTCTGTCTCTAAACCAGACGCAGGAACAGAACCAGCCCTGCGATCAGCTGGGGACCCAGACCTGCTCCACCTGCCCGACAGCAGGCCTGGCCTCCATTTCCCCTTCTGAACAACTCGAAGGTGCCCCAGGAAGCGCCTGGTGTGGCCCCGTCCCTCCAGCTTTGCCCCTCTCTCCGTGCTGCTCCGGGGCACCCCGACCCTGAACACCGTCAGGAAGGACAAGAGCTGCAAGGATACATCCATGAGGTTCACCATGCTGCGGCATGACTCCATGCTGAAGCCCTTGGTCCGCAGGTCTTTGTCTGTAAGAAAAACCAGTTCCAGCCCCTCGACCCAATTAGCTTCCTGGGCCTATGTCAGCTGGGAGCGCGGGGCGGCTGGAGGTGGGCAGGCACCGGTCCCACTGTGGGGGCAGAGTCCAGTGGAGCAGTTGGCAAGGCACCTTTGGCATTTTGGTACTGGGTGTTAAACTCAGGGGCATTCGGCCTACCAGCTACACCTCCAGCCCATTTTATTTTATTGTGGGTCTGGGGATGAAACCCAGGGGCACCCTATATCCAAGCTACACCCCTGCTCTATTTTTTATTCTTCATTTTAAAACAGAGTCTCACTAAGTTACGGAGGGCCTCGCTAAGTAGCCGAGGCTGTCGCGAACTGCGATCCTCCGGTCTCAGCCTCCTGAATGGTGAGATTACAAGTGAATGCTGGGATTACAAGCATGTGCCACCCTGCCCAGCTCCATTTTTTAGTCTTTATTTTTTGAAACAGGGTCTCACTAAGTTGCAGAGAGCATCACTAAGTAGCTAGGCTGGCTGCAAAACTATGATCCTCCTGTCTCAGCGTCCCGAGTATTAGAATCACAGGCTTGCACCACCGAGCCCAGCTTTATTTTTTCTTTTGAAACACGGTCTTGCTCAGTTACTACCAACTGCCCTCAAACCTACAAATCCTCCTGTCTCAGCCTCCCGAATACTAGAATTAGGCACACGCCACCGCGCCCAGCTTAGGGAGGCCCTTAGCAACTTAGTGAGACCCTGTTTCAAAAGAAAAAATAAAATAGGGCTGGGGGTGTAGCTCAGAGGTAGAATGCCCCTGGGTTCAATCCCCAGTACTACATATACACACACATACCAAAGGAAAAAAAAAAAAAAAAAGGAAAGGAAGGAAGGAAGGAAAGGAAGAAAGAGAGAGAGAAAGAAGAAAAAAGGAAGGAAGGAAAGAAAGAAGGGCAAACATGGACAGGTAGGATGCACTGCAGAAAGAAAGAAAGAAAGAAAGAAAGAAAGAAAGAGAGAAAAGAAAAGAAAAGAAAGGCAAACATGGACAGGTAGGGTATGCTGCAGAAAGAAAGAAAGAGAGAAAGAAAGAAGAAAAAAGGAAGGAAGGAAAGAAAGAAGGGCAAACATGGACAGGTAGGATGCACTGCAGAAAGAAAGAAAGAAAGAAAGAAAGAAAGAAAGAAAGAGAGAAAAGAAAAGAAAAGAAAGGCAAACATGGACAGGTAGGGTATGCTGCAGAAAGAAAGAAAGAGAGAAAGAAAGAAGAAAAAAGGAAGGAAGGAAAGAAAGAAGGGCAAACATGCGGACAGGTAGGGTGTGCTGTAGAAAGAAAGAAAGGAAGGAGGGAGGGAGGGAGGGAAGGAAGGAAGGAAGAAAGAAAGAAGAAAGGAAGGAAGGAAAGAAAGAAAGAAAGAAAGGCAGGCAGGCAGGCGGGCAAACACGGACAGGTGGGGTGCGCTGAGGGCCACGGAGGTAAGTGGAGCTTCCGAGCGGCTCGGTTGGGGACCAGCCACTCAGGAGATTCCAGGCTGGAAGATGGGGACAAACAGCCGGCTGCTGCCTAGGGCTGTGTGCTCGGCGGGTGGTGGTGGACCAAGTCCTGTTCTGCCTCCCCAGCTGCTCAGCCTGGCCTGGGTGCATCTTGGGAAGTCGGGGCACCTTTCATTGGCACTAGGCGCAGGCAGCTGGCTCGGCCGCAGCCTGCATGGCTGCCATTCTCATCCCAGGAGGACACGGGGCTCAGGCAGGGCAATGGATGGCAGCAGGCAGCAGAGGAGTCTGGGATGGAGGAGGCGGTGAGCTGGGCTCGGGAAGCAAGTGGAGTCCCCAGCCACACGGATCAAGGCACGGGATCAGCTCGCGTGCGGGCAAAAGTCTGACTGTGATGCTTGGAGGGCGCAAGACCCAGGACGGGGTGGAGAGGGCTGCGGCTCACGTTTGCTGATGATCCTGTTGAGGATGGTCTGCAGCTCCTTGACGCTGATCTCCAGATCCTGGGAGAAGGGGAGGATGGCACCGGCCCGGGAAAGGCCGTCCCCACCTTGTCCCTGACCCCGTCCCACCGGGCCCGGCATACCGCTCCTGCCAGCTGCCTGAAGAGGGCCTTGAAGGTATCGTCAATCTCCTCTTCTGAGAGCACTTGCTGGAGGAGAAGGAGGGGACAGGTGAGGGCCGCGGCCCTGCCCCGGGGCGGGGGAGGGGGTGGCGGCTGGAGGGAGCTCTGGGCGACCACTCACGGGCCAATCTCACGCCCTCTCCTACCATGTAAGATGGGGGTCTGGCCCTTGCCCAGGATTCTTGGGGCCCAAGTGAGAGATACAGTTTGGCTCGGTGATGACAGGTAAGAGTTTGGACCCAGCTGTACCACCTCAGGCAAGTTCCTCTACCTCTCGGATCTAAAGTTTCCCATGCAGAGGAGATAGCATAAAAAAACGAAACTCAGGCGCAGTGCTGAGCGCGGCCTGACACAGGCGGAGTCAGGCCGGGTGCCACTGTTAGCACGTGCCCCATACAAACCACAGAGTTCCTTTGCAAACTGTGTCGTTTTGGGCACATGCCAGGTGCGGGTAATTAACACTGCTCTTATGACTTCTATCAGGGGATCTATCCTGCCAGCCAGATCTCAGGGGACAGGACACCGACACCCAGGTCCAACCACAGACCCGAGGGTGAGGGAGGAGGGAGACGGCGCCCGGTGGGGTGGACCACGCACCTCGTCAGGGAGGTTGGCCTGGATCTGGTCGTCCAGCTCTCTGCAGGGTGGGGAGAGAGAGGGGTCAGCGGGGGCGCGGGGGCCTGAGGGCAGGCGGGAGAGGGCCGTGGGGCTCAGGCCGGCACTCACTCGGTCCCGGCGCTCTTCTCGGAGAAGAAGCGCAGCACAAAGTCGCCCTCCTTGTTGGGCTCGAAGGTGGAGGGGACCACCACGTACTCCCCGGGCGGCAGGCGGAAGCGGGTGCTGACCTCCCGCAGGTTGATGAACTGCTCGGAGCGTGCCCGGGAGGAGTTGGCCAGGAAGAAGTCGCGCTTCAGGTGCACGGCCGGCTGGCCCACCAGCTGGCAGAGGCAGAGGGGCGGGGCTGCGGTGCCTGCTCAGCCCACCTCGGGGCTCCCCGCACCCGGGCCGGGCTCCAGGCCCAAGGGCTGAGTCATGGCCCTGAACTCAGCCTGCGTGAGCCTAAGGAGTCATTCCTAAGGAGCCGCTGAATGCACATAAGGCAAGTGAAACCATCATGGCGCCCATAAATGACACCCCCATGGTTGTTATTATTGTTGTTATAATTATTACTATCTGTAGTAGTGGAAACCGAACCTGGGGGCATTCCACCTCTACACCTCCAGCCCTTCTTAGTTTTTGCTTTGAAAAAGGGTCTCAATAGGTTGCAGAGAGTCCCCCTAAGTAGTGGAGACTACCCTCAAAAGTGAGATCTTCCCGTCTCAGCCTCCCAAGTCCTAGCATTACGGGTGTGCGCTACCGCACCCGGCTCTTCCCAGTATGACTTGGAGTGCTCCCAGGGCAGACCTGCAGGGCCCCTGGCAGGCGGACCTCCTTGCCCGCTCCAGAGGACCCCGGAGGTGGGGCTGTTACACTCACGTGACAGACACAAACAGAGGCTGAGCAGCTTGCTGGCGCCGCAGGCCACTCAGCACAGCCAGCGTGCACTCCTGAGACTAAGACGGGCAGAGCCTCCTGTGCGCTCATCACCAGGAAAGGCTCTGGGGACCGGGGTTCAAATCCACCCCGCCCTCACACTTGCTCTGGGGAGAGCAGTGACCGCGGTGCCTGCTGAACAGGCATGAGGAAATCACTTCCCAGGCAGTAAACCCGGGCGATGCTCCACTCTGCAGGGCGGGGCGGCCACGTGCTTTCCTGGGTGTGTGCAGGGGCGGTAGATCCAGGTGAGTCGGGAGCCACACCTACCTCTGGAGGGACCTGCAAGAGATGGGAGGAGGGAGAGGTGCATGTGTCCCAGGTGCGGGGCAGGGTGTGTGCTGGGCAGAAGTCCAGAGTTCTTCTACAGGAGGGCCTGGGACCAGCGAGGTCCCAGACCTCGCCCCACACAGACAGCGCCCCAGGGCCGAGGGCCCGAGCAGGGGTCTCTATTCCCAGCACATCCTGGGCCTCAGCCCTAAATGGAGCCTCCAGGACAGCTGCCAGGGTGGCCAACCACAGCGTCCTATGGCCCAGGGATATCAGAGGCCCACACCTGCCTGCTGCCAGGAGATCTGGACATGGGCCAAGGCTGTGGCCTTCCTTTACCCTGGCCAGGTGGATCTAGAAGTTTCTGTCCCTGTCTTAAACACACTATGGGAAGCAGGGCAAGAGTCAGAAAGTATCAGCACCAGTGATCACTGTCCCTGTCCTGTCCCCTCCACCACCTCTGCTCATACGCTTCAGGGAGGCAGGTTCCCTGGCCCGGCCCGGGAGGCCCCCTGCTCAGTTATTTCTGCAGCTGAGCCAAAGTCTGGCCCCAGAAGCTGCTGCCCCATGTCAGCCAAGCCAGCCCCTTCTTAAGAGTAGCATCCCACCCTCTGAAAATGTAGGTGAATTCTATTCTTTTGTGTGTATGTGTGTGGTACTAGGGATGGAATCCAGGGGCATTCTACCTCCGAGTGACACCCCCAGCTCTATTTTTTTATTCTTTATTTTGAAACAAGGTTTCACTGAGTTGCAAAGGGCCTAAGTACCTGAGGCTGTCCGCGAACTGCGATCCTCCTGTCTCAGCCTCCCAAATGCTGAGATTATAAATGTGCACCACCACGCACGCTTATAATCCCAGCATCTGGGATTGGCTGTAGGTGAATTTAGAATCTTCCCTTCCTAGAGACAACCGCCTTCCTCAACTCCCCTGTGCCTCAAAAGAGGATTTTTGGACCCTGCCGGCCGCACAAGGATCCAGCAGGTGCCTCCGGGAAGGGCAGCCGGGGAAGCAGCTCGGGCGCCCCCTAGCGGAAGGTCGCCGGTGGTGCGCGGAGGCTGGCTCGAGGGCTCAGGGCCCGATTCTGGGGTTCTAGGGCTCCCGCACCTCGTAGACCGCGAAGCCGATGGTCTCCATGTCGCGGCCGAAGCGGCGCTCCCGGCGGCGGTGCTTCTGCATGAGCGCCAGCACGAAGCTGCAGCCCGACTCGCGGCTTCCGTACTCATCTTCGTCGTCCACCTCCTCCAGCCGGATCTTGAACTGGGGGTTCACCCAGAAAGTGGCTGCAGGAAGAGAAGGGTAGGGATCAGAGGCGGGGCCGGCAGAGCGGCTCCCCCCGGGCCACCCACACCCTTCGTTTTCACGTAGTACCGAGTGCCTATGGTGCCATGACAGGCAACTGAGCTGGGGCCGGCACTGCCCGGGACCTCAGGGCTCCCATTCCAGAAGATGAGGGGGTAAAGTATGAGCAGGTGAATTAAGAAAGGAGTTTTGGGTTTTCTTTTTTGGTGGTACTCGGGTTCCTGGAAACCCTTCTACTTCAGGGCTACATTCCCAAACACCTATTTTTTTAAATATTTTTATTTGGAAACAGGGTCTCTTAAGCCAGCAAGGCTGGCTTCGAACCTGCGCGATCCTCCTGTCTCTACCTCCCCACCTCCCAAGCGCGGGGATTACAAGCGTGCGCCACCAAGGCCCCGCTTAGGCTTTTTTTTTTCCTTTGCAGTACTGGGGGGTGGAACCCAGGGGTGTTTCTACCTTCAGGCTATACTCCCAAACCTATTTTATACTTTATTTATTTATTTATTTATTTATTATTATTTTTTTTTTGTGGTACTGGGGGTGGAACCCAGGGGCTTTCTACCTCCGGGCTATATTCCCAGACCTATTTTATATTTTATTTGGAAACAGGGTCTCACTAAGTTGCTGAGAGCCTCACTCAGTAGCTGAGGCTGGCTTCGAACCTGTGCGATCCTCCGGTCTCAGCCTCCCAAGCGCAGGTATTACAACCATGCACCACCACGCCCGTCTAACCTATTTTATACTTTGGAAACAGGGTCTCACTAGTTGCTGAGAGCCTCACTAAGTAGTTGAGGCTGGCTTCGAACCTGTGAGATCCTTCTGTCTCCGCCTCCCAAGCTTGGGGATTACAAGTGTGCACCACTGCCCCAGCAAAAGGTTTTAAGAAAAGCAAGCAGGAGTTGGTCAGGGAAGAGGCTGGAGGCACAAGCCAGGGAGAGGAAGAGCAGGGAGGGAGGGAGCTGCACATTTGCAGGACCCCCAGGCTCCTGAGGACTCGGGGAGTGCCGGCAGTGTGTGTGGAGGGGGGTTAAGGAGTAGGTTGAATCTCAGAGCAGGAGGAACAGATTCTGAGAGAGAAAAGGCTCCTGCAGGAGGCCACAGAGAGCCAGCCAGCCAAGGACGGCAGGCTCCTGCATTTCTGGTGTTTAGTGATTTAGTTGCCTGAGCAAGCTTTACTAACAGCCAAGGCTACATGGAACACGCGTAACTTTTTTGTTTTATTTGTAGAACTGGGGATTGAACCCAGGAGCTCTGAGCCACACTGCAGCCTGCAGCCCTATTTTGCTGTGTGTGTGTGTGTGTGTGTGTGTGTGTGTGTGTGTGTGTGTGTGTCCTGGAGATGGAATCCAGGAGTCTTCTACCTCCAGGCTACATTCCTAGCCCTAATTTATATTTTTATTTGGAAACAGGGCCTCACTAAGTAGCTAAGGCTGGCCGTGAACCTGCAGTCCTCTGGTCTCAGCCTCCCAAGTACTGGGATTACAAACTCATGCCATTACACCCTGGCTAGTTTACTTTTTTTGAAAGAGTCTTGCTAAGTTGCCGAGACTGGCCTCGAACCTATGATCCTCCTATCTCAGCCTTCCAAGCAGTAGGATTACAGGCATGCGCTACCACATCTGGCTGCAAAATTTCTCTCTTCTTTCTTTCTTTCTTTCTTTCTTTCTTTCTTTCTTTCTTTCTTTCTTTTTCTTTTTGCAGGTCTGGGGATGAAATCCAGGGGCATTCGACCTCCGAGCTATACCCCCTGCCCTACTTTTTATTCTTTATTTTGAAACCAGGTCTCATTGAGTTGCAGAGGGCCTCACTAAGTAGCTGAGGCTGTCGGTGAACCATGAACCTCCGGTCTCAGCCTCCCGAATGCTGGGATTACAAGTGTGCGCCACCACGCTGGGAGGGTAAAATTTCTTTCTTTCTTCCTTCCTTTCTTTCCTTTTTTTTTTTTTTTTTTTTGCAAACTGGGAATTGAACCCTGGTACGTTCTACCTCTGAGTTACACCCCCTGCCCTATTTTTTTTTTATTTTGAAACAAGGTCTCACTAACGTGTAGAGGGCCTAAGTAGCTGAGGATGGCTTAAACCTGTTGTCTTCTTGTCTCAGCCTCCCAAGTACTGTGATAACAAGTAAAACTTCCTTTTTTTTTTTTTTTTGGCACTATGAATGGAACCCAGGGGCATTGAACTTCCAAGCTACACCCTCAGCCTAGGTTTTAGTCTTTTTATTTTATTTTATATTTATTTTATTTTTTTTTGTGGGGATGGAGATGGAATCCAGGGGTATTCGACCTCTGAGCTACATCCCCTGCCCTATTTTTTATTCCTTATTTTGAAACTGGGTCTCACTGAGTTGCAGAGGGCCTCACTAAGTAGCTGAGGCTGTCCATGAACCGCGATCCTCCGGGTCTCAACCTCCCAAATGCTGGGATTACAAGCATACGCCACCATGCCTGGCTCAGTCTTTTTATTTTTGAAACAGGATCTCACTAAATTTCGAAGGACCTCGCTAAGTAGCTGAGGCTGTCCACACACTGTGATCCTCCTGTCTCAGCCTCCCGAAGACTGGGATTACAAGTGTTCACTACTATGGCCTGCACAAAACCTCTTTTTAAAGGCACTAATAATCTGGGTGTGGTGGCACAGACCTGTAATCCCAGTATTTAGCAGGCTGAGAAAGGAGGATGACAGGTTCACAGCCAGCTTCAGATACTTAGTGAGGCCCTCTGCAATTTAGTGAGACTTTGTTTCAAAATAAAAAATAAACAGAAACAAATCCAATTTACACTTACAGCCAATTGATTTTTGACAAAGGGGCCAGAAACATACACTAGAAAAAAGATAGCCTGTTCAACAAATGGTGTTGGCAAAACTGGTTAACCATATGCAAAAATTGGAAATTAATCCCACTTTCTCACCCTGCACAAGAATCAATTCAAGATGGAGGAAAGACTTGGAAATCAAACCAGAGACCTTGAAGCTCCTTGAAGAGGGCAGAGGTCCAACACTGCAACACATAGGCACAGATAAACACTTTCTCAACAAGACCCCAAAGGCACAACAAATTAAAAGGCGAATCAATACATGGGATTGCATGAAACTGAAGAGCTTCTGTTCAGCAAAGGAAACTGTCAAGAACCCCAATCGAGAGCCAACAGAATGGGAGAAGATTTTTGCCACCTACACCTCCGATAGAGGACTAATATCTAGAATATACAGAGAACTCAAGAAACTCAACACTAAAAAACAAATAATCCAATTAAAAAAAAATGGGCAAGTGAACTAAATAGACACTTCATGAAAAAAGAAATTCAAATGGCCAATAAATGCATGAAAAAATGCTCAACATCATTGGCAATCAGAGAGATGCAAATCAAAACTACCTTGAGATTTCACCTAACTCCAACTAGAATGGCAATCATTCAAAACACAAACAACAATAGATGCTGGCGAGGATGTGGAGAAGTGGGAACTCTAAGACATTGTTGGTGGGATTGCAAATTAGTGCAACCACTTTGGAAAACAGTATGGAGAATCCTCAGAAGAATGGGAACAAATCTACCATTTGATCCAGCAATACCACTTCTGGGTATCTACCCAAAAGAAAGGAAACCAAACTACCAAACTAATGCATGTGTATCTATGTTCATAGCTGCACCATTCACCATAGCCAAACTATGGAATCAGCCAAGATGTCCATCAACAGATGAATGGATTACAAAACTGTGGGATATGTACACAATGGAATTTTACTCAGCCATTAAAAAAAAAAAAAAACTCAATTACATCATTTTCAGGGAAATGGATGGAACTGGAGGACATTATGCTAAGTGAGATTAGTCAGTCACAAAAAATAAGAAATCGGATGCTTTCCCTAATATGTGAGAGTTAAGGAGAAATGGGTCATAGGAGGAACTCTAGATGAAAAAGGAAATCCTTTAGAGGAGCAAACAAGACAACCTAAAGGAGGAGAAAGAGCAAAATCCCTAAAACACACAATGTACTTAAACATATCGAAGTCAACCACTAAGCCAAGCAAGGGAAGGAGGGATGGGGAGGGAATGGGGTGGGAACTGGGTAGGGGCTAACTGGGTGATGTGTACATGTATGTCCACACAAGTTTTTTACCCCATTATGATGTATGAATACAATGAATGCACCAATGAAAAAATTAATAAAAAATAAAGAAAGAATAAAGCCTGGCATGGTGGCGCACGCTTGTAATCCCAGCATTTGGGAGGATTGCCAGCCTAAGCTACTTAAGGAGGCCCTTTGCAACTCAGTGAGACCCTGTTTCAAAATAAAGAAAAAAGCTGGGCGTGGTGTCGCACGCTTGTAATCCCCACACTTGGGAGGCTGAGACAGGAGGATGGCACAGGTTCAAAGCCAGCCTCTGCTACTTAGTGAAGCTCTCAGCAACTTAGTGAGACTCTGTTTCCAAATAAAATATAAAAATAGGTCTGGGAGTATAGCCCGGAGGTAGAAAGCCTCTGGGTTGAACCCTCAAAAACACCATAAATCAATCAATCAATAAATAAATAGAATAAAAAATAGGGTTGGAGGTTTAGCACGGTGGTAGAATGCCCCTGGGTTTCATCCTCAGCACGGCAAATAAATAAATAAATAAATAAATACTTTAAAAAAAAATGAATAAAAAATAGGACTGGGGGTGTAGCTCGGCGGTAGAATGCTCCTGGGTTCAATCCCCAGTATCACAATAAAATAAACCAAAATCAGGCTGAGAGTGTGGTTTAGGGGTAAAATCCCTCTGAGTTCAATTCTCAGTTCCAAAAAAAAAAAAAATTCAGACTCAGAAAGGCACCAATACTAGTTCAGAAAGTCCAGAAAGTTCAAGCCAGATGTGGTGGCGCACGCTTATAATCCCAGCATTCAGGATGCTAAGACCGTAGGATCGTGGTTCACAGACAGCCTCAGTTACTTAGTGAGGCCCTCCACAACTTAGCAAGACCCAGATCCAAATTAAAGAATAAAAATTAGGGCAGGGGGTATAGCTTGTAGGTTGAATACCCCTGGGTTCCGTCCTCAGACCCGCAAAAAAAAAAAAAAAAAGTTCAACAAATCCAGAACAGAATGGAAAGAAATTCACACCTCAACACGTCGTGGTGAAAATATAGAATAGAATAAAAGAAAAACTGTTTTTTTTTTTTTTCAGAAGGCTGTGCAGGCAGATAGACTCCAGACCCACATAGCAACCACAGAGGCATATCAAAGAGTAAGTACTTGCGCAATGGGCTGAAAATAATGTCGGTTCCAAATCCTGCATCCAGAAAACTGTCAAGAAAAGACCGCTGCAAAGATGCTCTGGACGAATACTGAGAAAGCTACTTATCACCAGACCCTTGCCAAAAGAAACAGGGAAGGACGCTTGCTGAGTCAGATGGAAACTGAGCTCAAATGAAAGGTCTGGAAACGGCGGTGAGCGAGGAGACCGCACTTTTGCAGGTGATCAGCACATCTGTACTGTCTCACACAAGGATGATGGCGATGATGGTGTTCATTTATGACAGTCAAACTATTTGTTTTTGTTTTTGTTTTTTTTTGGTGGCACTGGGGGTGGAACCCAGAGGCTTTCAACCTCCGGGCTATACTCCCAGACCATTTTTATATTTTATTTGGAAACAGGGTCTCACTTAGTTGCTGAGAGCCTCACTAAGTAGCTGAGGCTGGCTTCGAACCCATGCTATCCTCCTGTCTCAGCCTCCCAAGCGCAGGGATTACAAGCGTGCGCCACCACGCCCGGCGACAGTCAAACTATTTGTATGGAATTAAAATATTAGCTTATGAGAGCACGTGAAACCAAGGGAAAGGCAGGTAAGTTTAATATGCTAAGGTTTAATCAACTAACAGTAGAAAGTACTGGGGTGGGTGAGGCTCAGCAGAAAAACCCTGACCTACCGGTCAGAGGCCCTGGGCTCCATCCCCAGTCACACAAAACCAAACAAACAAATCAAAACCAAAAAGACTGCATTAAGCAAGTTAATTCTTTCATATTCACAAAAGAAAACTTAATAGAAAGAACAGGAAAAAAAAAAAAAGAGGCCAGGCATGGCGGTACATGTCTGTAATCCCAGTACTTGGGAGGCTGAGATAGGTGGATCACAGTTTCAAGGCCCACCTCAGCAACTTAGCAAGACTCCCCCTGACCTAGCAAGACTATTTATTTATTTATTGTGGTACTGAGGATTGAACCCAGGGGCCTTCTCGCTCCAGACTAAACCCCCAGCCCTACTTTTATATTTTATTTGGACACAGGGTCTCACTAAGTTGCTGAGAGCCTCACTAAACAGCTGAGGCTGGCTTCGAACCTGTGATCCTCCTGTCTCAGCCTCCCAAGTACTGGGATTATAAACCTGTACCACCATGCCCAGTTTAACAAGACTCTGTGTGTGTGTGTGTGTGTGTGTGTGTGTGTGTGTGTGTGTGTGTGTGTGGTATTGAGGATGGAACCCAGAGCTACACCCCCAAGACCTATTTTTTATTCTTTATTTTGAAACCGGGTCTCACTGAGTTGCAGAGGGCCTCACTAAGTAGCTGAGGCTGTCCGCAAACCGGGATCCTCCTGTCTCAGCCTCCCGAATGCTGGATTACAAGTGTGCGCCACCACACCTGGCTAGCAAGACTATTAAAAAACACAACTCACCAAAAATAGACTCAAGAAGGAAAGGAAAGCCTGAACTACAATCATGAAAGATAATCAATACTGAAAGTTAATGTTTTACAAAAAGAGCATGCTTGACCGCTTTACAGACAAGTTCCACCAAACGTTCTAGCAAGAAATCATTCCCACCCTATGCAAACTTCTAGAAACTTCTAGAAAATGGAGAGTGCGGACCTGTCCCAAATCACTTTATGAGATAAATCCAGCGCCAATACCAGTAAGGTCAGTATGAGAGAAGAAGTCAACACGGAGATCTCAGATCTTACTCATGAACTTGGATATAAAAGTGGTATATAAAAGGATTTTTGGAGTCAGGTGTGGTGGCACACGCTTGTAATCCCTGCGCTTGGGAGGCTGAGACAGGAGGATCGTACGGGTTCGAAGCCGGCCTCAGCTACTTAATGATGCTCTCTGCATCTTAGTGAGACCAAGTTTCCATATAAAATACAAAACAGGTCTGGGAGTGTAGCCAGGAGGTAGAAGCCCTTGGATTCCATCTCCAGTACCACAAAAAAAAAAAAAAAAAAAGTTTTTTGCGTGTATGGTACTGGATTTTGGGGTTTGAACACAGCGGCACTCTACCTCCAAATGACACCCCCAGCCCTTTTTACTGTTTTGTTTTGAAATAAGGTCTTGCTGGGTTGCTGAGCTTCTCATTAAATTGCCGAGGCCGATCTTGAGCCTGCAATTCTCCTGTCTCCTTCTCCCAAGTACTGGGATTACAGGTGTGCGCTACCACGCCTGGCTGCTAATTATGGGTTCTTGTTGTTTATGCTTGTAATCCCAGCACGTGGGAAGCCACAACAGGAGAATCGCGGGTTAGCAACCAGCCTCAACATAGTGAGACTCTCCACAGCTTAGTGAGACCCTATTGCAAAATAATAACTAAAAAATAGGGCTGAATGTTCTTGGGTTCCACCCCCAGTACCAAAAAAAAAAAAAAAAAAAAAAAAAATAGGGCTGGAGGTCTAGCTCAAATATATAATGTCCCTGGGTTCAACCCCCAAGAAATAAAAGTTAAAATGCAAAAACAAAGAATTCGAATATCTAAGAAATTCTTGAAGCAGAAATTCACCCTGTCCAATAACAGGACTTTGCATAAATCTGTAACAATCAGGCCAATGCGTTAGGGGTGGGATAGACCAGGGGACGGAGCGGTGAGCCCGGAATCCACACATACTTGGAATTCGAGCAGAGCCGGTGCTGGGAGAGGAAAGGGTGCTTTCTCAGTACTGGTAGAGAGAACAGAGCTGGTCGAATTGGAGAAAGCCTACAAGGGAGAAAAATGTTTCCAAAGAGAGGGAGGTGAGCCAGGCCGAAAACTTTTGGAGGAGGCAGGACAGGAGGAGGGAGCAGCAGTGGATTCGGTGAAGCCGGAGGTGTCGGGACAGTGTGGCAATCCCTCAGCAATTCTGTTTTGTTTTTTTTTTTTTTTTGGTACTGGGGGTGGAACCCAGAGGCTTTCTACCTCCGGGCTATACTCCCAGACCCATTTTATATTTTATTTGGAAACAGGGTCTCACTGAGTTGCTGAGAGCCTCACTAAGTAGCTGAGGCTGGCTTCGAACCTGTGCGATCCTCCTGTCTCACCCTCCCAAGCGCGGGGATTGCAAGCGTGCGCCACCACGCCCGGCAGCAATTCTGTTTTGAACGGGAGACACCCAAGCGGGGAAGTGGGTCAAGAGGGGGCCACTTTAAGACGGGATTTTCCACAGTGACACAGGAGTGAGCCGCAGGGACATAGGAAGGAGAAAATGCTTCCACAGGGGAAGGGGAATGGCATTGCAAGCAGAGGGGTCCCCACGAGCAGGGGCTGAGGCAGCGCAGATGGGATCAGGCGCCCACGGTGGATGGGAGACAGACGGGACACTTGGAATCAGCCATGTCAGGAGGTGTGCTGCGTAGACAAGGTCTCTTCTCTTTTTTTCTTTCTTAAAATTTTTTTTGAGCCGGGCGTGGTGGCGCACGCTCGTAATCCCCGTGCTTGGGAGGCTGAGACAGGAGGAATCACTCGGGTTCGAAGCCAGCCTCAGCTACTTAGTGAGGCTTTCAGCAACTCAGTGAGACCCTGTTTCCAAATAAAATATAAAATAGGCCTGGGAGTATAGCCCGGAGGTAGAAAGCCTCTGGGTTCCACCCCCAGTATCACACACACACCAAAAAAAAAAAAAAAAATTTTTTTTGGTGTTGGGGGTTGAACCCAGGAGCATTTTACCTCTGAGTTACACCCTCAGCCCTATTTTACGTTTTATTTTGAAACAGGGTCTCACTAAATTACTGCATTCTGGCCTCAAACCCACAATCCTCCTGTCTCAGCCTCCCAAGTACTAGGATGCTAGGTGTGTCGTACTGGGGCTAGAACCCAGGGGCACTCTCTCTCTGAGCTGCACCCCCAGCCCTATTTTTTATTCTTTATTTTGAAATAGTGTCTCACTGAGTTGCAAAGGGTCTAACTAAGCAGTTGAGGCTGTCCGCGAACCTCCCGCCTCCCAAATGCTGGGATTACAAGCGTGCGCCACCACGCCCACCTTCAAGGTGTCTCTCTGATGGAGAGCAGGGAGTTGCAGAGAGAGTAGCACAGGACTAATTCAGCGCAAAACGGCCGGGCTGTGCAGACTGCTCATTTGAGGTTTGTGGCTGTGAATGTCCAGGGAAACCGCCACCTCGGTCATGGGACTTCTCCCCAGCCACATGCATGGTCCTGTGCCCGTGGAGAGCTGGGTTCAACAGGATTGTGGTGGTTGTGCCAGGCCACAGGGGGAGAGGGAGGGAGACCAGGAAACCGAACGTTAAGGTGATGGCTCTAACCTGGGAAAGGGCAGAAGGCGAGCGGGGATGAGGGTGGCCCACGTGGGGTGGGTCTAATGGGTTAGGTGGCTCTCGGAGTCTGAGGACAGGGAGGAGGGGCAGGCGGAGGAAGGGTGCCTGCAGGGCAGGGGACTGGAGGTCAGCGGCCATGGGCCTGGGGTGAGCGGAACTAGGCAGAGGAAAAGATGCTGCAGGTGAAGATGGCCAGAGCTGAGAGGCCGGGGTGTGGGCGGAGCCGTCCACCTGGATCTAAAAGCCCAGGGCAAGGTGAGGGAGCCCCGGAAGGAAGTCAGTCGACTGAGGGGAGGAAACGGGACGCCAGGGAGTCCAATGGCGACAGGGAGTCTTGTGCAATTCCTTAGCATTAACAAGAAGATTTATTATTGATTTATAATTTATAATTTGTGCGTGGGTGGTAATGAAGACTGAACCCAGAGACATTCTATCTCCAAGCTTCATCCCCAGTCCTACTTTATTTTTTATTCATTATTTATTTTTTGTTTTGTTTTGTTCTTGTGGTACTGGGGGTGGAACGCAGGGGCTTTCTACCTTTGGGCTACATTCCCAGACCAATTTTATGCTTTATTTGGAAAAAGGGTCTCACTAAGTTGCTGAGAGCCTCACTAAGTAGCTGAGGCTGGCTTCGAACCTGTACGATCCTCCTGTCTCGGCCTCCCAAGCGCTGGGATTACAGGCGTGTGCCTCCACACTGGCTTTAGATATCAATTTATTTATTTTTTGGCAGTGCTGGGGCTGGAACCCAGGGGCATTCTACCTCTAAGCTACACCCTCAGCCCAATTTTATATTCTTTATTTTGAAACAGGGTCTCACTAAATTGTGGAGGGCCTCACTAAGTAGCTGAGGCTGTCTGCAAACCGCAGTGCTCCGGTCTCAGCCTCCCAAATGCTGGGATTACAAGCGTCCACCACCAAAGCTGGCTCAATTAATTAATTAGTTAATTAATTAATTTTGTGGTGCCAGGGAGTGAATCTAGGGGCATTCTAGCGCTGAGCTAACCCTCAGGCCTATTTTATTTTATATCTGGGAACAGGGTCTTGCTAGGTTGCTGACAGCATCACTGAGTTGCTGAGGCTGGCATCAAACCTGTGATCCTCCTGTCTCAGCCTCCCAAGTACTGGGATTACAGGCGTGTACCACCACACTTGACTCAATTTACTTATTTATTTATTTTGCAATACTGGTAATTGAATCCAGGGGTGTTCTACCTCTCAAGCTATATCCCCCAGGTCTATTTTTATTTTTCTTTTGAATAAATAAAATAGGGTCTAAGTTGCTGAGGCCAACTGCAAACCCGTGATCCTCCTGTCTCAGCCTCCCAAGCACTGGGGTTATAAGTGTGTGCCACCAAGCCCGGCCAACAAGTACATTTAAAATTTTACTCCTTGAGCTGGACATGGTGGCGCACGCTTGTAATCCCCGCGCTTGGGAGGCGGAGACAGGAGGACCGTGCAGGTTCGAAGCCAGCCACCCTGGCTTAAGAGACCCTGTTTCCAAAATATAAAATAGGTCACCCGGGCATGGTGGCGCACGTTTATAATCCCTGCACTTGGGAGGCTGAGACAGGAGGATCGTGCAGGTTCGAAGCCAGCTGGGCTGGCTTAAGAGACCCTGTTTCCAAAATATAAAATAAGTCAGCCGGTGTGGTGGCGCACGCTTATAATCCCTGCACTTGGGAGGCTGAGACAGGAGGATCGTGCAGGTTCGAAGCCAGCCTCAGATGGTTTAAGAGACCCTGTCTCCAAATAAAATATAAAATAGGTCTTGGAGTATAGCCCGGAGGTAGTAAAATTTTACTCCCCGTAACAAACACGTGAGATGCGGGAGCCTGCCCACCTGTCTGCAAGCGGCCCGACCGGCCGCCGCCGCTCACCTGGGTAGTTCCTGCAGCCGCCCGCCGTGCTGCCCCGCCGCCACGTGCCCTCGTACAGCGTGGTGTTCCAGTTGCGGATGGTCCGGCTCTTAAGCGCGTCAGGCGTCAGGTTGCAGATCTCCAGGCGGGTGAACTCGCGCAGGAAGTCTCGGAAGGACATCCTGGGGCCGAGGTGTGGAGGTGAGCCGCGGCCTCCAGGTAAGGGGCCCGCAGGCAAGGCCCACAGAGGGCCGGCCGAGGCGGGGCTGCTCACCAGAACTCGCCGTCCTCCATCCTGATCCGCAGCTGCTCTCGCTCATACGGGTCCACATTGTTCCACTCCGAGGAGCTGTGGGGTGCAGGGCACTGCCAGGGCTGGGGGGCACTGACCTGCCTGGCCTCTGTCCCCGGAGCCAGCCACCCCAGCCTGTCTTCCAGTCGCCAGGGTCAGGAGGCCTCCCGGCCCGATGGCTATCTTATGAAGACCAGGTCAGGCACCCACAGGCTGGCCCAGGCCCCACGGCCTGCCCCAAGACCAGTAACATAAAACGAGCCCCTCTGCTCCCTCCTGACACCACCCTGGGCTGGCAGAGCCCAAGCAGAAACGTCAGGGGCAGTCAAGCCTGGTGGCGCACACCTGTAATCTCAATACTTGAGAGGCCAAGACAGGAGGATTGCAGGTCCAAGACCAGCCTCAGCAATTTAGCGAGGTCCTCAGCAACTTAGACTGTTTCAAAGTAATAAAAATTTAAAATAAAATAGGGTTGGAGGTGTAGCTCAGATGTAGAATGCCCCCAGGGTTCCATCCCCAGTGCCACAATAAAAGAAAAAGAAAAGAAAAAAAAAAAAAAGGGAGGGTGGCTAGGGAGTGTAGCCTAAATGTAGAACACTCCTGGGTTCAATCCCCAGTACAAAAAAAAAAAAAAAAAAAGGAAAAAGAAAAAAAAGAAACGTCAGGAACATCTGAGGTTCCCCATGCCTCCCGGCCAGTGCCCACCACCCTGTCCCTCACCCGTCGCTCCAGGCTCCGGTCCACTCCACCTCGCCCCAGGGGTTCCGCATCCGGATCAGGCTCACCATCTGGCCCCGGTAGTTCACCTGTTCCCCAGAGCTCCCATCAGCGTCAGCTCCTCACCGCCACTTTGACACCCTTCCTGGCCTGCCTCCCGCACCTCGCCCAGCTCAGCAGCCAGCAGCACGCTGGGCCAGTAGGGCCTGAAAGCCCTCAGGAATCTACAGCCCAGGGGGGCTGCTGTGCACAGAACCACAGTCGGTCAATCAGGGTAAACGTGATAAGGTCTGAGGATGGTGTCCCAAGGAAGAGATAAGGTGCTGGGGGAGGTCCGAGGAGGGAGGAGCCCCTCCCACAGCCCTGGCCAGCTGCCAGAGAGGCAAGGACAGGAAAGAAGGTGGGAACTACCTTCTAGGGCAGGCCCCGCCCAGGGCTGTACCTGCTTGGCGCCGGTCACAGAGTACGCATGGCCCTTCACCAACTTCTTAAAGGTGATGGCCTCCATGTCCAGGACGCTGGAGATCTGCAGAAAGACACGTCACTGTGGTCAGGGCTGAGCCCTTCCAGCCCTGCCTGAGGCATTCATGGGTCGTGGGCAGCTCCTCTGCACGTGTGCAGGCTGCGAGGGAGGGCAGGCTGGGACCTAATTCCATCCACGCCATCCTCACAGACAGAGGCTCCTCCTAGATCAGGAGCAGCCCAGGTGCCCGCAACACTGCCCCTGGCTGGGACTGGTCAAGTTGGGCGATCACGAACCTGGACACACTGCGCCGCTCGTAGGGACACAGTTACGGGGAAGAGGGCAGGACAAGATGGAGCTGGCCAAGGAGGACGGGGGCTGGGTTAGGGCCACGATGGCAGTCTGAGATGGAGGACAGGGAGGCCCGCAAATGGCAGCAGGATGGCTGGCAGAGGTGGGCGTGGCATGAGGGGGCGGGGAAAGACACTGGCCGGGAGTGGCTGAGGCGAGGGCGGGGCCTGGGGTCCACCTGGGGTAGGAGAAGGCCAGCGTTGGGCTGGGGAGAGGGAACCGCAGGAAGACAGCACTGGGTCGCAGGCCGGCGCACTCACGTCGATGGAGCAGCCCAGGAGGGAGCCCCGCTCCAGCGCCTTGAGGATGATTTGGTAGAGGTCGCTGGGCGCCTTGCGGAGCTCGTACCACTCGGTGACCCCGCCCGTGAAGTCCTCGAAGCCCTCCGAGGTGCTGCCCCCCGACAGGGCCTCGTAGCTGCCGTTCACCCTGTGGGCAGCTCCAGGTCAGCACGGCGGCTCACCCAGGGCCAGGTAGGGGAGGCAGGAGCCCACCTGGGGGGTGGGCTAGAGCTGTCCGCCTACCCCCTCCCCCGCCCCCACTCACTTGGCATAGGCCTTCTCCAGCAGGGCGCTCCAGAACTCGTTGCCTTGAGCAGAGTGTACGAACACCAGCTTCCCGTCCTTGGTGGGCAGCAGGTCGTCCACGACCACGTCCACCCACTCCCCAAACTGCCACAGCTGTGCGGGAGGGGCCACAGTGAGCACCTGCTTTGGGAGCCGCGGGGCCGAGCTCCATCCTCAGCTCTGCCACTTACTGGATGCCTGATCTTAGATCACACACACTAAATACATATAGGAAGCCGGGCGTGGTGGCGCAGGCTTGTAATTCCCGCGCTTGGGAGGCAGAGACAGGAGGATCGTGCTGGCTTAGGAGATCCTGTTTCCAAATAAAAATGTAAAAATAGGTCTGGGAGTGTAGCCCGGAGGTAGAAGGGCTTCCAGGAACCCCAGTACCACCAAAATAAATAAATAAATAAATAAATACATATAGGATACATATGTACTAGATACACGTATGCAGTCAGCAAGCCCTCCACATCCACAGGTTATATACATCCATGGATTCAACCAACTACGGCAGAAAAAATTTTTTTGCAATGCTGAGGGTAGAAAAGCCCTGCACATGCTACACAGGTATCTCCAGCCCCCAAAATACTTTTTTAAAAAAATGCATTTGTAAGCCAGGCTTGGTGGCGCACGCTTGTAATCCCAGCATTGGGAAGGCTGAGACCGGAGGATCCTGGTTCAATCAAGGACAGTCTCTGCTACTTAGGCCCTCTGCAACTCAGTGAACCCCTATTTCAAAATAAAGAATAAAATAAGGCTGGGGTGTAGCTCAGAGGTAGAATGCTCCTGGGTTCAATGCCCAGTGCCACCAAAAAGAAAAATGCATTTTTAGCCAGGCATAGTGGCGCACACCTGTACGTGGGAGGCTAAGATGAGGATTGCAAGTTTGAGGCTAGCCTCAGCAATTTAGCAAGACCCTGTTTTAAAATAAAAAATAAAATATGCTAGGGGTGTATCCCAGAGGTAGAATTCCTTTGAGTTCAACCCCAACTCCCCCACACACACTGCACTTCTATTGAACACATACAGACTTTCTTCTTGTCATTATTTCTTAAATAATATAGCAGAGTTATTTACATGGTGCTTACACTGCATTAAGTATTATTTTATTTTATTTATTTATTTACTTTTTGGTGGTACTGGGGTTCCTGGAAGCCCTTCTACCTCCGGGATACACTCCCACGGGCTACACTCCCAGACCTATTTTTTTAAACTTTTTTTTAATGTGGAAACAGGGTCTCTTAAGCCAGCGAGGCTGGCTCCGAACCAGCACGATCCTCCTGTCTTTGCCTCCCAAGCGCGGGGATTACAAGTGTGCACCACCACGCCCGGCTATTATTTTTTAGGTTCTGGGGATGGAACCCAGGGGCATTCTACCTCAAGCTACACCCCCAGCCCTATTTTTATTCTTTATTTTGAAACAGGTTTCACTGAGTTGCAAAGAGCCTCGCTAAGTAGCTGAGGCTGTCTGCGAACCACAATCCTCCTGTCTCAGCCTCCCAAATTACAAGTGTGCACCACTTGGCTTTACTCTTTATTTTTTTTATTTTTTGGTGATACTGGGGGTGGAACCCAGAGGCTTTCTACCTCCGGGCTATACTCCCAGACCTTTTTTTATATTTTATTTGGAAACAGGGTCTCACTAAGTTGCTGAGAGCCTGACTAAGTAGCTGAGGCTGGCTTCGAACACGTGCGATCCTCCTGTCTCAGCCTCCCAAACGCGGGGATTATAGGCGTGCGCCACCACGCCCGGCTACTCTTTATTTTGAAACAGGATCTCACTAGGTTGCAGAGGGCCTCACAAGTTGCCGAGGCTGGCCGCGAACCTGTGATCCTCCTGTCTCAGCCTCCCAAGTACTGGAATTACAAGCGTGCGCCACCATGTCCGGCTGCCTTGGATATGAATCATCTAAAAAAGGTCTTAAGGTATACACGAGATCGTGAAAGATATGTGTACTATATGCAAACGTTACATTTTTACATAAAGGACATAAACATCCATAGATTTTGGTATCTGCGGGGATAGCGTACCCAATCTTCTGCAGATATGGGGTGACAACTGTCCTGGATACAAAATCCTGGACAGGTTATCCTTTCTCACCCTCAGTTTCCGTACTCTTTATGGGGAACAGCAAGCTATGTCTTCTTCACAGTTAAGACCATGCAGTAAAGATTTTAGCTCAGCGCTGAAACAGACCCTCCCAGGCACAGAAAGCAGGAAAAGCCGTTCCGCCTGGGTTCCTTCTCCAAACCAACCCTTTTGGACCACGCCCCCGCCTCTCTCCTCATTCTAGGTGGGGGGGGGGCGCTACTGAGATAGACTGTTGTGGCGCCCAGACCCTTCCACCATCAGAAGGGCGGGGCTGGCTCCCGCAATCACGGGGCTGCCTCAGAGATGCCAAGGAGCACGTAGGCGTGGGGCTTGGGCACACCCGGCCAGGGGCCAGAAGCTTCCCGGGATCCCCACGGGGCTGGAGGGCTGGGTCCAGAACAATGGAGGATGAGACCCCTCCCCCCAGCTCTGATTTGAGGGCGGAGAGTGTTGAACGCGCCAATGAGAGGCCAAGGAGGAGTGGATTGGAGGAATGGCGGAGGGGCGTGGCAGGGAGGCCAGGCCACGCCCCTGCGGGTAGAGGGGGCAGGTGCGGCGCTCAGCCAAGGGGGCTCTGCTCGGTGGGTACTGAGGGCCATTCCCCCTGAGCAGTCGGGCGAGGATAGAGTGGGGCAAGGGGCTTCCTGACTAAGTGGAAGGAAGGGCCACCCAGGAGTCCTCCGGGAACGGCTGGGATCGCCAGGGCAGGAGGGTGTCAACTGCGGTTGCTGGGCTGCGTCTCAGCTCCTTGAGAATTCAACACTGCGCCTTGAGAAGGGAGCGCTGTCCCAAACGTCAAGGAAAAGCTTTAAACAGACTTAACCCCCAGTCTCTCTTCTGCTAGGTTCTGTCAGAGGTTGTCAGAGCGCAGGAGCTGGGGGCTGCGGGTCGGACAAGCAGAGACCCCCCCACACCCTGGGGCAGAACCCTGTTTCAAATGCAGAAAGAGGCCGGAGTGAGGATAAGGACTTTTCCCACAGGAGACAACACAGGAGTCTTTCTACTCTTCTGAGCACTTTCTCCCCGATCCGCACAACCACCCAGGAGCTCTGCCAGCTGAAATACCTGCCGGACCGTTTCACACATGACAGATCTGAGATGGCACGGAGAGGTCAAATACCTCCCAGAGGGAGGGCGGCCCCCACAGGGTGTGGCTGCTGGTCACTAACCTCAGTGCGGTGGATCACGGCCCACATCTCCCCAGTGCTAGCCACCCTTCCCCGCGGGGCTGCAGGTACTTCACCTGGAAGTGGAAGATGCCAGCATAGCCGTCCTGGAAGCTCTGGCCATGCGGGACTACTCGGTGCAGGAGGGTATCATTGAGGGTGAGGGAGGCGATGGCGGCCAGGAGCCAGCAGTCTCCTGTGGTGGGAAGAACCATGTCAGGCATGTTCTGTGGCTCCCCCCCCCCGTGTGTGTGTGTGTGTGTGTGTGTGTGTGTGTGTGTGTGTGTGTACATGGGTATCTGTGTTGGGGAGAACCCGGGATTCCCTGGGTGGGGTGCCCCTAAGCTCCCCTCAGCTTACAGAAAAGATCCGGGAATCTGGGCAAACCAGCCCCAGTGTTAGTAGCCAAAGCCTGCCTGAGCTTGCAGGAGGGAGGAGCTGGAAAGGGAATGGGGAACTGCTGTGGAAAAAACACCCCGAACTCCACCCCTGGGGGCCTACCCAGTGCTCCCTGGCAGATGTCTGTACGGGTGGCTCCATCCACGATGAACTGCGGATTTGACAGCAGCTCCTACGAGACCCAGCGTCCCGTTCCTGGGCCAGTCCCTCCTAGAAACTGGAACCCAGCCACCCAGACGGACTCCCCTTCCCACCAGGGCCCTGGAGTCCCAGCCCCCCTCCTGGCCCAGGACTGGGGTCCGCTGATTCGCACCCTGGGGTGGCCCCTCTTACCGTGGGGCGCTTCCACTTGATACCATAGGTCTTGGAGGAGTTGGGACCCAGTTCCTTGTAGCCCAGGCTCTGGGGCACCGGGGGGAAAGCATCGTCCCGGAAGAGGGCCCCACTCTGCAGACATCGCACCCGCAGCTGGTCGTAGTCCTGGCCCAGGTATTTGATGGCGTTCTCATGCCGGCCCAGGCCCAGCTCCTTGGCCCGCTGCTTCTGCACTTGGGCTGAAACCCCAGTGCAGTACACGGGAGTGATGATCTCCTCCGCCATCCTATGGGTCAGACCAGCCAGCTCTGAATCCAGGCCTCCCAGGACTAGAACCCGGCTCCTGCCCGCTGGTGCCCCTCTTCCGCCTCTGGCCACCCTTCCTCCCCTAGCGCGAGTTCCCCACCTCGCAGAGCTCAGGGTCTGCACAACCTCACTGCGCTCCAGAAGCCAGGAGGGGCTCCCCAGTCCCTAGGTACAACCTCTCCTGCTTCCTGCTCCCATTGTCCTGGCCTGCAGCTCTGTGGTCAGCCAGCCAGCCAGGTGGGGTAGGGCGGAGCCCTGCGGTAAGGCAGGACTTGGGAAGGTGTGTACGGGGGACCCCAGGGCAGGTTGCCTGCCTGTCAGCCCTTCCCAAACGACCCCAACTCGGGCTCGCTGGCCCCTTTCCCTGCCTGGCTCGGGCACTTAAAACTCCAGGCAGCCGGGGTCCCCCTCCTCAGGCCCCTGAACCAGGCTGGGAGCCAAGCTGCGGCGCCAGGCCGGGGCACACCGGGGAGCGCAGCCAGCGCGCGGTGCGGACCCAGGCAGCGAGGGTCCCGGGTGGACGCCATCTGGGGCAGCCCCTCGCCCGGGCGCGGGGGGCTGGAGTCGCGGCCCAGCCCCCCAGCTCCTTACCTGGAGGAGGGGGTTGGGGGTCGCCGCGGTGGCAGCGGCCGGCTTCCCGGAGGCAGCTCAGGGCAGGGCCCAACCAGGAAGAGCGCGCCTCCGCGCTCCTCCCCGGCCTCCTCCCCGGCCCTCCTCCCCGGCCTCCTCCCCGCCGGCGGCTCCTCCTCGGGATCCCACCCCGCTCCTCGCGGCGCTCCTTATCTCCGGGGCCCGGCCTCTGACTATCTCTTACTCACGGTGTCTCCCCGCCCCTCCCTCCGCCGCCCGGCCAGCTCCCCGAGAGGACACATTTGCAAAAGGCAGAGCCGTCCCTGGGGAGGGGCCGGCGGGGGAGGGGCGCGGGGGGTATTTTTAACCCGGGCTGCGGCAGCTCGAGTTGCACGGCCGGCGGCCCCACCCCGCGCCGACTCCCGGCCAGCCCTGGGGGCGATCGGGCCGCGCCCTGGCCCCCCCAGGCCCGCAGCTGTCCTCGCCCCCCCCCCGGCCCGCGCGGGCTGAGGTTACCCCGGGCGGCGACAGCTGCGGGCCGTGGGGGGGGCGGCCGCGGACCCTCCCCGCCCAGCCTCCCCGCCACGGCGCCGCGCCAGCCGGCCTCCCTGCGTGACCTTGGGCGGCTGCGGCCCCTCGCCCTGACCCCCAGCTCGGGCAGCGGCCCTGAGGCCGAGGAGCGCGGCCGGCGGCCGCAGCCCGGCTCCACCGGCACCCTGGGCTCGCGGGCCCCACAGCCGGCGGCGCCCCCGAGCCCCCCGCCCAGGCTCTGGCGCCCCCTTACCCCGGGGAGGGCGGCCGAGGCCAGAGGAGGGAGGGCCAAGAGTGGGGGAGGGGGGCGAAGGGGCGGCTGCGCGACCCCCGGCTCCCGCTCGGCCCTGGTGTGGGGGTGGGAGGTGGGGAGCCCCGACTGCAGCTCTGCAGACAAGCTTTCTGCTGGGGAAATTGATTTCCTGGGATTCTAGGATCCGTGCCCCCCACCCCAATTAAGAGCCACAGACTTGTCTCCCGTCTCACCCCAGTTTAGAGATAAGGAAAACTGAGGCCTGCGCGGGTGTGACTTCCCTGAGAGCTTCACCTGTGAGTCAGGGCGGGAAACAGCCCTGGGCTCTGCCCTTTACCCTTCTACGTTCACGTCCACCATCCGATTTTTTTTTTTTTTTTTTTTTTTTTTGTACTTGGGGTGGAACCCAGGAGCTTTCTACCTCCGGGCTATACTCCCAGACCTATTTTATACTTTATTTGGAAACAGGGTCTCACTAAGTAGCTGAGGCTGGCTTCGAACCTGTGCCATCCTGTCTCAGCCTCCCAAGCCCTGGGATTGATTACAAGCGTGCTCCACCACACTCGGCTCTTTTTTTTTTTTTTTTTTGCGGGTCAGGGGATGGAACCCAGGGGCATTCAACCTCCGAGCTACACCCCCTGCCTTGTTTTTTACCATCCAATCTTGACTGAACCCTTCTGGCAGCTTTGCACAGCACAGACCCATGACTAAAGAGCCCGGGGAGCGCACTCTGCTGGTCCAGTTTCAGGAACCTGTATCTCGATTCCTGTACAGCCCAATAGGAGTTAGCCAGACAGTGAGGTGCTGGGCAGGGTTTCCCTAGAAAGAACAGCAAGGGCGGGTCTGAGGCGGGAGCAGTCTCTGGCTGCCTGCGCCCTCTCTTCCCCCTCCAGCCCAGTCCTATGCAGCCTTCTTCCTTTGTACCTCAAGGAGAGTGAAATCTAAGCTCAGCCAGGCAATGGGGCACACCTGTAATTCCAGGCTGAGACAGGAGCATCTGAGGTTCAAGGCCAGCCTCAGCAATTTAGTAAGACCCTGTTTCAAAATATTAAATAAGAGGATGGAGGGGTGTGTGGCTCAGAGGGAGAATGTCCTGGGTTCAATCCCCAGTACCAAAAAAAAAAAATCTGAACTCCTGGGCCACTTATCCTGGCCTCTCCCTTTCCTGCCTTTTGTGTGGGCAACACCAGGCATGGTTCACTTCCTCCCTGTGCCAAGACTTCTTGCCGCCACGTCCCCGGCCGGTGTCTCTCCCACCCTGCCATAACTCCCGTGTCTGTAAATGGCTGCCCTCATGCCTGGGCAAGATCCGGCTTCCGTTAGGTGCTTCTTTTCCTCAGCTCTTCTACCCACTACTTGGCCCTGTAAAAATTAGTTCAGTATCTGCCTTCTCCAGAGGAGACCCAGGCCATGGGTCTTCACCTTGTGCCTGGGGGACACAGGACTCTGCAGGCATAGGAAGTGGCCGGCGCCCATGTGGGGAAGGTCAAATGCAGTCTGCAGAAGTGACAAGAAAGTTTGTTAAAGTCTTTGTGTCATTTGGGGACTGTGGGACACCTAGGCTGAGCCAAAAGGCTTTGAGTGGAGGGGTGGTCTCTTGGTTTGGTTTGGTTTTGGTTTTGGTACTGAGAATCAAACCTAGGTTTTGTTTTGGTTTTGGTACTGAGAATCAAACCTACCTGCAAGCTAAGCCTCCAACCCCTTTATTTTATTTTATTTTTTTATTTTGAAACAAGGCCGCTGGGTGTGTTGGCGCATGCTTGTAATCCAGACTCCAGTACTTGGAAGGCTGAGACCAGAGGATGGCAGGTATTGCAGCCAGCCTCAGCAATTTCTGAGGCTCTCCGCAACTTAGTAGACCCTGTTTCAAAATGAAGAATAAAAGCAGTGTGTGGTGGCGCACATTGTAATCCCAGCACTTGGGAGGCTGAGACAGGAGGATTATGCAAATTCGAAGCCAGCCTCAGCTACTTAGTGAGGCTCTCAGCAACTTAGTGAAACCCTGTTTCAAAATCAAGTGTAAAATAGGTCTGGAGAGCCGGGCATGGTACCACACACACACTTGTAATCCCTGTGCTTGGGAGGCTGAGACAGGAGGATTATGTAAATTCAAAGCCAGCCTCAGCTATTTAGTGAGGCTCTCAGCAACTTAGTGAGACCTTGTTTCCAAATAATATAGAAAACAGGTCTGGGAGTATGGCCAGGAGGTAGAAAAACCCCTGGGTTCCACCCCCTGTAACACACACACACACTCACACAATAATAAAATAGGGCTGGCTGGAGGTATAGCTCTGAGGTAGAATGCCCCTGGGGTTCCACCCATGAAAGAAAGAAAGAAAAGAAAGAAAGAAAGAAAGAAAGAAAGAAAGAAAGAAAGAAAGAGAAAGAAAGAGGGCCTCACTAAGTTGCTGAGGCTGGCCTCCAGCCTCAGCCTCCCAAGTACTGGGACTACAGGCATGCGCCATTGTGCTTGAGTTTAGATTTCATTCTACTTGAGGCAGAAGGCTGATCAGATTTGTACAAACAAAGAAGGCCACATAGGAGTGGGTTGGAAGCAGCAAGAGAGGGCGCAGGGCAGCCAGACTCCAGGGCGGCCGCTGTCCTGGGACAGAAAACAGCAGCTCAAACTCAAGAGGTGGCAGTATTGGGGATTGAACCCAGAAATATTCTACATTCAAGCTACACTCCCAGACCTATTTCATTATTTTGAAACAGGGTCTCACTAAATTGCCGAGCTTGGCCTCAAACCTGCAATCCTCCTGTCCCAGCCCCCCGAGTACTGGGATTGCAGGCATATGCAGTTACACCAGCTTCAACAGACTGTATTGATGGCCCATGACAAGGTGGGGCTCCATCAGCCCCTCTTCTCCAGGAGTCCAGGATGGGTACTGTAAGGGGGTTCTCAAGGTGTTGGGGGACTAACTGGGACGGAGTAGGGACTCCCCGTAGCTGAGGGCCTTCCTCTCCCTCTTGCATTTTTGTCTTGCTTTTGAGATACAGGGTCTCAAAGTGTTAGGCAGGCTGGCCTCAACTCCTGGGCTCAAGCAATCCTACCTCAGCTTCCTGAACAGCTGGATTTCCAGGTGCATGTAACCTCTCCTGGCTGGAGAAGTCTTGGCTGCATCTTGGCAGGTTCTTTTTGTTTGTTTATGATCTCACCAAGTTTCCTAAGCTGGTCTTCACCTCCTGGGCTCAGCCATCCTCCTGCCTCCGTCTCTCGAGTGCTGGGATGCAGGTGGTGCCCAGCTTCCTCTCAGCCCTTGCAGGGCTGGTGGCCCAGGGTTCTTATCCCTTGGAGCCATGCGGACCATAACCAGCCTGTTGCTCTGGACAAATCCATGTCATACCAGTAACTGGGCTTGACAAGGGGGTCCTTGAGGGCAGTGCCAGCCCCGGAAGGGAAGGTGAAAAAGTGGATGTAGCCGGGCATGGTGGCGCACGCTTGTAATCCCCGCGCTTGGAGGCGGAGACAGGAGAATTGCGGTTCCCAAACAGCCTCAGCTACTTAGTGAGGCCCTTTGCAACTCAGTGAGATCCTGTTTCAAAATAAAGAATAAAAAATAGGGCTGGGGGTATAGCTCGAATGTAGAATGTCCCTGGTTTCCAACCCCAGTACTGAAAAAAAAAAAAAAAAAAAAAAGCGATGTCACTGGTTGGTTGGCTTGGCTTTATTTTTGGTACTGGGCAATGAACCCAGGGGCATTCTGCCTCCAATCTTTACCCCCAGACCTATTTTACTTATTTATTTATTTAGTGGTACTGGAGATAGAACCCAGAGGCTTTCTACCCCCAAGCTATACTTCCAGACCTATTTTATACTTTATTTGGAAACAGGGTCTAAGTTGCTGAGAGCCTCACTAAATAGCTGAGGCTGGCTCGAACCTGTGCGATCCTCCTGTCTCAGCCTCCCAAGCCCAGGGATTACAAGCGTGGGGCACCACGCCCGGCTAGCACAGGACATTTTTAGGACAGTGAACTAGTGTTTGTGAAGCCCTTACGCTTAGAACACCACAAACTCCAAGGTGAAGGACAGGCCTTCAGTTAATAATATTGCATCAATGTTGTTTCATCATTTGGAACAAATGTATTACACTAATGCAAGATGTTACCAATAGGAGGAACTGCAAAGACAGAATTGGGCCCAGAGAGGATAATAAGGAAACTGCCCTTTCTCGGCAATTTTCCTACAAATCTAAAACTGCACAAAATATAATCTTATTATTTATATTTTGTGGTTGTAGGAATTGAACCCAGGGGCATTCTACCTCTGAGCTACACCCCAACCCTAATTTTATTCTTTATTTTGAAGTAGGATTTCACTAAGTTGCAGAGGGCCTTACTAAATAACTGAGGCTGGCCATGAACCTGCGATCTTCCTGCCTCCGCCTCTCAAATACTGGGATTACAAGTGTGTGCCACCACACCCAGTTTATAATCTTTTTTTTTTTTTTTTTGGTGGTGGTACAGGGGTTCCTGGAAGCCCTTCTACCTCTGAGCCACACTCCCAGACCTATTTTTACATTTTTTTATTTGGAAACAGGGTCTCCTAAGCCAGCACGCACGGCTGGCTTCGAACCTGCGCGATCCTCCTGTCTCTACCTCCCAAGCGCGGGGATTACAACCGTGCGCCACCACACCCGGTATAATCTTTTTTTTTTTTTTTTTTTTTGTGGTACTGGGGTTCCTGGAAGCCCTTCTACCTCGGGGCTACACTCCCAGACCTATTTTTACATTTTCATTTTGGAAACAGGGTCTCCTAAGCCAGCACACGGCTGGCTTCGAACCTGCGCGATCCTCCTGTCTCTGCCTCCCAAGTGCGGGGATTACAAGCGTGTGCCACCACACCCGGCTATAATCTTTTTAAAAAAGAAAAATACTTAAACATCTACCCAAGAGTAGAAAAAAACCCAAGCATGCCATCGGGTCTGCCCTGCAACAGCTGAATTCAATTCAGACACTGCCTGGAGGCCTCAGGCTGAGGGCTCAGTCCCCAAGACTGCTCCCGGATGCCAGTACCCAGTCCTGGGCCGTGACCTGTGCTTCTGACCCACTGGCTGGAAGTCGAGGTCCCTCCACTCCTCTCCTTGGCTCAGTTAATTTGCTCAAGCATTTGACAGCACTTGGGGCAACTCCTCTACTAGTTTATTGTCAAGGAAATTCAAAGGCCACAGAGGAAGAGATGCCAGGAAGTCCTGCGTGCTCCTCCATTCTGAAGCTCTCCCACCCTGTCCTTTGGATGTTTACAACACTACACCAGCATGACTGAAGTGTGAACAAAAAGGCCTATCTGATGCCAGCAGGTGAAGTGCGGAAACCCAGCCTCCAGTCCAGTTCTTCATGGCCTGCCTGCAGCAGTCCTTTCTCCTAGGATGGGGTTATTCTATCTCCCAGCTACACCCTAACCCTTTTAAATACACACACACACACACACACACACACACACACACACACACACACACATTTGTTTTAATGGCACAGGCTTGAAATCCCAGTAGTTGGGAGGCTGAGACAGGAGGATCTCAGGTTCAAAGTGAGCCTCAGCAACTTAGGCTCTCAGCAACCTAATGAGACCCTGTTTCCAAATAAGAAATTAAGCCGGGCGTGGTGGTGCACGCTTGTAATCCCCGTGCCTGGGAGGCGGAGACAGGAGGATCGCGCAGGTTCGAAGCCAGCCTCACTGGCTTAGGAGACCCTGTTTCCAAATAAAAAGTATAAAATAGGTCTGAGAGTGTAGCCCGAGCTAGAAGGTTTTCCAGGAACCCCAGTACCACCAAAAAAAAAATAATAAAAATAAAAAAAATAAAAAATCAGGCTGCGGATGTAGCTTGGAGGTAGATTGTACCTGGGTTCAATCTCCAGTACCGCCAACATAAAATATGCATGGAGGTATATGCTTATAATCCCAGTTCCTGAAAGGCTGAGATAGGAGGATCCCAGGTTCGAAGACAACCTCAGCAATTTATTGAGGCTTTCAGCAACTTAGCGAGACCCTGTTTAAAAAAGAAAAAATAGGGCTAGGGGTATAGCTTGGAGGTAGAATCCTGCTAGGTTCAACCCCCAGTAACACACACACACACACACACACATATACATTATTTTAGGATATATATGTTACACATATTTTATATATTATATATTAGGACTGGGGATGTTGCCTGGAGGTAGAATGCCCCTGGATTCAATTCCTAATACTACACACACACACACACACACACACACACACACACGTACGTACGTACGTACGTATATACACATACACATGTATACACAAATATGTATATATTTTGGGACTTTTATGTGATATTATATAATGTTATGTGTATTTTATATATTAGGACTGGGTGGGGTGATTTGGAGGGAGAAAGCCCTGAATTCAACCTCCACTGGGGGTAGAATCCAGAGGACTTTTACCCCTAGGCTATACTCCCAGCCCTATTTTTTTTTAAATTAGTTTTTAGTTGGAAACAGGGTCTCACTAAATTGCTGAGGCTGACTTTGAACCTGTGATCCTTCCTGTCTCAGCCTCCCAAGTTTTGGGATTGTATGTGTGCGCCACCACACCCAGCTAAAAAAATCTTTATATAAAAAGGCTGGGGGTGTAGCTCAGTGGTAGAGCACTTGCCTAGCGTGTGTGAGGCATAAATTCAATCCTTAATACCACAAAAAATAAAGGAGCTATTCTTTTAATTATGTGTGGTTTACTGTATGTCAATTATATGTCAATAAAGCAGTTTTATGAGGGGAGGAGGCCTGAGCTACACAGTCATGCAGAAGGTCCTCAGAGGGGGAGGGTGCTAGATTCTGGACTTTCCAGTCCCTAGAACTGTAAGCAAAATAAACTATTCGTACAAAATTTCCCAGTCTGGAGCCAGGCCTGGTGGCACACTCCTGAATCCCAGCATTTGGGAGGCGGAGACAGAAGGATCACGGTTAGTCAACAGCCTCTGTTACTTAGGCTCTTTGCAACTCAATGAGACCCTGTTTCAAAGTAAGGAATAAAGCCGGTGCTTGGGAGGCAGAGACAGGAGGATCCAGCAGTTTCGAAGCCAGCCTCACTGGCTTAAGAGACCCTGTTTCCAAATAAATAAAAAATATAAATAGGTCTGAGAGTGTATCCCAGAGGTAGAAGGGTTTCCAGGAACCCCAGTACCACCAAAAAAAAAAAAAAAAGTAAGGACTATGCTGGGCGTGGTAGCGCAGAATAAAAAATAGGGCTGAGGGATGTAGCTCAGAACCAGGGTTGAACCTGGGTTCCATCCTCAGTACCGCAAAAAATCAATCAATCAATAAATAAATAAAATAAAATTTCCAGCCGGGCGTGGTGGCGCACGCTTGTAATCCCAGCATTCGGGAGGCTGAGACCTGGAGGATCGCGGTTCGCGGACAGCCTCAGCTACTCAGTGAGGCCCTCTGCAACTCAGTGAGACCCAGTTTCAAAATAAAGAATAAAAACTAGGGTAGGGGGTATAGCTTGGAGGTCAAATGCCCCTGGGTTCCATCCCCAGACCCGCAAAAAAAAATTAAAATAAAATAAAATAAAATAAAATTTCCCAGTCTGTGTTATTCAATTATAGCAACAGAAAATGGGTTAAGACTGGGAGTATCTTTAGGACCTCCATATCCAAGGGGAGATACCAAGGGTAGAGAAAGGCCTGGTGCTAACAGGAATACAAATTTGGGAGTGTGGGGATCACTGGTGCCACTGGAGGCCTGGAAGTAAACACCTCATTGTGGATATGAAGATACTTCATAAACATCAGTTCTTAATCTATACATTTATCACAATTAAAAATTATAATATGCCAGGCGTGGTGGCGCACACTTGTAATCCCAGCATTCGGGAGGCTGAGACTGGAGGATTGTGATTCGCTGACAGCCTCAGCTACTTAGAGAGGTCCTCTGCAACTCAGTGAGACCCTGTTTCAAAATAAAGAATAAAAAATAGGGCAGGGGATGTAGCTTGGAGGTCAAATGCCCCTGGGTTCCATCTCCAGACCCGAAAAAAAAAAAAATTATAATATCCAGGTGTGGTGGTACAGGCTTGTCATCCCAGCATTTGGTAGCAGAGACAGGAGGTTCATGGTTCACAGACAGCCTCAGCTACTTAGTGAGGCCCTTGGTAACTCAGTGAAACCCTGTTTCAAAATTAAAAATGAAGGCTGACCATGGTGGCACACGCTTGTAATCCCAGTACTTGGGAGGCTGAGACAGGAGGATTGTGCAAGTTCAAAGCCAGCATCAGCTACTTAGGCTCTCAGCAACTTAGTGAGACCCTGTTTCCAAATAAAGTATAAGATAGGTCTGGGAGTATGTCTTGGAGGTAGAAAAGCCCCTATGTTCCACCCCCAGGACCACCAAAATAAATAAATTAATTAAATAAAAATAAAAATAAGCTGGGTATGGTGGCGCACGCTTGTAATCCCAGCATTCGGGAGGCTGAGACAGGAGGATCGCAGTTTGCAGACAGCTTCAGCTACTTAGTGAGGCCCTTTGCAACTCAGTGAGACCCTGTTTCAAAATAAAGAATGAAAAATAAGGGCTGGGGGTGTAGCTCGGAGGCAAAATGTCCCCGGGTTCTATCCCCAGTACTGAAAAAAAAAAGGATAACAAATAAGACTGGTGGTGTAGATCAGAGGTAGAAGGCCCCGGGGTTCCATGCCTAGTAATGAAAAAAAAAAATTACAACAGGCCAAGTATGGTGGCCATGTCTGTAATCTAGTAATTGAAAGGCTGAGATAGCAATCTAGCAAAGCTCTCAACAACTTAGTGAGACCATTTTTTTTTTTTTTTTTTTGGTGGTACTGGGGATGGAACCCAGGGGTATTCTACCTCTGAGCTACAACCCCAGCCCTATTATTTTATTTTTTGTTGTTGTTGTTGTTGTTTTTTGCAGGTCTGGGGATGGAACCCAGGGGCATTCAACCTCTGAGCTACACCCTCTGCCCTATTTTTTATTCTTTATTTTGAAACAGGATCTCATTAAGTTGCAGAGGGCCTCACTAAGTAGCTAAAGCTGTCAGCGAACCACATCCTCCTGTCTCAGCCTCCGGAATGTTGGGATTATAAACATGCACCACCATGCCTATCTTTTATTCTTTTTTTTTTTTTTGGTGGATCTGGGAATGGAACTCAGGGACATTTGACCACTGAGCTACACCCCCTGCCCTATTTTTTATTTTTTATTTTGAAACTGGGTCTCACTGAGTTGCAGAGGCCTCACTAAGTAGCTGAGGCTGTCCGCAAAACATGATCCTCCAGTCTCAGCCTCCCGAATGCTGGGATTACAAGCGTGCGCCACCACGCCAACTGAGACCATGTTTTAAAATGAAAAGGGCTGAGGGCATACCTCAGAGGGAGATGCCCCTAGCTTCAATTCCCAGTACACAAACACAAAAATAATGATTTTTTTTTTTTTTGAGGGGTGGGAAAAGGAGGGACTAAAAATGCTGGGTTTTCTTTTTTTCTTTTTTTTTTTTTTTTTTTGGTGGTACTGGGGTTCCTGGAAACCCTTCTACCTCTGGGATACACTCCCAGGCACCTATTTATTTTTATTTTTATTTGGAAACAGGTTCTCTTAAGCCAGCGCTGCTGCTTCCAACCTGTGCCATCCTCCTGTCTCCACCCCCCAAGCACGGGGATTACAAGCGTGCACCACTAGGGGCATTCGACCTCCAAGCTACACCCCAGCCCTATTTTTTATTCTCTATTTTGAAACAGTCTCACTGAGTTGCAAAGGGCCTCAATAAGTACCTGAGGCTGCCGTGAACTGTGATCCTTTCTCAGGCTCCCAAATTCTGGGATTACAAGTGTGCACCACCACACCCGGGTGTTGTTGTTGTTGTTGTTTTTTGTATTTGTTTATTTTGTTTTGTTTGGTAATAGAGATTTAACTCAGGGGTGTTCTACCTCCAAGATATACCTTAAACCCTTTTTTATTTAATTTTTTTTGTCAGTGTGGTACTGGGGGTCCTGGGAGCCCTTCTACCTCCAGGCTACACTCCCAGACCTATTTTTTTATATTTTTATTTGGAAACATGGTCTCTTAAACCAGCGCGGCTGGCTTTGAACCTACAGGGATTACAAGCATGCACCACCATGCTCGGCTATCCTTAAACCCTTTTTTTTTTTTTTTTTTTTTGGGGGGGGTGTGGTACTGGGGTTCCTGGAAGCCCTTCTACCTCCGGGCTACACTCCCAGACCTATTTTTACATTTTTATTTGGAAACAGGGTCTCCTAAGCCAGCGCGCGCTGCTGGCTTCGAACCTGCGCGATTCTCCTGTCTCTGCCTCCCAAGCGCCGGGATTACAAGCGTGCGCCACCACACCCGGCTCCTTAAACCCTTTTTAAAATTTAATTTAATTTAATTTGCGCCGGGCATGGTGGCACACGCTCGTAATCCACACGTTTGGGAGGCGGAGACAGGAGCATCGCTCAGGTTCGAAGTCAGCCGCACTGGCTTAAGAGACCCCGTTTCCAAATAAAAATATAAAAAACAGGTCTGGGAGTATAGCCCGGAGGTAGAAGGGCTTCAAGAAACCCCAGTACCACCACCAAAAAAAAAAAAAAAAAAAAAAATTAAATTTTTTTTTGCGGGTTTGGGGATAGAACCCAGGGGCATTCAATACCTCTGAGCTACACCCCCTGCCCTATTTTTTATTCTTTATTTTGAAACAGGGTCTCACTAGGTTGCGGAGGGCCTCACTAAGTAGCTGAGGCTGGCAGCAAACCACAAACCTCCTGTCTCAGCTTCCCGAATCTGGGATTACAAGCGTGCGCCACCACACCTGGCTTATTCTTTATTTTGAAACAGGACCTTGATAAATTGCTGAGGCTGGCTGCGAACCTGTCATCCTGCTGTTTCAGTTTTCAAGTACTGGGATTACAGGCATAGGCCACCACAAGGGGCTTAGAAAATTTAAGAGTCACATAGAGAAATAATTAAACTGGGTATGGTGGCATAGGACTATAATCCCAGAACTTGGGAGACTGAGACTGGAGGACTGCAGGTTCCAGGACAGCCTCAGAGACTCTTATCAACCTAGGGCGACCCTGTTTCAAAATAAAATAGGAGACGGGTGTTGTGGCACATGCTTGTAATCTCAGCATTTGGGAGGCTGAGACAGGAGGATTGCAGGACCCCGTTTCAAAATAAAGAATAAAAAATAGGGCTGAGCTGGGCGTGGTGGCGCACGCTTGTAATCCCCGCGCTTGGAAGGCGGAGACAGGAGGATCGCACAGGTTTGAAGCCAGCCGCGCTGGCTTAGGAGACCCTGTTTCCAAATAAAAAAGCATAAAAAAAAATAGGTCTGGAAGTATAGCCTGAGGTAGAAGGGCTTCCAGGAACCCCAGTACCACAAAAAAAAAAAAAAAAAATAGGGCTGGGGGTGTCTCTCAGAGGTAGGATGCCCCTGGGTTCCATCCGTGGTACCACAAAATAAATAATAAAGGTCCCATGGAAAACTAAAGGACAGAAAATGGGGCAGAGTGGCACACACCTCTAATCTGCTACTTGGGAGGCTAAGACAAGAGGATCATAGGTTTGAGGTCAGCCTCAGCAACTTAGCAAGATTCTCAGCAACCTAGCGAGACCCTGTTTTATATAAAACAAATTTTTTTGGTGGCACTGGGGATTGAACCCAGGAGCATTCTACCTCTGAGCTAGGTTGCTGTATTTTATTTATTTATTTATTTATTATTTATTTATTTATTTATTTATTTATTTATTTTTGGTGGTATTGGGTTCCTGGAAGCCCTTCTACCTCTGGAATATACTCCCACGGTCTACACTCCCAGACCTATTTTTTAACTTTTTTTTTTCTTTTTTTGGTGGTACTGGGGTTCCTGGAAGTCCTTCTACCTCCGGTATATACGCCCACGGGCTATACTCCCAGACCTATTTTTTAACATTTTTATGTGGAAACAGAGTCTCTTAAACCAGCGAGGCTGGCTCCGAACCAGCGTGATCCTCCTGTCTCCGCCTCCCAAGCGTGGGGATTACAAGCGTGCGCCACCACGCCCGGCTAGGTTCCTGTATTTTAATTTTTATTTTTTGTGCTACTGGGGATGGAACCCAGGGGCATTCTACCTCTGAGCTACACCCCCAGCCCTACTTTTTATTCTTTATTTTGAAACAGGGTCTCACTGAGTTGCAAAGGCCCTCACTAAGTAGTAGCTGAGGCTGGCCTTGAACCACAATCCCCCTGTCTCAGCCTCCCGAATCCCGGGATTACAAGCATGTGCCACAATGGCTGGCTTATTTTTATTTTGAAACAGGGTCTCTGTAGGTGATGAGTCATACTATGTGCTGAGATTGTCCTTGAGCCTGTGATCCTTCTGCCTCAGCCTCCCAAGAACTAGGATTACAGGCATATACCACCACACCCAGTTCGAGAAAAAAAAATTTTTGTTACTAGGGATTGAACCCAGAGCATTCTACCTCACCGTTACCCCTCCAGCCCTATTTTTATTCATTTTGAAACAGGATCTCACTAAGTTGCAAAGTCCTCACTAAATAGCTGAGGCTGTCCGTGAACCGCGATCCTCCTGTCTCAGCCTCTCAAGTACTGGATTACAGGCATGTGCCACCACGCCCGGCTCAAAAACATTTGAAAAATTATCTCAATTGTATAGGCTTCCCTCAAATTTGCAATCCTAGCGTCCTGAGTCACTGGAATGTAGATGAGTACCACTGTGCCCAGCTTCAAAGAGCAAGCTTTTGGTTTCTTTGGTACTGAGGTTCAAACCCAGAGGCATTCTACCTACGATCTACACTGCTAGACCTTTTTTTTTTTTTTTTTTGGTGGTTCTGGAAGCCCTTCTACCTCTGGGCTACACTCCCAGACCTATTTTATATTTTTGAGACAGGGTCTCTTACGCCAGCGCGGCTGGCTTCGAACCTGAGCGATCCTCCTGTCTCCGCCTCCCAAGCGCGGGGATTACAAGCGTGCGCCACCACGCCCGGCTTAGACCTTTTAATTAATTAATTTTTTTGCAGTATTGGGGATGGAACCCAGGGGCATTCGACCTCAAAGCTATACCCCCAGCCCTATTTTTGAATCCTCACTAAGTAGCTGAGGCTGGCCTCGAACTGTGATCTTCCTGTCTCAGCCTCCCGAATGCTGGGATTACAAGTGTGCGCCACCACCCCTGGCTTTTATATTTTACTTCGACAACTGGGTCTCTCTAAGTTGTTGAGGCTGGCCTGGAACCTGTGATCCTGTGACCATCCTGTCTCAACCTTCCAAGTACTGGGCTTACAGGCATGTACCACCACACCTTGCAAGAGCAAGTCTACACTATCTTTCTGCAAATATCCAGTCCCAGTTCAGATGCCACTTCCTCTGGGAAGCCTTCCCTTCTCCAAGAACAAGAAATTTACTCTTGAATTCTCATGTCCTCTTAGAGGGGGAAGGGGAGGAGATCGCATTATCATAAGCACTACACTTTTTCAGTACAGCCCAGGGAAGGCACCAAGTCTTACTCCTGAACAGACCCTGAAACATTGCTAGACCATTTGAACCTTTCCCAATAGGTCTCGGGGCCCCCCTCTAAGGCTACATCCAGCTCGGCTCGCTGCTTCTCTGTGCTGCGTAGATCTCATCGTCCACACGTGATCAATGAGTCAGACTACCTGCTGAGACTGCCCTTGAGCCTGTGATCCCTAAAATACAGAGGGGGAAACTGAGGCTCAGCATCTGGCCACCAACGGGAAGACACGGAGCTGGCACAGGGTCGGTGCTCACGGCTCCTGACCTGACAACCTCCCCTCGTGACCCCATCCCCTGGCCACACCGGGTCAAGGAGGCAGTCCAGGACCTAAGCAGTCAGTATCCATGGACACATTTATTAAAGGGGCCGGGGCCAGAGTGGGTACAGGTTGCAGGTTGGGAAGGTGCTGGGGTGGGCGCGATGCTGCCGGCCTGAGGCTCAGAGGCGGGCGGCCAGGCAGGGACTCGGCAGTGGAGCTTGGTCAGCGGCACGCAGGCGGGCGAGCGCTCCTCACGCTGCCGAGGTCAGTGCTCAGGGCGTGGTGAAGTCTTGTAGAAGACTGGGGTGGCAGAGGACAGAGTGAGGCTCAGAGGGGAACCGTGCCCAGCCCCACCAGGCCACACGCCCTCCCTCCATCACTTGTCCCAGCTGGTCCCCAGCTCACTGCGGAGGGTGTAGGTGCCTGGCTCCCGCGGGGGCCAGATGAGGAGGAGATCCTGGCCCCGGAGGTCTCTGACCATCAGGTGGCAATGTGAGTGGCAGCGGCGACAGCACTCGGAGATCAGGGGAGGGCGCCTGGGCGACTTGGGGGTGGGCCAGCGGCAGCCACACTGGCCACAGTGAGGGGGCGAGCAGCCAGGGCCCCGGGGGAAGGGGGGCCGGGTCGGAGGGCAGCCCCTCCTTACCCCGCCGTGGTAGGGGCGCCGCTCCCGGGTCCAGGCCCAGTGGGTCGGCTCCTTGGCCATAACCTGAGGGAGGGCGGGAGAGTGGACAGTGAGTGGGTGCAGGCCCAGCCTCCCCCACCCCGGGGTGCCAGCCCAGCCTCACCTCCTCACAGCACCGGCGGCTCACGGCGGCCCTGAAGTCCATGCGCGCCCACAGCACGTCCCTCTGCCGCAGGAACTTCCCCACCCGGGCACACCAGCCTTCCCCCAGCGCCCACGGGAAAATCTCACACTTGGGCTCCTCCAAGTCCTCCTCCATGTCATTTGCAAGGAACCTAGCCGTGGGGAGGTGGTCAAGGCCTCCGCCCATCGCCCCCTGCCAGGTGGGCGCCCCCCATCCCCCGCCTGCCCCGCCACTCACAGTGCCAAGAACAGGCTGCCGTGGTTGTACTCCCTGAGAGTCAGCTTGGCGCGCTGGAAGTAGACCAGCGCCATGGCCAGGAGGTACTGCGGACAGACAGGGTGCTCATCAGCCCCTGGGAGGAGCGAGCTGCCTGGAAGTCAGGGTGCAGGGAAGAAAAGACAGCAAACGGGGTGGGGCGGGAAGGGCTTAAGGGAGCAGAGTACGGGATCCCCCAGCAGAACAGGGACCCGCCAGCACTCAGTCCCCAGGAGTTCAGCCTCAAGTGTCCCCAGCCTCGACCCTCACCGACTCCCTCACCTTATCAGAAATCTGGAAGCAGGGGTCTTTGGAGAGGAATTCCTGGAAAAAACTGTCCTCTGGGGGTGGACAAGAAAAACAGGGTTCCCAGTCACCACCCCATAAGTGCAAGTGGAACTGGTGTGCCAAAGCCCACGCCACCACTGCACCCACTGGGTTTTAACAAGACCCCCTCCCACCTGCTAAGCCTGGTCACTTGACAGGGAGGGGAAGAGGCCACAATGGGCAGGGGACTCATCTTTCACACCTGTGTTCTTTTTCTTTGTGTGTGTGTAACCCGGGGGTATTTCAGCCCAATTTTATTTTTATTTATTTATTTGTTTGTTTTGTGGGTCTGGGGCTGGAACCCAGGGGCATTTGACCTCCGAGCTACACCCTCAGCTCTACTTTTTTTATTCTTTATTTTGAAACAGGATCTCAGAGTTGCAAAGGAGCTTGCTAAGTAGCCGAGGCTGTCCGTGAACCAAGATCCTCCTATCACAGCCTCCCAAATGCTAGGATGACGAGCATGCGCCACCATGCCCGGCTCCAATTTTATTTTTATTTTGAAACAGGGTCTTGCTTGGTTGAGGCTGACTACCTGCTGAGGCTGTCCTTGAACCTGCGATCCTCCTGTCTCAGCCTCTCAAGTACTAGGAGGATCACAGGTTCAAAGACAGCCTCTCCAGTACTTGTAATCCCAGCATTTGGAAGGCTGAGAGGAGGATGGCCAATCATGGCCAGCCTCAGCTACTTAGTGAAGGAAGCCCTTTGCAACTCAGACCCTGTTTCAAAAGAAAGAATATGCTGGGCGTGGTGGTGCACGTTTGTAATCCCAGCATTCAGGAGGCTGAGACTGGAGGATCGCAGTTCACAGACAGCCTTAACTAATTAGTGAGGCCTTCTGCAACTTAGTGAGACCCTGTTTCCAAATACAGTATAAAATAGATCTGGGAGTATAGCCTGGAGGTAGAAAAGCCTCTGGGTTCCACCCCCAGTACCACACACAAAAAACAATAAATAAATAAATTGATTAATTAAAAAAGACAAAAAACAGGGCTGGGGGTGTAGCTCAGAGGTAAAATGTCCCTGGGTTCCATCCCCAGTACCACAATAAAAATAATAATAATAATCCATATCTGGGCCCCACAGCACCTCCATGCCAGCCCCCGCCCACAGAGAACTCACCCAGAAGGTTGAAAAAGGCCTGGAGCTCCTGGTCCTCCTGGTGGGGACGGAGAAGCCCATTGCCCCCACCTTGACGGCCGCAGCCCCCCAACTTCACCTGCGTGGTCACCACAGGGATGGTGGCAGAGTCTCCAGCGTCACTCATCTCCCAGGGGGTGGAGGAGGGGAGGGGAGGGGGCGAGGAGACCTGTAGAGACAGCAGCTTCTGGACTTGGCTACTGCCCCACGCAGGCCTCCCATAAGTCAAGAGGGGGCCTGGCCCCACAGCCCACCAGGAAGGTGGAGGGCAGGGTGCAGCCGCAAGGGGGAGGCCAGCAAAGATGGGCTGCGGGCACCCCACCCTCCTCCAGCCACCCCGGCAGGCCACAGAGTAACAACAGCCGGACTGCAGGCTTCCTAAGTGCCTGGGGCTGTGCGCGATGCTTTAAGAGCTTAACCTGATTACCCCGTGGGCAGGTAGAACCGAGGACCCATTCTGCGAAGGAAACACCGAGGGCTGGCAGCCAGCGAAGGTGGCACCCATAGACTTCCAAAGCCCAAGAGTTTAACTGTTCCTCTGCCCCCCGCCCCAACCCTCAACACCCGCCCAGCACGAAAGCCAGACAGGACCAGCCACCCGTACCACGGAGAAACTGAGCCTCAAGGAGAAAGACGTCGAATAGTTGGATTTAGAGCCAAGTTGCTTTCCTAACCCTCCCTCATCCTGCGGGAGAGAGGCCAGCGAAGGGGCTCAATGGAGGTGCCGACCGCCACCCCGCGGCCGACCTGGGAGCCTCCAGCCCGGCTCTCACAAGCAGCCCAGCCTCTTACCTGCGCTTAGGTGATACCCACAGCAGAACTCTCGGCCCCCGACCCGCGCGTTTATATAGCCCGAGAGTGGCTCCCACTCCGCCCCTCCACCAATCAGAGCCCTCCTGGGCAGGGGGCGGGGCTAGGCCCTCCATTCCCACCACTGCTAGTGAACCCATCACCGAGGCTGCCTCCAGCTGAGGCCTCGTTAAAGCTTCTCCTCACCTACGTGAGGGGCGGGCCAGGCTCCAGGGGGCTTCCCCTCACTTCAAGTGCAGGGCCAAGTTGCTGAAACCGAAAATGTGACCTGGGGATGTTGATGGGGGGGCATTAATTTTAATTCAAGGGGTGTCTCCTAGGGAGCGAGCAGTGGGGGCTGGTCCCTCAGATTTCTAGGCTATGATTTTTTATTTTATTTTTTTTTTATTTTATTTTTATTTTATTTTATTTTATTTATTTATTTATTTATTTATTTTTTTTTTTGCGGGACTGGAGATTGAATCCAGGGGCATTCTACCTCCGAGATATACTCCTAGCCCTATTTCTTATTTTTAATTCTTACTTTTGTCGGTACTGGGGATAGAATCCAGAGACATTCTACCTCCGAGCGACACCCTCGGCCCTATTTTTTATTCTTAATTTTGAAACAGGGTCTTACTGTTGCAAAGGGCCTCACTAAGTAGTAGCTGAAGCCGTCCTGGAACTGCGATAGTCCTCTCTCAGCCTCTCAAATGCTGGGATTACAAGCCTACGCCACCACACCTGGCTTATTCTTTATTTTGAAACAGGGTCTCACTAAGTTGCAGAGGCCTTACTAAGTAGCTGAGGCTGGCCAGGAACCTGCGATCCTCTTGTCTCGGCCTCCCAAGTACTAGGATTACAAGCATGCGCCACCACGCCTGGCTAAGCCTCTCAGTTCTCTCTGAGTCTTCAGTGTTCTTGGGTCTTGGTGTTCTTGGGACTCTAGGGCGCCTCTGGCTTTGATGGTGTCCCTCCAGCCACCTCCTCTGCTCCCTGAGCCTGAGCCCTCCGCGCCTTCCCGGACCACCAGATCTCTCCCCAGTCATCCTGATTTCATGAGTGTACACTTTTATGATTTCCCTCCACCATTTGCTGCATATAATATTATCAGCACCCTCATAGTCTAACCCTCTTGTGCTTACTCAAGAAGCTAGAATCCAATTAGCCCATCTGTTCCTCAGGGCAACTCCAAAAGGAAGCATCGTTACCAGCATTTTCTTTCTTTTTATTTTTTATTTTTATTTTTATTTTTGGCAGTACTGAGGATTGAACCGAGGGGCATTCTATCTCTCAGTTACACCTCCAGCCCTATTTTAATTCTTTATTTTATTTTATTTTATTTTTTACGGGTCTGGGGATGGATTCCAGGGGCATTTGACCTCCGAGCTACACCCTCTGCTGTATTTTTTATCCTTATTTTGAAACAGAGTCTCACTAAGTTGCAGAGGGCCTCACGAAGTAGCTGAGGCTGTCCGCGAACCGCGATCCTCCAGTCTCAGCCTCCTGAATGCTGGGATTACAAGCGTGGGCAACCATGCCCGGCTTATTTTTTATTTTGAAACAGGGTCTCACTAACTTGCCTGAAGCTGGCCTTGAACCTGCTATCCTCCTATCTCAGCCTCCCAAGTACTGGGATAATAGGCATGTACCCCAGCACCCAGTTAGCTTCATTTTACCAAGGGAAAAAACAACCACTAAAACCCAGAGTTTGAGTTGTTTCCAGAGAAGTTAAGTTACTGCCAGACACACAGGCAAGAAGTCGAGAGCCAAGTTTCCACCTGGCTACTAGGCCCAGGCCCCACAGGGCCTAAACTAAGGGTCCAGCTGTCTTGTCCAAAGCCTGACTAAAAAGAGATTAAGTAAAACTGAGCGAACCTCAGACCAGCAGTGTGTTCACGTTGCCCACCATTAATGAGGCATAGTGGCTGGTTTGAGATCAGCCTCGGCTACTTAGTGAGACCTTAGGCAACTCAGTGAGACCCTGTTTCAAAATAAACGATAAAAGCCGGGCGTGGTGGCGCACCCTTGTAATCTCAGCATTTGGGAGGCTGAGACAGGAGGACCTGGGATTTGAGGACAGCCTCAGCTACTTAGTGAGGCCCTCTTAGTGAGGCAACTCAGTGAGACCCTGTTTCAAAATAAAGAATAAAAAATAGGGCTGGGGGTGTAGCTCAGAAGTAGAATGCCCCTGGGTTCCATCCTTAGTACCACAAAAGAAAGAAAGAAAGAAAGAAAGAAAGAAAGAAAGAAAGAAAGAAAGAAAGAAAGAAAGAGTGAAAAATAGGGCTGGAGGTGTAGCTCGGAGGTAGAATGCCCCTGGGTTCCATCCCAGTACTGTTAAAAAAAAAAAAAAAGAAAGACCCCCCCAAAAAAACAAAATAAAGAATAAAAAATAGGGCTGGGGCTGTAGGTTGGAGGTAGAATACCCCTGGGTTCCATCCCATGTACCGGAAAAAAATAAACAGATAAAAATAAAGAAGATGGGCATGGTGGCACATGCTTGTAATCCCAGCATTTGGGAGGCTGAAACAAGAGGATCGTGGTTCGCGGACAGCCTCAGCTACTACTTAGTGAGACCCTTGCAACTCAGTGAGACCCTGTTTCAAAATAATGAATAAAAAATAGGGCTGAGGGTGTTGCTTGGAGGTAGAATGCCCCCGGGTTTCATCCCCAGTACTGAAAAATAAATAAAACAAACAAAGACCGGGTGTAGTGGTGCAAGTTTGTAATCCCAGCATTTGGGAGGCTGAGACAGGAGGATCGCTGTTGGGAAGAACTCAGCCCCAGAGAGTGCTGGAGTTGGGGAGACGGGACCCCGGCTGTCATCGGAGGCCGCACCGTGTCGGGGAAGTAGACAGCAGCCCCGGTCGGCCTCTCTCCGCAGTCCTTCTGGGCATCTGTTCTCTCACCAAGGAAATGGCAGGTACAGGAGATGTACATGTTGCAAATTCAGGGGCGAGGGCAGGGCCCTGGGGCCAACCCGCTTGGCTTCATTTAATTCATTCATTTATTTATTGGTTTGGTTTTTCTGGTACTGGGGATGGAACCCAGGCGCATTCTACCTCCGAGCTACACCCCCAGCCCTGTTTTTAACTCTATCTTGAAACAGAGTCTCACTAAGTTGCCGAGAGCCTCACTAAGTAGCTGAGGCTGGCAGTGAACCTGCAATCCTCCTGTCTCAGCCTCCCAAGTATACCGGGATGACAAGCGTGCGCCACCGAGCCCGGCTCTGTTTTTTCGTGTTAGCGGTGCAACTGTGGACAAGTCACTTCCTCTCTCTGTGCCCCAATTTCCCCACCTACAAAGTGGGTATGATCATCGTCCCTGGCTGGTAGGATTGTCACGAGGGTTAAACCCGTGCCTGGCATGTACTCAGAGCTCAGCGCACCTGGCCTGTGCCACCATTCTGTTTACAGCGCATAAGTGTGGGTATTGTGATTTTCTTTTTCTTTTCTTTTTTTTTTTTTTTTTTTCGGGTCTGGGGATGGAACCCAGGGGCATTCGACCTCAAAGCTACACTCCCAGCCCTATTTTTTATTCTTTATTTTGAAACCGGGTCTCACTGAGTTGCAGAGGGCCTCACTAAGTAGCTGAGGCTGTCCCCGAACCTTGATCCTCCTGTCTCAGCCTCCTGAATGCTGGGATTACAGGCGTGCGCCACCACGCCTGGCTATTGTGATGTTCTGAGCCCTGTACTGGCGGAGGCCACAGGCGCAGAAGTGATTATAATATCCTCTCGTACACTATGTTGCATTGGGGCCAGTGGCGTGGGCACTGAGAGGGCAGAGCCTGGCTCGGGCTCATGATGATGCTGGAGAGGCCTTTGGGTGTGTACTAAGGGCTAAGCATGCTACTGTGGTATGCATGCTGGTGCCCCCTGTAATCTCAGCTCCGTGGGAGGCTGAGGCGGGAGAATCACAGCTTGGGGCCAGCCTCAGCAACTTAGCAAGACTCTATTTCAAAATAAAACTTTTTATTAAAAAAAAGGTTACAGGGCCAAGTGCGGTGGTGCACGCTTATAATTCCCGCACTTAGGAGGCTGAGACAGGAGGATCATGGAGTTTTGAAGCCAGCCTCAGCTACTTAGTGAGGCTCTCAGGAACATAGTGAGACCCTGTTTCCAAATAAAATAGAAAACAGAAGCCAGGCGTGGTGGCACATGTTTGTAATCCCTGCATCTGGGAGGCTGAGACAGGAGGATCGAGCAGGTTCGAAGCCAGCCTCAGCTACTGAGTGAGGCTCTCAGCAATTTAGTGAGACCGTTTCCAAATAAAATATAAAAATAGGTCTGGGAGTATAGCCCGGAGGTAGAAAGCCTCTGAGTTTCAGCCCCAGTACAATCAATAAAATAGAAAATAGAAAATAAGCCGGGTGTGGTGGCGCATGCTTGTAATCCCCGCGCTTGGGAGGCTGAGACAGGAGGATCACACAGGTTCGAAACCAGCCTCAGCTACTTAGTGAGACCCTGTTTCCAAATAAAGTATAAAATATAGGTCTTGGAGTATAGCCCGGAGGTAGAAAGCCTCTGGGTTCCACTCCAGTACCACCAAAAAAAATAAAAAATAAAAAGATCCTAGCCGGGCATGGTGGCGCACGCTTTTAATCCCAGCATTCGGGAGGCTGAAACCTGAGGATCGCAGTTCGTGGACAGCCTCAGCTACTTAGTGAGGCCCTCCGCAACTTAGTAAAACCCAGTTTCAAATTAAAGAATAAAAAATAGGGCAGGGGGTGGAATGTCCCTGGGTTCCATCCCCAGAGCCACACACACACACAAAAAGATCCTATCATCCTATCCTCCTATCAGCTGGGTGTGGTGGTGCACATGTTTAATCTCAGTATTTGGGAGGCTAAGACAGAAGGATCATGGGTTCACGGCCAGCTTCAGCTACTTACTCTCCACAACTTAGTGAAATCCTGTTTCAAAATAAAAAATAGGGCTGGGGGTGTCACTCAGAGGTAGAATGCCCCTGGGTTCCATTCCCAGTACTGCAAAAAATAAAATAGTCCCGTATTGTGGCGCATGCTTGTAATCTCAGCATTTGGGAGGCTGAGACAGGAGGATCACAGTTCATGGGCAGCCTCAACTACTTAGTGAGGCCCTCTATTTTGAGACCTTGTCTCAAAATAAAGAATAAAATATAGGGCTGGGGGTGTAGCTTGGAAGTAGAATGCCCCTGGGTTCCATCCCCAGTACCACAAAAAATAAAAACAAAATAAATAAAATAAAATAAATAGCACCAGATGGGTAGCTCAGAGGTAGAATGCCTCTGGGTTCCATCCCTAGTACTGCAAAAAAAAAAAAAAATCATATCTATCTTGGTTAGGGTGGACCCTAATCCAGTAAGACTAATGTGCTAATGTGTTCATAGAGGAGAAGAAACTGGGCGTTGTGGCCCAGGCCTGCAATCTGACTTTTCTTGGTTTTGTGGTATGGGGAATTGAACCCAGGGACATTCTACCTCCAAGCTACACCCTAAGACCTATTATATTTTATCTAATTTATTTATTTATATGTATACATTTTTGCAGTCCTGGTTATAGAACCTGGGGGCATTCTACCTCTGAGCTACACCCCCTGCCCTATTTTTTATTCTTTATTTTGAAACAAGGTCTCACCGAGTTGCAAAGGCCTTCTAAGTAGCTGAGGCTGGCCATGAACCTGTGATCATCCTGTCTCAGCCTCCCAAATTCTGGAATTACAAGTGTATACCAGCACACCGGCTCCCAGCCCGCCCTTTCTTTCTTTCTTTCTTTCTTTCTTTCTTTCTTTCTTTCTTTCTTCCTTTCTTTCTGTATTGAGGATTGAACACAGAGGCATTCTACCTCTGAGCTATACCCCCAGTCCTACTTTTTATTCTTTTTTCTTTTTTTGTGTGTGTGTGGTACTGAGGGTGAACCCAGGAGCTTTTCAACCTCTGGGCTATACTCCCAGACCCATTTTATACTTTATTTGGTAACAGAGTCTCACTAAGTTGCCGAGAGCCTCACTCAGTAGCTGAGGCTGACTTCGAACCTGTATGATTCTTCTGTCTCAACCTCCCAAGTGCTGGGATTATAAGTGTCTGCCACCACACCCAGCTTTATTCTTTCTTTCTTTCCTTTTTTTATAAATTTTTATTGATGCATTGTAGTCAAACATCTCAGTGGGATAAAAAAAAAAAACTTGTGGAGATATACATGCACACATCACCCAATCTGCCCCTACCCAATCTCTAATCCCTTCCCTCTCCCTCCCTCCTACCCATGCTTGGCTTCCTGATTGACTTTGATATGTCTAAGTACATCATGTGCTTTAAAGAGTTTCCCTTATCCTCCCTCTTATCCCCTCAGATATGTCACCTTCATTGCTCCTCTACAGGGTCCCTTCTTCATCTAGAGTTCCTCCTGTTACCCGTTTCTCCCTAAGATTTTGCACATTAAGAAAAGCAACTGAGCCGGGCGTGGTGGCGCACGCTTGTAATCCCCGCGCTTGGGAGGTGGAGACAGGAGGATCGCGCAGGTTCGAAGCCAGCTGTGCTGGCTTAAAAGACCCTGTTTCAAAAAAAAAAAAAATATATATATATATGTGTGTGTGTGTGTGTGTGTGTGTGTGTGTGTGTGTGTGTGTGTCTGGGAGTGTAGCCTTAAGGTAGAAGGGCTTCCAGGAACCCCAGTACCAATAAATAAATAAATAAATAAATAAATAAATAAATAAATAAATAACAAGCCGGGCGTGGTGACGCATATTTGTAATCCCAGCATTTGGGAGGCTGAGACCTGAGGATCATGGTTTGTAAACAGCCTCAGCTACTTAATGAAGCCCTCTGCAACTCAGTGAGACCCTGTTTCAAAATAAAGAATAAGCCGGGCGTGGTGGCGCACACTTGCAATCCCGGCGCTTGGGAGGCTGAGACAGGATGATCACACAGATTCAAAGCCAGCCTCAGCTGATTTAAGAGACCCTGTTTCCAAGTAAATTATAAAATAGGTCTGGGAGTGTAGCAGGGAGGTAGAAGGCCCCTGGGTTCCATCCCCAGGACCACCAAAAAAGAAAAAAAAATAATAATAAAAAATAAAAAGAAAGAATAAAAATAGGGCAGGGGATGTAGCTTGGAGGTAGAATGTCCCTGGGTTCCATCCCCAGATCCCCCAAAACATTACAAAGGCAGGTGTGGTGGTGTACGCTTGTAATCCCAGCATTTGGGAGGCTGAAAAAGGAGAATTGTGGTTCACAGACAGCCTCAGCTACTTAGTGAGGGCCTTTGCAACTCAGTGAGACCCTGTTTCAAAATAAACTGGGCGTGGTGGCGCACGCTTGTAATCCCCGCTTGGGAGGCTGAGACAGGAAGATTGCATAGGTTCGAAGCCAGCCTTAGCTACTGAGTGAGGCTCTCAGCAACTTAGTGAGACCCTGTTTCCAAGTAAAGCATAAAATAGGTCTGGGAGTATAGCCCGGAGGTAGAAAGCCTCTGGGTTCCATTCCCAGTACAACAAAAGAACAAAAAAAATCAAAATAAAGAATTAAAAATAGGGCTGGGGGTGTAGCTTGGAGGTAGAATACCCCTGGGTTCCATCCCTAGTGTTAAGTAAAATAAAAAAGTATGCGAGTAAAATAAAAAATATGTGGGAAGAACACGAGAGAGGTCCGGTACATGTGGCATGTAAAGTTTTAATTGCACGGCTCTCCCGGGGATCAGGGCGAGGCACCATGGGGCCCACACGCCTGTCTGAAGCTAGAGAAGGCAGGCTCATGCATCTCACGAGATGGGGGGTTTACTCGCGGGAACACCCAATTCTCACAGGGGGGGGGTTGGCCCCCCCTTGCCCATGCAGAGGTCATGTGACACAAAGTCACATGAGTGCAGGACCCAACTTATCACCTAGTACTGCAAAAAAAAAAAAAAAAAGACCACGGGTATGGATGGCTCAGAGGTAGAATGGCCCTGGGTTAATCCCAAGCACGCGCGCACGCACACATACATACACACACACACACACACACACACACACACACACAAACAGACTCTCACTAAGATTCTGATAGCCTTGCTAAATTGCTGGCCTTGAGCCTGCAATCGTCTAGTCTAGGCCTCCCAATCACTGAGATTATCAGGGCTATGCCACCATACCTAGTTTACAAGCTTACGGTCATTTCTTTCCGTACCATTTTGCAACTCAGGCAAGGCCATGTGGGCACGACTTTCCTCTCCTCCAGGTGACATCCTTCAGAGCAGGTCGCTTGAGGTGGGAGGACCTGCTTCCAAGATGGTGCTAACCCAGGGCTGGCAATTGGCGCCCGTGTTGCCTGGAGCTCTGGTTCCTCTGTGCCTGGCTCCCTCAGCATGATGGCGGGATTGCAAGAAAAGGAAATGGAAGCAGCCAGTTGTTGTCAAAGGCAAACCCAGGATCCGCAGTGCCGTTTCCAACACAATCTGCATTCCCAGCCAGGCCCGGAATCAAGGGGCGGAGGAGCCTTCCTCTCTGGGGGAAGTCACAGTGGACTCTGGCCATCTCCAATCCACAAATGTACCCGGGGTGCACAATTGGGTGCCGCTTGGATCACATTAGACTATGAAACTGACTAGTTCTCTGGTTGGTTGAATGTTTGACTGATGGAAGTCAGGGTTTTCAGATTCCTCTTGTCTGCACCAGGGCAGCCTTTTCTGGGGCCATTAACACTCGTGGCCCCGGCCTGCTCGCTCTTACTTGCTGCTCCTGAGGAAGACAGGAGAGACTTTTGTTGGAGAAGCTGGTAGAAGAAATTTAGTATGCTCAGCAAAGGGCCCAAAGCGGGCAGGATCTTCAGAAGCGGAGTGGGTCAGTTTGTCCAGCAGGGAGGGGAGGACAGACGGGAAGTGGTATTTCCCCAGCAACTTTCTTGGTAACAAGGGGAACATTTAGGTCTCTTTGGTACTTGGTACTGAATCTGAGCAGGGAGAGACCAAGCGTTATGCTGAGAGTCTTCCAAACACCCTGCGTTAAACCTAAGTTAATACGCAGTAAAAATATGTTAAGCCAGGCATGGTGGTACACGCTTGTAATCCCAAGGCTGAGACAGGAGGATTGCAGGTTTGAAGTCAGCCTCAGTAATTTAGTGAGGTTCTCAGTAACTTAGTAAGATCCTGTTTCCAAATAAAAAATGAAATAGAGGTAGGTGTGTGGCCCAAACATAGAAGGCCCATGTTCCATCCCCAGTACCAAAAAAAAAAAAAAAAAAAAATATATATATATATATATACATATATATATATTATATATTTAATTAAATAAAACACACACACACATGTATGTATGTATGTATGTATGTATGTATGTGTATATATATATATATATATATATATATATATATATATATATATTTGTGGTACAGGGGAATGAACCCGGGGCATTCTGCTTCCGAGCCATACCCCACATGTCCAGCCCTATTTTATTCTTTTTTTTTTTTCCTTTTTTCTTGTGGTACTGGGGATGGAACCTAGCAGCATTCTACCTCTGAGTTACACACCCAGCCTATTTTTCATTCTTTATTTTAAAACAAGGTCTCACTGAGTTGCAAAGGACCTTATTAAGTAGTAGTTGAGACTGCCCACGAACTGTGATCTTCCTGTCTTGGCCTCCTGAGTGCTGGGATTACAATACCCAGCAAGGGTTATTCTTTATCTTGAAACAGGGTCTCACTAAGTTGTGGAGGGCCTCACTAAGTTGCTGAGGCTGGCCGCGAACCTGTGATCCTCCTGTCTCAGGCTCCCAAGTACTGGAATTACAAGTGTGTGCCACCATGCCTGTCTACACAAAAACATATTGAACATTAGTCAAAAATATGTTGCCATGAATTTTTATAGAATAGGAATTCGGACCTGGATGCATGCATTCCTTCGTTTACTTGTTCATTCAGTAGTGGCCAGGTGCTCTGCCAGTGGTTAAGGCTCTCGGGAGCTCCACGGGCTGGGGTGCAGTATGTTCCCCACAATGTCCCCAGCACCTGGCTTAGGTCCTCCACCTGACAGGCCCTCAGTAACTGTTGATCAAAGGCATGAGAACAGAAGATACACGAAGCCCAAAGCCCCATCATTCATGCACTTCTGGGGGTCATTTAGGGAAGCTGGAGGGGTGCTGCTGTAAGAAAGAAAAGGGGAGTCGGGCGTGGTGGCCCACACTCCTAATCCCAGCATTTGGGAGGCTGAGACAGGAGGATCGTGGTTTGAGGACAGCCTCAGCTACTTAGTGAGGCCCTCTGCAACTCAGCAAGACCCTGTTTCAAAGTAAAGAATAAAAGCCGGGCGTGGTGGCGCATGCTTGTAATCCCCGCGCTTGGGAGGCTGAGACAGGAGAATCACACGGGTTCGAAGCCAGCCTCAGCTACTTAGTGAGGCTCTCAGGAACTTAGTGAGACCGTTTCCAAATAAAATATAAAAAAGGTCTGGGAGTATAGCCCGGAGGTAGAAAGCCTCTGGGTTCCACCCCTAGCACCACACACACACAAAAAAAAAGAATAAAAAATAGGGCTGGGGGGTGTAGCTTGGAGGTAGAATGCCCCTGGGTTCCATCCCCAGGATCACAAAAAAAAAAAAAAAAAATCTTTTCTATCGAAATTATAAGGTCATATAAAAACTGACCGGTATTCATTTTGTAACAGTAACCTAGGAATTCATTTTATAACTTTCTGGTACATGTGTCTGTTTCTATTTCTCCTTTTTCTAATGAAAAAAATTGCCCAGTCCAACCTGATTAGATTGTAAGGTCCCAGCCCAACCAATGGAACAGCAGCTTACACGTCAGGAGGATAAAAAGGAGCCCAGACTGTCACGGCCTGCTTGCCCTGATTTATGGTATACGTGCACCCTTCTCCACAGAAGTACCTTACTGAGAAACTTTTTTTTTTTTTTTTGGTGGTACTGGGGTTCCTGGAAGCCCTTCTACCTCCGGGCTACACTCCCAGACCTATTTTTTTTTTACTTTTTATATGGAAACAGGGTCTCTTAAGCCAGCAAGGCTGGCTCCGAACCAGCGTGATCCTCCTGTCTCCGCCTCCCAAGTGCAGGGATTACAAGCGTACACCACCACGCCCGGCTTCTGAGAAACTTTTTTATTTTTATTTATTTTTGCGGGTCTAGGAATGAAACCCAGAGGCATTCTACCTCCAAATTACACCCCCAGCCCTATTTTTTATTTTTTTTATTTTATTTTTTTTGTGTGTGGTACTTGGGGTAGAACCCAGAGGCTTTCTACCTCCGGGCTATACTCCCAGACCTATTTTATATTTTATTTGGAAACAGGGTCTCACTAAGTTTAGCTGAGAGCCTAAGTAGCTGAGGCTGGCTTCAAACCTGCACAATCCTCCTGTCTCAGCCCCCCAAGCGTGGGGATTACAAGCGTGCGCCACCACGCCCGGCTTCCTATTTTTTATTCTTTATTTTGAAATAGGGTCCCACTGAGTTGCAAAGGGCCTAAGTATTAGCTGAGGCTGTCCGGGAATCACAATCCTTCTGTATCAGCCTCCCAAATGCTTGGATTACAAAAACGTGGGCCACCATGTCCGGCGCTGAGATCCTTTTGAGTTCATAAGTATTTATTTATTTATTTATTTATTTATTTATTTATTTATTATGTGGCAGTAATGGGAATTGATCTCAGTGGCATTCTGCTTCCGAGCTACACCCCAGCGCTATTTTTTATTCTTTATTTTGAAATGGTCTCACAAAGTTGTGGAGGTCGTCACTAAGTAGCTGAGGCTGGTCATGAACCTGCAATCCTTCCTGTCTCAGCCTACCAAATGCTAGGATTGCAAGCGTGTGCCATCACGCCTCACATCTAAGTATTTTTTTTTTATTGGTGCACTGTATTCATACATCATAATGGGATAAAAAAAAAAAACTTTTGTAGACATACATGCACACATCGCCCAGTTAGCCCCTACCGAATCCCCACCCCATTCCCTCCCCATCTCTCCTTCCCATGCTTGGCTTAGTGGTTGACACTTAGTATTATAGCAATTTATCCAATATTAACGATGATAATCTCACATAACAGTTTCATTTGTCTGATACCAAGCTTTTGATGACTTAAAGATAACATTTCAATATTTCTTTTTGCTTTCTTTCTTACCAGAGAATATTTTTTTAGGTGAAACTATCATACATTTATTTATTTATTTTTCAGAAAAAATCTATCCTAATATGGAATATGGACTCTAGATACCCAAAACGATTTCGAAAAAGAACAAAGCTAGAAGATGTATATTTTCTGATATCAAACCATATAAAGCTACAATAATTGAAACAGTGCAGTACTGTTATAAAGGCAGATATATAAACCACTGGAGTTAAATAAAAGCCTAGAGATAAATTCTTCCATATATTGTCAAGTTATTTTTGACAAGGTTTCCACGAGCATTTGGTGGAGGAAATAATAATCTTTTAACTAAATATTGTTGAAAAATAATAATTACATGAAAAGAATAAAATTGGACACTGACCTAACACCATATACAAATATTAAGTCAAAATAGATAAAAGACCTAAATATAAATCTTAAGACTATAAACTTTTAGAAGAAAATCTGGGTCATAAAAACTTATAACAAGCCGGGCACTTGGGAGGCTGAGACAGGAGGATCACACAGGTTCGAAGCCAGCCTCAGCTACTTAGTGAGGCTCTCAGTAACTTAGTGAGACCCTGTTTCCAAAAATAGGTCTGGGAGTATAGCCCGGAGGTAGAAAGCCTCTGGGTTCCACCCTCAGTACCACAAAAACAAAAAACAAAACAAAAAAAAATAAAACCTTATAACATTAAAATTGGCAGTGATTTCTTGGATATGATTTCAACGGCACAGGCAACAGAAGGGTAAACAAACTACCTAAAAAATAAAACAAATTGTATATCCAAAGACAATGTAAACAGAGTTAAAAGTTACTGATAGAATGGAATAAAATATTTCCAAATGCTATATATGAAGGTATATTAATATTCCAAATAGAAATCCTAAAAATTAGCAACAATAAAAGCAAACAATACAATTTAGAGATAGGTAAAAGACTAACATAAATAATGAATCTCCACAGATAACCAGTCTTAGTTGTCTGTTGGATAGAAAATCTTGTTTGTCTGGTTCTGATGTGTATTACCTATTTCTTCTTTGTAGTTAATCTCTTTGAGTATTTTCTCTAGCGCTGGTTTTGAAGACATAAATTCCTTCAGTTTCTGTTTGTCATGCAAGCTTCTTATTTCCCCATCTAATTTGATAGAAAGTGTTGCTGGGTAGGAAATTTTTGGCTGGAAGTTGTTTTCTTTCAGAGTTTGGAATATGTTACTCCAAGCCCTTCTGGCTCTCATGACTTGGTTTGGGAAGTCTGGAGTGATTCTAATTGGTTTGCCTCTGAATGTCACTTGGCCCTTTGTTTTAGTTGCCTTTAAGATTCTCTGGTTGGCTTCCACATTGGTCATTTTGACAATTATGTGGCGTGGGGATCCTCTTCTCTGATCCTGTCTAAAGGGAGTTCTATAAGTTTCCTGGATCTGTGTATCAACCTCTTGCTCTTTGTTTGGAAAATTTTCTGCTATTACTTCCTTGAAGAGATTGTTGATCCCTTTGGTTTCACCTTCTTTTCCCTCCTCTATTCCAATTATTCTTAGGTTAGCTCTCTTAAAATGGGCCCATATTTCTTCAATGTCAGATTCCTGCTGCCTGATTTTTTTTTCTAAATTAGAAACTATGCGTTCATTTTTGGAGTGATCATCTTCTAAGAGCGAGATTCTGTTCTCCATGTGGTCTAATCAGTTGTTTGTACTTTGAATTGAGGTCTTTACTTCATTAATTGCATCCTTTATCTCTTTTTGGCTCTCTCTAAATTCTTTTCGAAACACCTCTATTATTTCTACAGTTATTTTCCTGATTTGATCGTCTGGAAATCTCTGAATTTCTGTTTTATCAGGTTCTGATGTTGTGGGGTTGTGGGCATTCATCGCTCCATTGTTATTCCTCTTTCCCATGATTTAGCAAGTTTGTGCCTTCTCTGGGTTCTTCCCTTGGGTCACTACGACTTCACTAAAGGTGCTCTGGATCTCGAGTCTTTGGTATCTCAGTCCCCACTACTCCTTTACTGGGTTGTATCGCAGAGTCTCAGACCCAGGGAGTCAATCGAGGCTGCTTTAGACCATGGGGGGTGCCAGGTTGGGCGTTCTCCTATGGTGTGATATCTCTGCCACAGCCACTCCCCCACTGGGTCAAGTCCCTGGGAGTGCCGTACTGGGATTTCTCCTCTAGGGCCGCAATTTGAATCACTGTTGTTGAGTGTGCTGATGGAGCTGTAGTGGACTCGGTGAATTTGCTGCTGCTGCAGCCGGTGGCAATATGGTGCCACTGTCACGCCCTTGGCCGTGAGGCTGGCGTATTTCTTCTCTGGTTTTGAGCTCCGCTCTGAGTCCCTGCAGGGTGTGCTGAGCCCAGCCCCTAGGAGCTTTAGATGCTCCCTGTGCCGAAAAATCTGCCAAATTCTTCCCAGCTGTTCTGCAGGGGCTCACCTCCGCTCGCTGTCCGCCACTCCTCTCTGGAGCCTGGTGGGCTGTTGAGTGCATTGGTCTGGAGCCAGCTGGTGAACTTGCCGCTGCCGCCAGCAGTAAGGCGCTGCTGCTGCTGCGTATGAGGCCGGCGTATCTCCTCTGTGGCTCTGAGCTCCGATCTGAGTCCCCCTCCTCTCTGTGGCCTGGTGCTGCAAGGGAAGATGAAGCCTGCGCTGCTCCGCACCGCGGCTCCGGCCGCAGCACTGCGGTCTGGTTTCTTTCTGGTGTCTCGTTTTTCCAGCCCTCTTTTTCTCTGTCCCTTGTAATTACATTTTTTGTTTCTCTGCTGATGGTGTTTTCTGGCTATGAAAGGCGCTGATTTTGTGGTAATAGAGATTGGTTGTTAGCGGGGCAGCCCCGCTTTTCTCCGTCGCCATTTTCCCGGAAGCCATAAGAATTTAATACTCCCCTAAAATCTGTTTCTTTTTTTGGTGGTATTGGGGGTGGAACCCAGGGGCTTTTCTACCTCTGGGTTATACTCCCAGACCTGTTTTATACTTTGTTTGGAAACAGGGTCTCACTAAGTTGCTGAGAGCCTCACTCAGTAGTTTAGCTGGCTTCAAACCTGTTCAATCCTCCTGTTTTAGCCTCCAGAAATGCTGGGATTACAAGCTTGTGCTACCACATCCAGCTCTAAAATCTGTTTCTAACACCTCCCCAGCCTGGGAGTGTCTGGTGCATTCTACCAGAGCAGGACAGTCCCGCTCACTGGAGGGAGGGAGAATGAGAAGCCATAGGTGGCATCAAGAGCGTTAAACCGTGGCGCACGCTTGTAACCCCAGCATTTGGGAGGCTGAGACTGGAGGATCGGTTTGTGGACAGCCTCAGCTACTTAGTGAGGCGTTAAGCCGGGTGTAGTGGCACACGTTTGTAATCCCAGCATTCAACAACCGCAGCTACTTAGTGAGGCTCTTTGCAATTCAGTGAGACCTTGTTTCAAAATAATGAATAAAAAATAGCCGGGCGTGGTGGTGCACACTTGTAATCCCAGCATTTGGGAGGCTGAGACAGGAGGATGGCAGTTTGAAGGCAGCCTCAGCTACTACTTAGTGAGGCCCTCTGCAATACAGTGAGATCCTGTTTCAAAATAAAGAATAAAAAAATATGGCTGGAGGTGTAGCTTGGAGGTAGAATGCCCCTGGGTTCCATCCCCAGTACCATTAAAAAAAAAAAGTATTAAAAGAAAAAATCTGGACAAATTTAACTTAGTACTGAGTTTATTTGACCAAAGAGAAATTCATGACCCAGCATGGTTCTAAGGGCTTCACACAGTTGTATGAGGAGTGAGATTTGGGGGGTGGGGGAAAGAGAAGTACTGGGATTGAACCCAGGGCACTCTACCTCTGGGCTACACCCTCAGCCCTATTTTACTTTTTATTCTGAAACAGGTCCTCTCTAGGTTTCTGAGCGTCTCACTTCTATTGCTGAGGCTGGCCTTGAACCTGTGATCCTCCTGACTCAGCTTACTGAGTACTGGGATTGCAGGCATACAGCACAACACTTAGCCGATTATTTATTTATTTAGTGGTACTGGAATTTGAACCCTGGGGCATTCTACCTCTGAGCTGCACTCCCAGCCCTGTTTTTTGTTTTTGTTTTTTTTAATTGCTAAATTGTTGGGCCATACCTAAATTCAGTGCTTTTTTTTTTTTTTTTTTTTTTGGTGGTACTGGGGTTCCTGGAAGCCATTCTACCTCCGGGCTACACTCCCAGACCTATTTTTTACATTTTCATTTTGGAAACAGGGTCTCCTGCGTGCGCGGCTGGCTTTGAACCTGTGTGATCCTCCTGTCTCTGCCTCCCAAGCGCAGGGATTACAAGCGTGCGCCACCACGCCTGGCAGTGCTTTTTTTTTTAACCCAGCAGAATTTTTTTTTTAATGCATGTACTCTTTCATGGCTGAGGAGGTAGCTCGGCTACACCCTCAGCCCTATTTCATTTTTTATTTATTTTTTGTTGCTGCCGATTGAACCCAGGGGCGTTCTACCTCTGAGCTACATCCGCAGCCCAATTTTTTATTCTTTACTTTGAAAGAGATCTCACTAAGTTGCAGAGGGCCTTACCAAGTAGCTGAGGCTGTAGTGAACCCTAATCCTTTTGTCTCAGCCTCTTAAGTACTGGGATTACAAGTGTGAGCCACCACACCTGATTTAGAATTGGTGTTTTTATTAAGTACGCAACGACTATTTATCAAGACAGACCATATTCTGGAATATAAAATGACTCTATAAATTTTAAAGACTTCAAATCATGCCAGCTGTGCTGGCTCACACTTGTAATCCCAGTTTTGGGGAGGCTGAGGCAGGAGGATCGCAGGTTTACATCCACCCTCAGCTACTTAGTGAGGCCGTCTGCAACTTAGTAAGACTCTGTTTCAAATAAAAGAATAAAATTGGGCTAGGCTTGGAGGTCGAATGCCCCTGGGTTCCACCCCCATACCCGCAAAAAAAAAAAAAAAAAAAAAAAAAAGAATAAAAATAGAGCTGGGGGTATAGCTCGGAGGTAGAATGCCCCTGGGTTCTATCACCAGTACTGGGGAAAAAAAAAAAAAGAAAGAAAGAAAGAAAAAGAAAAAAAAGAAAAGAAAAAGAGAAAATAAAAGAAAGAAAGATCCCTGAATTCTGCATATATTGGACAAAGTATTCTATAAATGGCGGTTGGGTCAGGATGGTTAACAGTGTTCCTCAGGTCTACCATATTTTTGCTGATATTGTTTATTCTATCATTGGGAGAAGATTATTAAAATTATTGACTATTGTTGCCGGGCATGGTGGCACACGCTTGAAATCCCCGTGCTTGGGAGCTGGAGATGGGAGGATAGCGCTGGTTTGAAGCCAGCCGTGCTGGCTTAAGAGACACTGTTTCAAAAAAAAAAAAAAAAAAAATAGGTATGGGAGTGTAGCCCGGAGGTAGAAGGGCTTCCAGGAGCCCAGTACCACAAAAAAAAAAAAAAAAATAAATAAATAAAAATAAAAAATACTATTGTTAATTTAATTTACTTTCTCTTAAAGTTCACTCAGTTTTTGATCCTTGTTCTTTGAAGCTCTGTTATCAGGTGCATATTTGGAATTGTTACATTTTATTAACTGATTCTTTATAAAATGACCTTCTTTAACATTGGTAGTCCTTTTTTGTTTGTTTTTGTGGTACTGGGAATTGAACCTAGGGCCACTTCTACCTCTGAGCTACACCCTTTTTACTTCTCAGTGTTGAAACAGGGTCTCACTAAGTTGCTGGGGCTGGCCTTGAACCTTCCATCCTCCTGTCTCAGCCTTCCGAGGATTAGAGGTGTGCAATACTGTGCATGACTGCTACCATATTATGATGACAGTAAGAAAGCCCTCACAAATGCCACACAGATGACTGCGCCACCCACGATCCTGGGCTTCCCAACCTCCAAAATCAGGAGCCAAGCCAGGGGTGGTGGGGCATGCCTGTAATCCAACACTTGATAGGCTGAGACAGGAGGATCAACCGAGGCTCTCATCAACTTAGTGAGACCGGTTCAAAATGAAATAAATACATAAATAAATAAATAAGCAAGCAAGCTGGCGGGAGTAGCTCAGAAGTAGAATGTTCCTGCGAGCTATGGGATTTATCAACATCTGGGAGGGGGTTAAATCCATAGGACAAGAAATTATACAGGAAAAGTAAAGAGATGGTACCAACATGGACACAATATTTAAAGAGTAGGATGGGGGAAAATGCATAGCCTGAGAGAAAAAAGTAGGGGCACATGGGTGGCAGAAGCTTAGGAAACCTTTAAGATAGGAAAGCCCGGGATGGTGGCACACGCCTGTATTCCCAGTGTTTGGGAGGCTGAGACAGGGGGATCAGCCCCAGCAACTTAGCCAGACCCTGTTTAAAGGAAGGTGGGGTGGGGGGAGGCTGGGCATGGTGGGCACCCTTGTAATCCCAGTACTTGTGAAACAGACAGGAGGACTGCGGTTCGCAGACAGCCTCAGCTGCTTAGTGAGGCCCTCTGCAACGTAGTGAGACCTTGTTTCAAAATAAAGAATAAAAAATAGGGCTGGGGGTGGAGCTCAGAGGTAGAATGTCCCTGAGTTCCACCCCCAATACTGCAAAATAAAAATAAAATAAAATAAAATAAAATAAAAAAGAGGTGGGGCTGGGGAGGTAGCTGGGAGGTAGAATGTCCCTGAGGTTCAATCCCCAATACTAAAAATAAAAATAAAAAATAAAAGGAGGGCGGGGGAGAGGTTGAGAGGACTGAAAACTGGGTGTAATAGGTACAAAGTTGTAAATGGTCTCCTGTGGACCGAACTCAGGTCCGAGCTGAACCTGCAGGGTTAACAGGTGGCGGGAAGGATGACTGGGTCTACCAGCGCGGGGACTTCTGGGCAGCCAGACCGCAAGCAAGACTGCAAGGGCAGGTCTGGTGAAGCCTCTGAACCCCAACCGTCCCACGTTTAACACGGGGATAGCACCACCTAGCTGATGAACTTTGGCGACTGAGGGTTACATGAGATGACGAAAGAGAACGCAGGACACTATGTGGATGCTTCTGCTCCAGTCCGTCCGAGGAAATGAGTTGGCTGCGACCCAGACGCCGACTGAAATAGCGGGCGGTCCAGTCCAGCCACCGCCGTGTAAAAGATACGGACAGCCGAAGCATAAACAGAGAGCGCCGGGAAGTCAGTCCTTCTGCACACGACATTCCCGTCCTCCGATCAGCAGGACGGGACGCTCGGTTCCCGGCACGCGCCTGAACGCCCCTCCCTTTCCCGGAGCTGCCATCTTAACCCGAGGCGGGCCAGGGGTCGCCGGCCCCAAACCGCGCTGGGCTCGCTCTCCGCCAGTTCGGGTAGGACCTAGTCCTAGGCAACGCTGCCTACCGCCCCTAGCAACCACTCACCAGCTCTTCTCTTTGTATAGGCCAGCACATTTCCTTTCTTTTTCTTATTGGTCCGCGTAACTTTCTGCCAGCCAATCAGTGACAGCCACGGGACCCAACTCACTCCCACACAACTCGGAGGGGTGATGGAGCACGGGGCGAGCTTCTCTTCTCGGCTTCCCTTGGCTTTCCACAGACCCTTTGTGATGTCAAAGCGTCGTGACGATGCCTGGAATTAAGTACGCAGGGGTTTCCTCTCCCGCGGGCCTGCCGCAGCGCCTGGCCCCGGCACGCCCCCCCCTCCAGGTGGCACGGCCCGCAGGACGCCCCGCCCCAGCCGCGGGGCCCGCCGGAGCGCCCGGGTCGAGTCCGCTGGCGCCGGGGCCGCGCCGCCGGGGCCAGTCGCGGGGACCCCGCTCCCCCGCCGTGCTCCTCCTCCTCCCGGCCGCCGTCGGCCCCGCGCAGCCCTCCCGGGGGGCAGGCGCCCCGGCGGCGGGGCGCGCGGGCGGGGCGCTGGGTACGGCCCGCGCCGCCGGAAGTGAGGTGTCGGGCGCGGAGTTCCGGCTCGCAGGGGGTGGGGCGTGTTGTTAACCGGAGCGGCTGCCGCAGTCGCGGGCATCGGGCGGGCTCGCGGCGCTGGGCTCCTGGTGAGTGGGGCGCGGCCGGGCCCGGGCTGCGGCCGGGTCGGGGCAGGACCTTCCCCTCGAGGCCGCCGGGCCCTGGGCCCCCGCCGGCCGCCGGCCCGAGACCTCGGGGCCGCGCCGCCACCGAGGCCGGGCCCCGCCTGCGACGCTCGCAGCTCCTGGCTTTCCGGGGCGCGCGGCCGCCCGGCGGCCCGGCTCCCTCTCGCTCAGTCCCGCCACTGCACCCTGCCGGCCGGCCGTTTCTCCAGCGCCCCGAGATGGCACTGCCCCGGGGCTGGGGGCGCCAGGGTTCCAGGCTGACGTACCCCGCCTGCCTGCCTGCGCGCGTCCACGCCGACCACCCTGCACAGCTGTCACCGGCGCCGCCGCCTCCCCGGGCCGTCCCTCTTTGCCTCGGCTTCTCCCAGCTCAGGCCGAGCCTTCCCGCTTCTGGAGCCAATTCTTCCCTTTGCCTCAGAGCCCAGAACCGCCACTCGGGGGTCAGCGGTGGCAGTCTCCCCTCCTCCAACTACGCCTCCCTAGAGGAGGCGGCTTGGCAGGCAGCGCGGAAAGCCCTAGATTTGGGACAAGACTGACCCAGGTCCCAGGCCTTGCATCACAGTGACGGCTTAACCCCTTTGAGTAGCAGCTCCTAATTTGTAAAACTTAGGGCCTGGGCCTGAGCGAAGTGAGCGCCCCCCCCCCCTCCTGTCGACGCTCTGACAGGCTCTGTGCTAGACTTGAGACGTTTGGACCTCAAGATGTATGTTACTTTCTTTCTTTCCCCACACAGGTCTCCGGGCCAGGGCAATGTTCCGCACCGCAGTGATGATGGCGGCCAGCCTGGCGCTGACGGGAGCCGTGGTGGCTCATGCCTACTACCTCAAACACCAGTTCTACCCCACTGTGGTGTACTTGACCAAGTCCAGCCCCAGCATGGCAGTGAGTTCAGGGCCTGGGGAGGGAGGAACCCGAAGGAAGGGGAGGAGTCGGGCTGGGGCAGAGGCCAGGGGTTGGTAGGGGAGAAGTAGCCACTGATTGCCTGACTTTGAATAAAGTGCCTTAAGGACTTGGGGAGGTCCCTGAGGGCTGAGCTCCAGACAGAAGAAAGCAGAGCAGGACCTCGAACCGTAGCCTTTCCCCACTCCCAGGTCCTGTACATCCAGGCCTTCGTCCTTGTCTTCCTCTTGGGCAAGGTGATGGGCAAGGTGTTCTTTGGGCAGCTGAGGGCGGCAGAGATGGAGGTAAGGTGCTGGCGGCCCAGAGAGTGAGGGGCGGGCGCCGGGCAAGCGGAGTGCCTGGGTCCCACACCAGTCGCCACCCAACCCCCAGCACCTCCTGGAGCGATCCTGGTACGCTGTCACCGAGACCTGCCTGGCCTTCACGGTGTTTCGGGACGACTTCAGCCCCCGCTTCGTGGCGCTCTTCACTCTCCTCCTCTTCCTCAAGTGTTTCCACTGGCTGGCCGAGGACCGAGTAGACTTTGTGAGTCGGGAGTGAGTGTGGGCAGGCTTGTGGGGCTGGGCTGGGGCTGTGGGGTGGCCTGGCCTTCCTGATGGGGCCCCCTCTTCTCTGCCACAGATGGAACGCAGCCCCAATATTTCCTGGCTTTTTCACTGCCGCATCGTCTGTGCGTGAGACTCGTGGAGGGCAGGGGGGGAGAGGGAGCTGGAGGGAGGAGAGGCACCAGCCGTAGGCCTGGACCCCAGGGCACAGGCACCCGCCGGCCCACAGCTGTACAGGAAGGAGAATTTAGGAAGTTGATTTGCATCGTCTCTGCCCTGTTCCACTCCGGGGCGTCTCAACTGCCCAGGCCCTAGCTGTCTGCCTCCTCACCTGGAGCTTGGGCTGCCCCAACACCCTGCCCCCCGCAAAACTGGCATTCCCAGAGGGCCGAGTCCAGTGGAGTGTGCCCCATGACTAGGCCTCGGGGGCCCTGGCGGTGGCGGGCTGGAGAGCGGGGCTGTCCCGGAGCAGCAAGTGGCTGTCAGGCCCTGCGCTGACCTCCCCCTTTGGGGTCCCTGCAGCCCTCATGTTTCTGCTGGGTATCCTGGACTTCCTCTTCGTCAGCCACGCCTATCACAGTATCCTGACCCGCGGGGCCTCTGTGCAGCTGGTGTTTGGCTTTGAGGTAAACCTGGCTTGGGAGGTGGGGGCCAACCTGAGGTGGTACTGCGTGTGCCATGAGTAACCAGCAGGCACGTAGCTAAGCACCTGCCAAGGGACCACCCTGTGCTGGCCACCAGCGAGCAGCGACTGGCCAGACATGGCAGCCCTCGCACACACAGTCCTAGGTGGTAGCAAGAGGCCAGCAAGACAGGCAGGTGCAGAGGATCCCTGACCTGGGGCCAGGTGGGCTCCTGGAGGCTGGCGTCAAAGCTGGTGCCTCAGGGATGGACAGGAGAGAACTAGGCAGGTGGACTGCTGGAGAGGCGGGGCAGAGGACGGGTGTTCAGTGCCAACAGCTCAGTTGCTGAGTGCTAACTGCATGCAGGCATAGCCTGAGCTCCTGCCTCTCCCTCGCGCACGCTCTCTCCCTCTCTCTCTCTCTCTCTCTCTCTCTCTCTCCTCTCCCTCTCTCTCTCTCTCTCTCTCTCTCTCTCTCTCCTCTCTCTCTCTCTCTCTCTCTCTCTCTCTCTCTCTCTCTCTCTTTGTACTGGGGATTGAACTGAGAAGTGTTGTACCTCTGAGCTAACACCCCCAGCCCTTTTTATTTTGAAACAAGGTCTTACTAAGTTGCTGGGGCTGGTCTCGAACCTGCAGCCCGCCTATCTCAACCTCCCAAGTACTGGGATTACAGGTTAGCACCACCATGCTCAGCTGACCTGTGTGTGTCTCTTAATCAGCAGGACAGTATTGCTTTTTTTTTCTTTTGTGTTTGTGTGTGGCACTGGGGATTGAACCCAGGGGCATTCTACCTCTGAGCCACATCTCTGTTTATTTGGAAGCAGTGTCTTGCCAGGTGGATGAGAGTCTCACTACTGAGACTGTCCTCAAGCCTACGATCTTCCTGTGTCAGCCTCCCAAGTACTGGGATTACAAGTGTGCACCACCATGCCTGGCTAGCAGAATAGAATTGCTAGATACAGTTAATTTTGTTTTTTTTTTCAGGTCTGGGGATGAAACCCAGAGACATTTGACCTCTGAGGTACACACCCTGCCCAAGTTTTTATTCTTTATTTTGAAACAGGGTTTCACTGAGTTGCAGAGGGCCTCACTAAGTAGCTGAGGCTGTCCGCAAACCGTGATCCTCAGGTCTCAGCCTCTCGAATGCTGGGATTACAAGCGTGCGCCACCACGCCCGGCACTTTTTTTTTTTTACTTGTGGTACTAGGGATGGAACCCAGGGCCATTCTACCTCTGAGTGAGATCCCCGGCCCTATTTTTTCTTTCTTTTTTTCTTTTGCTTCCTTCCCTCCCTCCCTCTCTTTCTTTTTGTAGTACTAGATAGAGATGGACCCAGAGGCTTTCTATACCCAGGCTACACTCCCAGATCTATTTTTAATATTTTACTTGGAAACAGGGTCTCACTAAGTTGCTGAGAGCCTCACTAAGTAGCTGAGGCTGGCTTCGAACCTGTGCAATCCTCCTGTCTCAGCCTCCCAAGCGCTGGGATTACAAGCGTGCGCCACCATGGCCAGCTTTTATTCTTTATTTTGAAACAGGGTCTCACTGAGTTACGGAGGGCCTCACTAAGTAGCTGAGGCTGTCTGTGAACCACGATCCTCCTGCCTCAGCCTCCCGAATGCTGGGATTACAAGCGTGTGCCACCACGCCCGGCTATGAACAGTCAATTCTGTCTTCTACAGATGAGCAGACTGAGGCTCAGTGGGCTGCCTGAAGTCACAGCTCAGAGCCTGTGCCTGCGCCTGCGCCACTGCGCCCCGCCGTGCTGCGGCCTGGGCCTGGCGGAGCTGACCTTCACGTTCCCTCTGCCCTCCGCAGTACGCCATCCTGATGACCATGGTGCTTACCATCTTCATCAAGTACGTGCTCCACTCCGTGGACCTGCAGAGTGAGAACCCCTGGGACAACAAGGCAGTGTACATGCTCTACACGGAGCTGTTTACAGGTGAGAGGGGCGGGCCTCTCCCCACTGACCCGCTCCCCGCTCCGCCGGCAAGGCAGCGACAGCTGTGTGCCCTCCCCAGGCTTCATCAAGGTTCTGCTGTACATGGCCTTCATGACCATCATGATCAAAGTCCACACCTTCCCGCTTTTTGCCATCCGGCCCATGTACCTGGCCATGAGGTAAGCCAGCCCGCCCATTCCTTCTCCGGCTGCCATCCCTCCCGCCCTCTCCACCTTCACCGACTGTCCTTTCAGGCAGTTCAAGAAAGCTGTGACAGATGCCATCATGTCTCGCCGAGCCATCCGCAACATGAACACACTGTAAGTGGGCATGCCTCGGCTGCTCGCCCAGCTCTGGCCACATCCCCCTGCTTCCAGCTCTGGTTCTGACGCATGCGCCGTCCTAAACCAGGTATCCAGATGCCACCCCCGAGGAGCTTCAGGCAATGGACAACGTCTGTATCATCTGCCGAGAAGAGATGGTGACTGGGGCCAAGAGGCTGCCCTGCAACCACATTTTCCATACCAGGTGAGTGGGCCCGGCGCTGGTGTACCCGAGCTCGGCCCTGGAGCCCTGCTGACCAGGCCTGGTCTCGACCCCCAGCTGCCTGCGCTCCTGGTTCCAGCGACAGCAGACGTGCCCCACCTGCCGAATGGATGTCTTGCGGGCCTCCCTGCCATCCCAGTCACCGCCGCCTCCTGAGCCCGCGGATCAGGGGCCACCCCCTGCCCCCCACCCCCCGCCACTCCTGCCCCAGCCCCCTAACTGTGAGTGTCTTCATTTGACCCCGCATCGGGTCATTGCCTGGGCCGCGTGAGATGCTGGGGCCGGGTGAGATGCTGGCCGAGTCTGTGCCCTCCAGAGGCTCATCCCCCAGGCCTGGGAGGTCTGGAAGGATGGGGACCGGAGGCTGCCATTTCTGTGGCCAGGGCTGAGCTGGCTCCTGGGAGCACAGTTCCCAGCAGCCCAGCAGCCTGTCTGGGAGCGGGGTGCGGCAGGTGGGCCTCCTCTCACCACTCGTCCTCTCTGCAGTCCCCCAGGGCCTCCTGCCACCTTTCCCTCCAGGCATGTTCCCGCTGTGGCCCCCCATGGGCCCCTTCCCGCCTGTCCCACCTCCCCCAAGCTCTGGAGAGGCTGCGGCCCCTCCATCCACCAGCACAGGTGAGCCTCGGGGGCCACACAGCTGGGAGGCGGCGGAGTGGACCCCGAGCCCCGCGCCACCCTGACCTGCTTGCTCTTCAGCAGCCCCTTCTCGGCCCAGCGGAGCGGCCACCACCACAGCTGCTGGCGCCAGTGCCTCTGCCCCCGCCGCTGGCTCTGCCCCCGCCCCCGAGGCCGGCCCTGCGCCAGGCTTCCCCTTCCCCCCTCCGTGGATGGGCATGCCCCTGCCTCCGCCCTTTGGTAAGTTGGGCCACTCTAGGAAGTTCTGGAATGGAGGCGGGGCGGGGGTAAGCCCAGACAGCCAGACTGAGCCTCCGCCTCCCGCCAGCCTTCCCCCCCATGCCCGTGCCCCCGGCTGGCTTTGCCGGGCTGACCCCAGAGGAGCTCCGGGCTCTGGAGGGCCATGAGCGTCAGCACCTGGAGGCCCGGCTGCAGAGCCTGCGTAACATCCACACGCTGCTGGACGCCGCCATGCTGCAGATCAACCAGTACCTCACTGTGCTGGCCTCCCTGGGGTAGGACTCCCCTGCCTTCCATACACCTGCTTTCTCAGACTGCCTGTCTTCAGGGCCTTGGAGGTGTTGGTTACCTGCCTTTCCCTCCCACTCCAGGAAGCACATCTGGAGCTGGGTGCTAGGGTGCCGCTTACTACGGAGCTGGCCTTCAGTCTTACTCCCTGTGGGTGGTTTTTGTTGTGGTTTTTTTGGTACTGGGGATTGAACCCCAGGGGCATTCTACCTCCGAGCTACACTCCCAGCCTTATTTTTTATTCTTTATTTTGAAACAGGGTCTCGCTGAGTTGCAAAGGGCCTCGCTAAATAAATAGCTGAGGCTGTTTGAGAACCACGATCCTCCTGTCTCAGCCTTTCAAATGCTGGGATTACAAGCATATGCCACCATGTTCGGCGTGCTTTTTTTTTTAAAACTGAAATTATTCCTAGTTTTCACTGTTGTAGCTAACACCCTCCTGACACTGAGATTGGCCCCTGAATTGAGGGAGCAGATAAGAGTCACTGGAGCTGGCTTGACCCAAGTGCAAGTGGTGGTTCCATCTTGACTTGCTTTGTGACCTTCACGCCAGAATAGTTCTTGCTCCTACTCATAGGTGACACGCACAAAGTGCCTGGCAGCCAGCAAGGAAGCATATGCTGGGAGGAAGCTGCAGTCCCTGGCTGAGCACGTTGATTTGTTCAGGGTGTCCTGTGAGCCCTGACACCCGGGCTGGGGACTGGAGGGTACCAGTGAGTGGGTCCTGCCTGCAGGGTGTAGTCCATGGGGGTCACTTGGCTCTTGAGCCCACTTATGTTCGCCATTGTCTACCGGTCACTGGGGCCGCGGGGCATACTGGCCACTCTGTCCCACAAGGCTCAGCAGAGGCAGGCAGGAGCATCCGCCCAACCCAGGATGCTAAGGCCAGCCTGTCCCTGTCTCTTCTCTCCCCAGGCCCCCCAGGCCTGCCGCTTCAGTCAACCCCACTGAAGAGACTGCCTCGACAGCGGTGGCTGCCGCTTCCTCCACCAGCATCCCCAGCTCTGAGGCCACCACCCCGTCCCCAGGGGCCTCTCCACCAGCCCCTGAAACGGAAAAGCCTCCGGGTGAGTGGGGCCCGACTGCGGGAGCTGCTTGGGGAGCCTCGTTGGAGTCCGCCCCTGACCTCTCTGTCCTCAGCTCCTGAGTCTGTGGGTGCTGAGGAGCTGCCCGAGGATGGAGAGCCGGATGCTGCGGAGCTCCGTCGGCGCCGCCTGCAGAAGTTGGAGTCCCCGGTCGCCCACTGACACTGCCCAGTCCTGGCCCTGCCCCTGCTCTCCGGAGCAGCCCTCGCTGGAGCGCGTCCCACCACCAAGTGCCAGCTCCCTCTGCACCAGGGAGTACTAGCCCCAGCTGATGAGAGGAGACTGCATCCCTGGCCAGGTGGAAAGAGGCTGTGTTCCTAGTGGAGGACCCCAGGCCCAGGCAGCCCGGGACGCTGTCATCTTCAGCCTCTCTCCACCTCTCCAGCTGTGTTCTGGGGCCTAGCTGGGGCTGTGAAGGCAGAAGGCTCAGCCCCTGAAAACCCCTCTTCCCTACCCGTTTCTGGGAGAAGGGGCAGCCCCTCCAAGCTCTACTTGTGTGTGCGGGGGTCACACTGCAGTGCCGAACAGTATTAGCTCCTGTTCCCAAGGGTGGACCTGAGGGGCTAAAGGGAGGCCGGGAAGTTCTTGGCCCTCCCACCAAGACTGGTACCATTTCTTCCCCTTACTTTGATCTCCCCAGAAACCCCTTTGTGGTGGTGGCTGTGCCCCTACACCCTGTGGCATTTCCACGTCTTACTGGCAACCATGTAACTCAGGGAAAGGAGTGCCTGGGGTGGAGGGCAGGCGGGCAGCACGAGGGACCCTGCCCCCCCTCCCCCAGGCCCTTTCCCTGCAGCTTCTCTGGCAAGACCGCTCACCCAGCAGCCACTGCCCTGCTGCACCTGGGCTGAGGGCCAGCAGGCTGCTCCTAACCCTGCGCCCAGAACAAGGGAGCCCACGTCTCGGTGTGCACAGCTTCCCTAAGTCCCCAAGGACGGAAGTGCTTCCTTTTGTAGTGGCTTTGGCTTAAATCTTGTCCTTTGGATTTGAGTGTGACCCTGGGAAGGAGAAGCCCCGAGTGCCTGTTCCTTCCAGTTTAGAACAGGCTCTGGGCCGGGCCAGGCCCGCAGGAGCTGAAGCCTGCCCACCCGTCTTTCTTCCCCTTGGTTTTGTGTTACAAGAGTTGCTGGAGACAGTTTGATGATTATTTAATTTGTAAATATTGTACAAATTTTAATAGCTTAAATTGTATATACGGCCAAATAAAAACTTGCATTAACAATTGGTGAGACTTGTTGTCAGGACCAGAACTGGGCTCCTTCACCTTGCTCATACTGGAGACTGGAGAGAACAATGCTGATTACAATAAACAGCTAGGAAAGCATGCCCGTTTCACATAAGGAAAACTCAGCCCCAGGGAGGTTGGCCCCTATCGGGCTAGAGATGAGGGGAGCCAGTCTGAGGGCGGGCGGGGGCTCAGCCTTTGGACCTTGGGATCTAAGGATGGGCCAGGGTGAATGAGGCTGGCAGGCTGGGGGAGGGGCCATGCAAGGTCAACTCCAGAGCTAGACTGAGGAGCTCCCAGGCGCCCCCTTGTGGCCAGGCCAGCCAGCTAGTCACTTAACATCCTGGAGCTGCAAAACCCAAGGAGCAGGGAGCAGAGCTGAGCCTCCCAGTCCCCTGCAGGCTGGGGCACTAGAAACTGAAGACCAGCAGGGCTCCTGCACAGATCCACCGGCTTCCTTCAGCTTCCACCAGCCAGGTCTGGCCAAGACTAGGGCTTGACAGCGCTCCCGGCAGTGAGCTCAAGAGGGCCAAGGGAGGATGTGCCCAGTGGGGGTTCGGCTTTTACTTCCACCAGACAACCCTAGAATTTTTTTTTAACTGGGGGCTAAGTCCAGAGGCGTTCTTATCACTGGGGTGCCCCATCCCTATTTTATATTTATTTTGAAAATGGGTCTAAGATGCTAAAAACCTCACTGAGTTGCTGAGGCTGGCTTTGAACCTGCAATCCTCCTGTTTAGCCTCCCAAGTACCAGGGATTACAGGGATGTGCCACCAGGCGTGGCTAACCTCTAGAATTGCATTTGTTGAACCCAAGGAGCTTCAAGAAACAGGCCACAGTGAGGGAAGAGACAGCAGCTAATGCTTTCTATTAGCTTGGCTATTTCTGGTGGGCCTCCCATGCTGGGTAGTTCTCCCTCAGGGGACCCCTTTATGCAAGCAAGGTCTGACCCACAAGGCCTTTAGCCCTCATACTCTGCCCTGCCCAGTCCCTTACCCCTGTATCCTGTCCCAGGAGCTCCAACATATTCTTCCTTCCCCCCAAGTTTCCTAGACTCCAGTTTGGGGGGAACACTACCACACAGGTTGCTCAGCGGGCCTCAGAAGCCCTTCTCAAGGAGCCAGGCTTTGAGCTGCTCATCAAAGTAGCCTTTGATCCGTAGAGTACCTGTCACCTCATTAACCTGAGTGACAGGTGTCTTCCCCAGTAGTGGGCTCAGGAAATCTTCCACATCCTTCTGCAGAGCCTGGGGAAGGATGACAAATTAAGCCTGGTTAATTGTACTTCCTCTCTAGAGGACTCCTCTCTCCAGGTCCAGAAGAACCAGGACCAGACCTAGATACCACTCCCTCCCCACTTACCCAGATGTCCCCCTCCACTTTCCGGATCACAGTCATCTGGCGGTTGCCATGTGTGATATCCTTGTAGACAGGGATGTTGTGCATTCGGGATCGACGCACAAAGTAGGGCAGCTTGGGTGGAACATCTGTCGTGGGAGACAGTGATAAGCTGACTCTTCCTGGGCTGTGAGGGGCTCCAGGCGTTCCCTCCGAGGCCGCATCTCACCTCAGCCCAACTCCTTTCCCCTCACAAAATCTGCCTCTGTACCCAAGAGTCAGGACTCAACCGTTCACCCTGGTATCCTGAGTCCCAAGCCCACTGGGGAATCCGGAGCCCCGACTCGGTAGAGGGGTACCCCTCCGCAGCCTTCTGGCCATCCGTGGCACCCGCCTCACCTCTGGGGGGCTGCCAGCCACTAGGGGTGGGATAATGTTCATGCTTTGGGGGCTTCGGGACGCTGGCGGGAGGCAATAGCCGCTCCACAAACCGATACTCATCCACAGACTCCACAAAGCTGGGGTAATCCGAAGGGCCCGGGGTCTGGCTCTGAGGCAAAACAGACAAATTCTCCATTGGCTCACCCAACACAGAATCATCTAGTAGGTCAACATTTAAAGCACGTGTCGATGTGCGGCTCCTCTCGGTGTGGGCTAACGCGGGCTCTCTTGCACCCACATCCCCACCCCCACATGCCTCAAGCGCACTCTCGGATCTGCCATCTTCCCTTTCAACTTTGTGGCTACCCCCAAGCCAAGGGCCACGGATCCGACGGGAAAACTAAGGCCCCATGTAGACACAGGGGCTTCAATGAGCGTTACGATGAACGACAGTGCGGCTCACACCCAGCTCTCAGCCCTCAGCTCCACGCTCGGCGCTCTCACCAAGTGCCGCAGCCCAGACCCGGTCTGAAGCCCAGTCCTCCAACTCCGCAGCGCGGCGCGGACTACGGCCGCCGCCATCTTGCCTGCCCCCGCCCCCGCTCAGCTTCCTGCGCGCGCAGCCGGCCTGGCCCCGCCCCGCAAGCCCCAGGCAGAGGGCGCCTGCGCGGAGCTCAAGGAGGCGGAGCCAGGGCGGCGGGCGGCGGTATAAATAGCCGAGGCTGCGGCGGTCGCTCAGTAGTGACGCGTTACGCAGCCGGCCGCGAGGACGTGCGCGCCCCCGCTTCTTCCTCTTTCTCGACTCCATCTTCGCGGTAGCGGCAGCTAGGGCTGCGGTTCAGGTAAGACTTGAGCGAGGACTGGGTCTGGAGGATCCGGGACAGGCTGTTGGAGGGTCCGAAGGCCCGGGGAGATCGAGGGCCGGGGCTGCTCGGCGGCGGCCGGGCCGGTGACTCCGAACTTCCCAGCAGCCCGGGCCCTCCCCACGTGAGACGCCGCGACTCCGCGGCCGGGGCGCTCGGAGCTGGGCCGCCGAGCCTCCCTTGGTCCCCTTGTCTTACGAGCCTTTCTCTTCTCAGTCGCCGACATGCAGCTGTTTGTGCGCGCCCAAGAGCTGCACACCCTCGAGGTGACCGGCCAGGAGACGGTCGCCCAGATTAAGGTGCGTGGTGCTTCCCGCGCCCCATCCGTCCTCGTGCTCTGCGCCTTCGTGTCCCCCGAAACGCCTGCGAACCTTATTTTTCCTCTGTAGGCTCGTGTATCCTCGTTGGAGGGCATCGCCCCGGAAGATCAGGTCCTGCTCCTAGCAGGCACGCCGCTGGAGGATGAGGCTACTCTAAGCCAGTGTGGGGTGGAGGCCCTGACCACCTTGGAAGTAGCTGGCCGAATGCTTGGAGGTAAGTGGGGTCTTTTTTTTTTTTTTAATTTCTGTAAGCTAGTGGGTGAGAAGTACATAGGCCTGGTAGCTCAGTGTCATTTATGTGGCTATATGTTTATTTTGGTGGTACCTGGGATGGAGCCCTGGGGCAGTCTACCTTTGGCTACACTCCCGCCCCTATCTTATTTCATTTTATTTACTTTTTTTTTTCGGTACTGGGTTGTAACCCAGGGCACCAGGGCATTCTACCTCCGAGCTGCACCCCCAGCCCAATTTTTTAAATCCTAATTTTGAAACAGTCTGAGTTGCAAAAGTCCTCACTAGTCTGTAAACGGTATTCGTCCTGCCTCAACATCCCAAATGCTGGGATTACAAGCATGCACCGTCACACCTGGTTCCTATTTTTTTGTTATTTTGGAACAGCATCTTGCTAGGCTAATGAGTCTCACTACTTGTTGAGGATGTTCTTGAACCTTAGATCTTCCTGTCTTCAGCCTCTCAAGTACTAGGATTACAGGCATACACCACACCTGGCTTACTTTTTTTTTTTTTCTTTTTTTTTTTTTTTTGGTGGTACTGGGGTGGAACCCAGGGGCTTTCTACCTCCGGGCTATAGTCCCAGGCCTATTTTTATATTTTATTTGTAAACAGGTCTCACTAAGTTGCTGAGAGCCTCACTAAGTAGCTGAGGCTGGCCTCGAACCTGTGCGATCCTCCTGTCTCAGTCTCCCAAGTGCGGGGATTACAAGTGTGCGCCACCACGCCCAGCTTGGCTTACTTATTTTTGAAACAGGGTCTCACTGAGTTTCAGAGCCCTCACTTAAGTTGCTATGGCTGGCCAGGAATCTGTGCTCCTCCTGTTTACCTTCTCAGGCTGAACTCTTGTGTGTACACACACATACCCAGACGTATTATTTTACCATACTGATTTTGATTTGTCCGGTTCTCAGCTTCCTCACTTGAGTGGGGAGGTTATAGCAGAACACCAGGGTACTCCTCAGTTCTTACTAAAAGTCAGGAGCTGCAAAAATCCTGTGTAAAACTTGGTTAGAAGTCAAATCTCTGCAACTTGGTTTTATTTCTGTTTGAGCCCCAGCCAGTTATGGTGATTGCTTGTAATCCCAGTACTTGGGAGGCTGAAACAGGAGCATCTCAAGTTTGAGGACAGCCTCAGCAATTTAAAGAGACCCTGTTTTGTTGGTGGTACTGGGGGTGGAACCCAGAGGCTTCCTACCTCCAGGCTATACTCCCAGAGCTATTTTATAGTTTTTATTTGGAAACAGGGTCTCACTGAGTTGCTGAGAGCCTCACTAAGTAGCTGAGGCTGGCTTCGAACCTGCGCGATCCTCCTGTCTCAGCCTCCCAGGCACGGGGATTACCAGCGTGCGCCACCACACCCGGCTAAAGGGGCCCTGTTTTAAAATTAAAGAGACAGGCCAGGTGTGGTGGTGCACACCTGTAATCCCCGCGCTTGGGAGGCTGAGACAGGAGGATCGCTCAGGTTCGAAGCCAGCCTCAGCTACTTAGTTAGGCTCTCAGCAACTTAGACCCTGTTTCCAAATAAAGTATAAAATAGGTCTGGGAGAATAGCCCGGAGGTAGAAAAGCCTCTGGGTTCCACCCCCAGTACCACAAAAACAGGGTGCGGGGGCAGAGGATCTTGGAGGTAGCTCGCCCAAGTTCAGTCATCAACACTTTAAAAAAAAAAAAAAGATTGAGCCTAGCCTTTCAGTGCCTGTAATCCCAGTACATTGGAGGCCAAGGCAGGATGATTGCAGGTTCAAGCCTAGCTTCAACTTAATGAGACTTGTTTCAAAATAAAATAGGGCTGAGGCTGTAGCTCAGAGGTGGAATGCCCCTGGGTCAATCCGCAGTGCCACAAAACAGTTTGAGTAGAGGGAGGAGGAATTGTGCTAGGTGGTGCCTTCCTGACTCTGAACTTGCTACTGATCTTTCTTACCACAGGTAAAGTCCATGGTTCTCTGGCCCGTGCTGGAAAAGTGAGAGGACAAACTCCCAAGGTGAGCTATGTCCAGACTCTTGGCTCCTGCCGGCCTTCTCCTTTCTTGGAGAGGAGCCAGAGGGAAGGGTGCCAGGGATGGAGGAGGTCAACCAGGTCTGATCAGCCTTCCCTTTTCCCAGGTCGCCAAACAGGAGAAGAAGAAGAAGAAGACGGGCCGGGCCAAGCGGCGGATGCAGTACAACCGGCGCTTTGTCAATGTGGTGCCCACCTTCGGCAAGAAGAAGGGCCCCAATGCCAACTCCTAAGCCCCCTGTCTTGGCTTTCCTAATAAAGCCACTTTACCTGGGCAGCCCATTGTTTCCGTTTGTTTGCAGGGCCTTGGGGAGGGGTGTGGCTTTGGGGGCTGTGGTGTGTCTCCTAGGCAAAGGCAGTATGTGCCTGGCACTGGGCATCAGCATTGCTTGATGACATTGGTGGTGTGTTTGTGCCTTGTGCTGTTTGGCTGGCCTTGCTAATAGTGTCTGGGATTAAGTGGTTGATTAAAAACTTTTGAGTTCTTTAGAGCTGATTTAAGTTCTCTTCTAGCAACTGAGGCTTGCAGCACATCTGAAACCTACTGATTGAACGAACTATGTTTTTGGACCTGCTGGGTTTTGAAACACAACATACCAACATACCGCAGGGTAAATGACCTTGGACTCTGAGCTCAAACTTCCACTTGCTGTTTTTGTGTGTGTGGGGGGGGTATTGGGGATGGAACCCAGGAGCATTCTACCTCCACACCCCCAGTCCTATTTTTGTTCTTTATCTTGAAACAGGTCTCACTAAGTAGCTGAGGCTGGTTCCTCCTGTCTCAGCCTCCCAAGTACTAGGATCACAATTGTGTGCCACCACGCCCAGCTGCTGGTTGCTTTTGAGCTAATTTAATCTTGGCCATGACCTTATTTTTCCTGTTAAGACTTAAAGAATGTAAGTCAGAAGGTGGGCCTGACTGTAGTTCCAGTACTTAGGAGGCTGAGAAAGGACAGCAGGTTCAAGAACAGCCTCAGCAAGTAGACTCATAAACTTAACCATATCCTGTTTCAGAGCAAATTTAGCTGGGTGTGGTGGTGCACAGGGTTCACGGAAAGCCTCAGCTACTTAGGCCCTGCAACTGAGACGCTGTCTCAAAGGGAAAAAAAATAGGGCAGGGGGTGTAGCTCCGAGGTCAGATGCCCCTGGGTTCTCCCCAGACCCAGCAAAAAAAAGCTGAGGGTGAGCCAGGCGTGGTTACATGCCCTCGTGATCCCATTGTTCTGGAGGATCACCGTTTGCAAGACCCTTCACAACTCTAAATGAAACAAAAGAGACTAAAAATTAGGGCTGTGGGTGTAGCTTGGAAGTACAATGCCCTGGGTTCTGAGCCCAGTGCTGCAAAAAAAAAAAAAAAAAAAAGTTCAGCATTAATCTTGGAGATAGATTCCTACTGGGTTCGATGCCCAGTTCTGAGGGAAGGGATAAATGACATAAAAAGGATAAAATATATATTAAAAAAAAATAGATCTAGGAGTATATCCTGGAGGTAGAAACCCTCTGGGTTCTACCCCCAGTACCACCCCAAAAAAAAAAAAAAAACCAGGCTAAGCTGGATGTGGTGGCCCACACATGTAATCCCGGTTCTTGGGAGGCTGAGACATGAGACTCACAGGTTTGAAGCCAGCTTCAGCTACTTAGCCTCTCAGCAACTTAGACCTTGTTACCAAATAAAATATAAAATAGGTCTGGGAGTATAGCTTGGAGGTAGAAAGCCTCTGGGTTCCAACCCCAGTACCACCAAAATAAAACAGGCTAAACCAGGTATGTTAGTGCACACTTGTAATCCCAGTTCTTGGGAGGCTGAGACAGGATAATCGCACAGATTTGAAGCCAGCCTCAGCTACTTAGGCTCTCAGCAACTTAGACCCAGTTTCTAATATAATTTAAAAAAGCTGGTCCATGTTTGTAATCCCAGCATTCAGGAGGCTGAGACCAGAGGATCACGGTTTGTGGACAGCTTCAGCTACTTAGGCCCTCAGCAATTTAGACCCTGTTTCAAAATAATAAAAAATAGGGCAGGGGGTGTGGCTCAGAGGTCAAATGCCTCTGGATTCCACCCCAGACCCACACACAAAAAAAGTAGCCCAGCCGGGTGTGGTGGCCCATGCTTGGGAGGCTGAGACAGGAGGATCACACAGGTTCGAAGCCAGCCTCAGCTACTGAGTGAGGCTCTCAGCAACTTAGTGAGACCTGTTTACAAATAAAATATAAGGAAGGTAGAAAGCCCCTGGGTTCCACCTCCAGTAACACCAAAAAAAAAAAAAAAAAAGCCCAAAGGTAGAAAAAAAGTCAGGTTTCATTCCCAGTACCACCAAAACCAAAAAAAGGTTAAGACTGGCATGGTGAGCCAAGCGTGGTGGCGCACACTTGTCATCCCAGCATTTGGGAGGCTGAGACAGGAGGATCACAGTTCAAGGACAGCCTCGGCTACTTAGTGAGGCCCTTTGCAACTCAGTGAGACCCTGTTTCAAAATAAATAAAAAGTAGGGCTGGGAGGGTGATGCTCAGAGGTAGAATCCCTGGGTTCCTTCCCCAGTACCACCAAATAAAAAAAAAGACTGGCATGGTGGTGCACACATGTAATCCTAGCATATGGGAGGCTGAGATTGGAGGATCACAGTTCTCGACAACCTCAGCTACTTAGGCCCTCTGCAACTCAGTGAGACCCTGTTTCAAAGAATAAAACTGGGCATGGTGGCACATGCTTGTAATCCCAGCATTCGAGAGGCTGAGACAGGAGAATCGCAGTTCAAAGCCAGCCACATCTACTTAGTGAGGCATCTACTTAGTGATGCCCTCGGCAACTTACTGAGACCCACTTTCAAAATAAAGAATAAAAAATAGGAAGCTGGGCGTGGTGGTGCATGCTTGTAATCCCAGCATCCGGGAGGCTGAGACAGGAGGATTGCAGTTTGCGGACAGCCTCAGCTACTTAGTGAGGCCCTCTGCAACTCAGACCTAGTTTCAAAATAGGGCAGGGGGTATAGCGGTATAGCTTGGAGGTCAAATGCCCCTGTATTACATCCCCAGACCCACAAAAAAAAAAAAAAAAAAAAATAGGGCCAGGAGGCCAAGAGTGGTAAAGTGGTGGCCCATACTTGTAATCCCTGTGCTTGGGAGTCTGAGACAGGAGGATTGCACAGGTTTGAAGCCAGCCTCAGCTACTTAGTGAGGCTCCCAGCAACTTAGTGAGACCATTTCCAAATAAAATATAAAATAGGTCTGGGAGAATAGCCCGGAGGTAGAAAGCCCCTGGGTTCCACCCCCAGTACCCCACTCCAAAAAAAAAAAAAGGTCTGGGGTGTTGTTCAGAGATAGAATGCCCCTGGGTTCTATCCCCAGTACCGAAAAAAAGAAGAAATAGAGTGTAGCTTGGAGGTAGAATGTACCCAATTTCCATCCCCAGTACTGGAAAAAAATAAAAGTAAATCATAAAAAATAGGGCTGGAGGTGTAGCTTGGAGGTAGACTGCCTCTGGGTTCCATCCCCAGACCCGCAAAAACAAAACAAAACAAAAAAGGAGTTATTTTGACTCAGTTCTATGACACCCAATCTCCAGAAAACCCATTAATCAATGAAAAATTTAAGCCATTAAGGCAGAGCCCTTGACCTAACAACCTCTTAAAAGTCTTACCTCATGCCCCGCGTGGTGGCGCATTCTTGTAATCCCTGCGCTTGGGAAGCGGAGACAGGAGGATGACGCAGGTTCGAAGCCAGCAGCGCTGGCTTAAGAGACCCTGCTTCCAAAAATAAAAAAGTATAAAATAGGTCTGGGAGTGTAGCCCAGAGGTAGATGGGCTTCCAGGAACCCCAGTACCACCAAAATAAAGAAAGTCTCACCTCAGCTCATTGAACAGTGGGACAACACACCTGTAATCCCAGTTCTTGGGATTCTGAGATGGGAGGACCTCAGATTCACCGCCAGCCTCTGCTACTCAGTGAGGCCCTGTTTCAAAAGAAAACAGGGCTGGGAGTGTAGCTCAGAGAAAGAATTCCCCTGGATTCAACCCCCAGCACCCCAAAACAAACAACTGTAGCAGTGGTTGAGGCGACAGGTGACCTGTAATAGAGGATTATAAAACATCTCAGCAAGAGATGGGATCTGACTTGTTACCTAATTTCTTGTGGGCTGTTTGTTCTGTGCAGGGGATCAAATCCAGGCCCTGGAGTAGTCTGGGTAAGTGCTCAAGTAGTAAAACTCATCAGTCCAGCAAAACCCTCCTTTCTTCCTTCCTTCCTATCTTCCTTTCTTTCCTTCCTTTTTTTTTTTTTTTTTTCTTTTCTTTGTATTACTGAGGATTGAACCTAGGGGCATTCTACCTCTGAGTCAGCCCTGTTTTTATTCTTTATTTACTTATTTATTGGTGATACTGGGGATGGAACCCAGGGCCCTTCTACCTCCGGGCTACACTCCCAGACCTATTTTACATTTTTATTTTGAAACAGGGTCTCTTAAGCCAGCTGAAGCTGGCTTCGAACCCATGCGAGTCTCCTGTCTCCACCTCCCAAGCGTGGGGATTACAAGTGTACACCACCACACCCAGCTTATTCTTTATTTTGAAACAGGGTCTCACTAAGTTGCAGAAGTCCTCACTAAGTAGCTGAGGCTGGCCATGAACCTGCAATCCTCCTGTCTCCGCCTCTCAAGTACTGGGATTACAAACGTGTGCCACCATGCTCGGCTTAGCAAAACTGTTACAAACAAACAAACAAACAAACAAACAAAAAAGGGCAGGGAGTATAGCTTGGAAGTAGAATGTCCCTGAGTTCAATTCGTAGTATTGCACAATAAAAAATAAATGAGGCAGGGTGTGGTGGCACACGCTTGTAATCCCAGCATTTGGGAGGCTGAGACAGGATAATCGCGGTTCGTGGACAGCCTCAGCTACTACTTAGTGAGGCCCTTTGCAACTCAGTGAGACCCTGTTTCAAAATAAAGAATAAAAAAATAGGGCTGGGGGTATAGCTTGGAGGTAGAATGCCCCTGGGTTCCATCCCCAGTACCACAAAAATAAATAAATAAATAAATAAATAAATAAATAAATAATAAGGCTTGCAGGTAGAATGCCCCTGGGCTCAGTCTCTCTCACTGATCTTGCTTGGTTGTTGGTGGCTCACCATCTTCACTCTACACGACTGAGCGCCTTAGCAGAGGGACCTCATCTCTTTGATTCTAATTGTGTCTTCACTCCTCAATATGGAGTCTGCATTTAATGGAATTGGATACGTTTGTTTATTTTTTTATGGTACTAAGGGTTGAACCCAGGGGCATTTTTCCCCGGAGCTACACCCCCAGCCCTATTTTTTTATTCTTATTTTTTGTGTGGTATGGGGTTCCTGGAAACCCTTCTACTTTCGGGATACACTCCCAGACCTATTTTATATTTTTATTTGGAAACAGTCTCTTAAGCCAGCATGGCTGGCTTTGAACCAGTGTGATCCTCCTGTCTCCGCCTCCCAAGCGCGGGGATTACAAGCATGTGCCACCAACCCGGTTATTTTTATTCTTTATTTTTAAACATGGTCTCACTAAGTTGGGAAGGGCCTAAGTAGCTGAGGCTGGTCTTGAACCTGCGATCCTCCTGTCTCAGCCTCCCAAGTACTAGGATTACAAGCGTGTGCCACCACGCCTGGTTGGATATGTTTATTTATTTTATTTTCTGGTGGTACTGGGGTTCCTGGAAACCCTTCTACCTCTGGGCTACACTCACAGACCTATTATAATTTCTTTCTTTCTTTTTTTTTTTTTTTTTTTTGCTTGTGTGGGGATGGAACCCAAGGGCATTCGATTTCTGAGCTACACCCCCTGTCCTACTTTTTATTCTTTATTTTGAAACCAGGTCTCACTGAGTTGCAGAGGGCCTCACTGAGTAGCTGAGGCTGTCCGCGAACCATGATCCTCCGGTCTCAGCCTCCCGAATGCTGGGATTACAAGCATGTGCCACCACGCCTGGCTTTATTTTATATTTTTATTTGGAAACAAGGTCTCTAAAGCCATTGAGGCTGGCTTCGAATGCGCAATCCTCCCAAGCGTGGGGATTACAAGCATGCGCCACTATACATATCTGGCTGGATATGTATATTTATAATTATATATATTACTGGACATTAAACCCAGGGCTTCACAAAGTGCTAGGCAAACACCCTACCACCAAGCTACATCCTCAGCCCTCTTTATTTGTTGGCACTGGGGATTTCTTTTTTCTTTGTGTGTGGTAATGGGGATGGAATCCAAGGGCCTTCTACCTCCGGGCTATATTCCCAGACCTATACTTTATTTGGAAACAGGGTCTAAGTTGCTGAGAGCCTCACTAAGTATCTGAGGCTGGCTTCGAACCTGTGCGATCCTTCTGTCTCAGCCTCCCAATTGCTGGAATTGCAAGTGTGCGCCACCACGCCCAGCATGGCACTGGGGATAGATTCTAGGGGTTATTCTACCTCCTAGCTATACTACCAGGCCTAATCTTTCATTCATTCATTCATTCATTCATTCATTCATTCATAGGGCACTAGGGATTGAACCCAGGGGCATTCTATGTCTGGGCTATACCCCCAGCCCTATTTTTAATTAAATTTTTTTTTGGTGGTACTGGGGATTGAACCCAGAGGCATTCTACCTTCAAGCTACACCCTCATCCTGATTTTACTTTTTTTCTTTGTGGTGTTGGAAATGAAACCCAGGGGCACTTTACCTCCGAGCTACACCCCCAGCCCTATTTTTTTATTCTTTATTTTAAAACAGGGTCTCACTGAGTTGCAAAGGGCCTAAGTAGCTGAGGCTGTCCGTGAACCGTGACCCTCCGGTCTTAGTTTCCCAAATCCTGGGATTACCACGCTCGGATCCAAATAGGTGCTTTTAGCAAAAGTCCACTCATCTTGAAAGGTGGTTTTAATTTTATGCAATCTAGGGCCACGAGTTGGCCAAAACCAAGAGGGGGCGAAGGGCCGCCCGCGCCCCTCGGCGACCTGGCGCCGTCACTGTGGCGGGCGGCGCCCCGGCCTGGCGGCGCGCTTCTGCGCCTGCGCACAGCGCTGCGGAAACGAGGGGCGGGGCTCGGCGGCTCCACGTGGGCGGAAATCGCCCAGAAACCTCGCGATCTTTGCGGAAGTCTCCGTAGGGCCCGCAGAGAGGCGGAAGTCGCCGAGGCAGCACCGGAAGTGGCTGCGCTCGGGCGCGGGAGTTCGCGGCTACGAGGCCGCACGGGTTGCTATGGAGCCGGCCGGGCCCTGCGGCTTCTGCCCGGCCGGGGCGGCGGAGCCGGCGCGCTACACCTGCCCTCGCTGCAACGCGCCCTACTGTTCGCTGCGCTGCTACCGGGCGCACGGCACCTGCGCCGAAGACTTCTACCGTGACCAGGTGCTGCGAGAGCTTCGCGGCCGCAGCGCCTCGCCCAGCCGCCTGGCAAGCGCTCTGCGCCGGCTGCGCCAGCAACGCGAGGCCGAGGACGAGCCCGAGGAAGCAGGCCTCAGCCCCGCGCCGGGGCCCCGCGGCCTTGCAGGGCTCTGGGGACGGCTGGCGCCGGCGGAGAAGGCGGCCTTCGAGCGGCTGCTGAGCCGCGGCGAGGCCGGCCGGCTGCTGCCCCCGTGGCGGCCGTGGTGGTGGGCCCGCGGGGCCGGGCCGCGGCTCGTGGAGGAGCTGGCTGGCAGCCCCGTCGGGGACGCCGCGGAGCCGGAGCCCGGGCGTGACGGCCCGAGGGCCCGCGCGCCCGCAGTGCCCGCCCGCATCCCCGCGCTGGCCAGCCTGAGCCGCGGGCCCGCCTCGCCGCTCGTGCGCTTCCAGCTGCCCAACGTGCTGTTCGCCTACGCGCACACCCTCGCGCTGTACCACGGCGGGGACGACGCGCTGCTCCCCGACTTCTGTGCCACGCTGCTCGACGTCTCTGGAGCCCTGGGCGCCCAGCGAGTCTTCGCCTCTGCGGAGGAAGCCCTGCAGGCCGCCGCCCACGTGCTAGAGGCGGGCGAGCACCCACCTGGGCCTCTGGGCACCCGGGGCGCTATGCAAGAGGCAGCCCGCATCCTGCTGGGCGAGGGTCCTACCGGCCAGAAAGGCTACACGCTGGCAGCGCTGGGGCACCTGGGACAGACCCTGGGCCGGGCCCGTAAACTGGCCGTGGCTAGCGAAGAGCGTGATCGCCTCTACCGCGCCCGCAAGAAGTGCCAGTTCCTGCTGGCCTGGACCAATGAAAACGAGGCGGCCCTCACACCCCTGGCCCTAGACTGCGCCAGGGCCTACCGAGCCCACACTGTGGCAGCCGAGGAGGTGGCAGCCCTCACCGGGGAGCTGGAGCGGCTTTGGGGAGGCCCTGTGCCACCTGCCCCGAAGACTCTCATCGAGGAGCTTCCTGGCTGAACTGCGGAGGGTACCCTTGACCTTAATAAAGCTGTGACTGGTCTGCCCAGCCGTTGGCAATGCCCATTTCTGAGTAACACCCGTTGACTTAACCTAGCTCCACTCTTTTTTTTTTTTTTTTTTTTTGCAGTACTGGGGATGGAACCCAGGAGTATTCTACCTCTGATCTGAGCTTTACCCCCAGCCCTATTTTTTTTGGGGGGGGGGTCTGGGGATGGAACCCAGGGGCATTCGACCTCTGAGCTACACCCTCTGCCCTATTTTTTATTCTTTATTTTTGTTTGTTTGTTTTTTGGTGGTACTGGGGGTGGAACCCAGAGGCTTTCTACCTTCGGGCTCTACTGACAGACCTATTTTATACTTTATTTGGAGATAGGGTCTCACTAAGTTGCTGAGAGCTTCACCAAGTAGCTGAGGCTGGCTTTGAACCTGCGCGATCCTCCTGTCTCAGCTTCCCAAGCACGGGGATTACGAACATGCGCCACCACGCCCGGTTCTTTATTTTGAAACAGGGCCTCACTGAGTTGCAAAGAGCCTCACTAAGTGGCTGAGGCTATCCTTGAACTGAGATCCTCCTGTCTCAGCCTCCCAAGCGCAGGGATTACAAGCCTGCACCACCATTCCCAGCTAGCTCCAACTCTTGCACCCACAAACCACCTCTCAGCTTCCCCCTTGTCAGAGTTGGCCCAGCTCTGGGTCATGAACGCACTGGCCCCAGAATGGGAGAAAAACACATCAAGAGTTCCAGACATTTATGCAAGGGAGCAAGTTTCTCCATTTGGGAGCTCTGGCTTCATCTTGCCCCAAACTGCCTCTTCTCTGAGGCCGACCATTCCTGCCTGCTGGAGCATGAGGCCCGCTGGATGCAGGCCCTCGAGTCCCTGGTGTGCCCAGGTTCCTGGTCGGCGGTGCCCTGGTGAACTGTAGCGCTGCTTCAGTAGACGTAGGGCAAGATGCGGTAAGGCACACGCTGGCAGTACTCGTGCCAGGCCCGCCCATACTTCTGTAGGCACTGCCGCTCGTCCCGGGCCTCCCGGTGCACCAGCAGCACAGTGAAGTAGAGGAGGTAGAAGTAGGGTAGCAGGTGGGACACCCCTGTAGGGAGAGTCTCTGTGACCACCCAGAGGCACCCCCGTTCACAATGATCTCCACACCTCGGGGCTCTCAGGGTGTTGGGACCTGAGAGTGAAAGGCCTGGTATTTTGAGTACTTCGCTGGTGCTGGGGTTTGCCCCAGCCACACCCTGGGCCATCCCAGGGGCTGACTCCTTCCACTGGGGTACACCCAGGCTGAGCATCCTGTGGGTACCATGCCGCCACTGCCATACCCACCCAGGCCACTCACCACACGGCAAGGACCAGGCCAGGGCCATGATGAGGTCTCCAAGGTAGTTGGGATGGCGGACCATACCCCACCACCCAGATACCAGCAGCCGCCGCCCTGTGGCTGTGGGGATGGTCTCAAGGCCTGGGAAAAGAAGGAGTGGGTGGGCAGCCTCAGAAAGCCCTCCTGCCCCACCTCACCCAGGGTCCTCAAGAAACCCAGCTCACCAGCCACGCTGGGGTCAGAAGGATTCTTTCGGAAAGTGTTTTTCTGGGAATTAGCCCCACGGAAGATGTAGTAGCCAGCAGCTGGAGAGAGAGCAGGAGCAGATGGTCAGGGTTGAGTGCAACAGCCTTCTGACCATGACCATCCACCAGCCTGTCCACAGCCCAGCGGTCCAGGGCCCAGCTTGGGAGACTCACCTGAGGTCAGCGCCTAGATGTTGAACAAAGCATGAATGAATGGGAAGGGGAGGGATGATGGATCTATTGCTGCCCTTCCTGACTGACCATTGATGAGGCAGATGACTGAGGCCATGGGCCACCCCAGGGGCTGCGGGTGATGCAGCAGGAACTGGGCCTGCAGGCTGTAGGTGAAGGGTACCCAGGCCAGGTCCCCGAAGACCAGCATAAAACCAAAGCCATCGTGCGTGATGTCCATGGTGGTAAGGACAGCCTCCTGCAGGGACAGGACCCAGACACACTTGGTCCTGACAAGGTCCTCAGGCACCCTCCTCGCCCTCCCTGCAGCCCAGCCTCACCTCGTGCCAGAGAGCATCACCCACATACAGCAGCTGGAAGCCATTGACCAGCCCCATGGCCAGCGAGGGACTCCCCCGCAGCTCTGTCTCCTGCAGCAGCAGGGCCAGGTTGATGAGCACCTGGGGGTGGGGGAGAGGGGCATCGTCTCCACACAGCTGATAACCCAGGGCCAGCAGTGCCAGCCCCTCCCCTTCCCTCTGCTGGGACTTCCAGGCACTCTTCAGCCCTTATTGTCCAGGCCCTCACCCAGGGACTTTGGCTCGAGTTAAAGCTTTATTTTTGTATGTGTGTGGGGGTGGTATTGAACCTAGGGTCATTCTACCTCCAAGCTACGACCCCAGCCCTATTATTATTTTGAGCAGGATCTCACTAGGTTGATGAGCGTCCCATTACTTGCTAAGGCTGTTTTGAAACTACAATCCTCCTGCCTCAGCTTTCCAACTACTTGGATTACAGGTGTGGGTCACCACCCCCGGCTCAGAGTTAAAACTTTTTTAAATTTTAATTTATTAATTTATTTATTGGTGGTACTGGGTTCCTGGAAGCCCTTCTACCGCCAGGCTACACTCCCAGACCTATTTTTTATATTTCTTAATTTGGAAACAGTCTCTTAAGGCAGTGCGGCTGGCTTCGAACCTGCGTGATCCTCCTGTCTACGCCTCCCAAGTGCGGGGATTACAAGCGTGCGCCACCATGCCCGGCTATTTATTTTGTGCGGTATGGGGATGGAGCCCTGAGGCATTCTACTTCAGAGCTACACCCCCTGCCCTATTTTTTTTTTTTTTTAATTTGGAAACAGAGTTGCAAAGGGCCTCACTAAGTAGCTGAGGCTGGCCACCAACCACAGGCTGGCCAGGAACCAGGATCCTCCTGTCTCAGCCTCCCAAATGCTGGGATTATAAGTGTGCCCAGCTCAGCACACAGGGCCTCGCTAAGTAGCTGAGGCTGGCTGTGAACCCAGACCCTCCTGTCTCAGCCTCCCAACTACTGGAATCACAAGGGTGCACCACTGCACCTGGCTCACCTTGCCACTTGGGCAGGTTGCTTACTCTCTCTAGGAGCCATGTGGCAAATGGAGATCTGGGCCTGCCTCCTGGTGCTATTTTAGGATTCTGGGGTGTGCAGTGGTAGTGACAGTGACTGGCCGGGAGTCAACGCTACAGAACGCCCTTGTTTAGTAGCACTAGGCTGGATGCTGTCATAAGATTACCCCTTCTAATCCTCACAATAATCTTGAGAGAAAGCTTAAATTTAACCCCATTTCACAAATGAAGAAATAGTGTCAGAGCCGGGTGTGGTGGCATGCTCTTGTAATCCCAGATTTGAGAGGCTAAAACAGGAGGATCCGGGTTCTCGGACAGCCTCAGCTGCTTAGTGAGGCCCTCTGTAACTCAGTGAGACCCTGTTTCAAAATAAAGAATAAAAAATCAAGCTGGGCGTGGTGGCACATGTTTGTAATCCCAGCATTTGAGAGGCTGAGACAGGATCCGGGTTTGTGGACAGCTTCAGCTACTTAGGCCCTTTCCAACTCAGTGAGACCCTGTTTCAAAATAAAGAATAAAAGCCGTGCTGAGCGTGGTGGCGCATGCTTGTAAAATCCCAGCATTTGGGAGGCTGAGACTGGAGGATTATGGTTCGTGGACAGCCTCAGCTACTTAGTGAGGCCTTCTGCAACTCAGTGAAACCCTGTTTTAAAATAATGAATAAAAAAAAAAAATTGGGCAGAGGGTGTAGCTTGGAGGTCAAATGCCTCTGGGTTCCATCCTCAGACCTGCCAAAAAAAAAAAAAAAAAAAAGAATAAAAGCCAGGCGTGGTGGGATATGCTCAGTAATCTCAGTACTTGGGAGGCTGAGACAGGAAGATCTCACAGGTTCGAAGCCAGCCTCAACTACTTAGTGAGGCTCTCAGCAACTTAGTGAGACCCTGTTTCCAAATAATATATAAAATAGGTCTGGGAGTATAGCCTGGAGGTAGAAAGCCCCTGGGTTCCACCCTCAATACCACAAAAAAAAAAAAAAAAAAAAAAAAAGAAAAGAAAAGAAAAGTAAGGCTGGGGGGTATAACTCGGAGGAATAATGCCTCTGGGTTCCATCCCCAGTACCAAAAAAAAAAAAAAAAAAAAAACCCAAAAAACAAAAAACAAGATATAGTATCAGAGGCTGATGGCCTGTGGGCAGGTCAGGACGCAGCTCTATGGTGGGTAGGTGTGCAAGCACATACTTGTAGATCTCAGCAGGAGGGTCGTAAGTATAGGCCAGTTTGGACATTATAATGAGACCTTATCTCAAAATAATAAAAATGGAGAGGTGTGGTGGTGCATGCCTATAATCCCAGTATTTGGGAGGCCGAGATAGGTTCAAGATCAGCCTCAGCCACTTAGTAAGACTCTCAGAAACCTAGAAAGATGCTGTTTCAAAACAAAAAAAAAAAAAAAAAAAAAAAAAAAGAGCACGGTGGCGCAGGCTTGTAATCCCTGCACTTGGGAGGCTGAGACCTGAGGATCGCGGTTCGCAGACAGCCTCAGCTACTTAGTGAGGCCCTCTGCAACTCAGTGAGACCTGGTTTCAAAATAAAGAATACGAAATAGGGCTGGGGGTGTAGCTCATAGGTCAAATGTCCCTGGGTTCCATCCCCAGACCTGCAAAACATAAAAAAATAAAAAAGAATAAAAGATAGGGCTGGGTGTTTAGCTCAGAGGTAGAATGCCCTTGGATTCCATCACCAGTACTGGGGGGGAAAAGAGAGAGAGAGGAGCTGGGTGTGGTGGTGCACTCTTGTAATCCCAGCATTTGGGAGGCTGAGACAGTAAGATCACAATTTGAGGACAGCCTCAGCTACTTAGTGAGGCCCTTTGCAACTCAGTGAGACCCTGTTTCAAAATAAAGAATAAGCCGGGCGTGGTGGCGCACGCTTGTGATCCCCGCATTCAGGAGGCTACTTAGTGAGGCCCTCTGCAACTCAGTGAGACCCGGTTTCAAAATAAAGAATAAAAAATAGGGTAGGGGGTGTAGCTCGGGGGTGTAATGCCCCTGGGTTCCATCTCCAGACCCGCAAAAAAAAAAAAAAAAAAAAATTAAATTAAATTAAAAAATAAGGTTGGGGGTGTAACTTGGAGGTAGAATGCCCCTGGGTTCCATCTTCATACCACAAAAATAAATAATTTAAAAAGTGGGGCACAGCTTGGAGGTAGAATGCCTCTGGGTTTAATCCCAAGTACCACAGAAAATAAAGAAATAAAACAAGCTGGGTGTGGTGGTAAACAGTTGTAATCCCAGTACTTGGGATGCTGAGACAGGAGGTTTGCAGGTTCAAAGCCAGCCTCAGGAACTTTGGCTGTAAGCAACTCCAGCTCTCAACAACTGAGACCCTGTAGTGAGACCCTGTTTCCAAATAAAAATAAAACAATAAGTAGACAGGTCTGGGGATGTAGTCTGGAACTAGAATGCCCTGGGTTCCATCCCAGTAACACACACACACACACACACACACACACCCCAAAAAAAAGAAAAAGAAAACCAGAGCCTTAGTAGGCATATAGTACTTCTGCCTCCGGGTGAGGTCATTCCAAGGTGACCTGAGGTTCTTCCTGTTGTCTTGGCCACTATCCGGCACGGGTGATCATTACCAAAGGCACAGCTGGAATGCTGCCTCAGATCAAAGGACGTTGCTAAATCCATCGATCAGTTCTACTGTATTGCCTTGACTGCCAAGTAGCACCTGATCACGGCTCTCAAAATAGATTCTGCTCGACTTCTACATTTAAAACTGCTCGTAAGCCGGGCGTGGTGGCGCACGCTTGTAATCCCAGAGCTTGGGAGGTGGAGACAGGAGGATCGCACTGGTGCGAAGCCAGCCTCGCTGGCTTAAGAGACCCTGTTTCCAAAAATAAAAAAAAAAAAGTAAAAAATAGGCCTGTGGGTATATCCCGGAGGTAGAAGGGCTTCCAGGAACCCCAGTGCCACCAAAAAATAAATAAAATAAAAAATAAAACTGCTTGTAAGGTTGGGCATGGCACGCACTTGTAATTCCAGTATTTGGGAGGCTGAAACAGGATCGTAGTTCGTGGACAGCATCAGCTACTTAGCAAAACCCTTTGCAACTCGGTGAGACCCTGTTTAAAAAAAAAAAAAGAAGCCAGGCATGGTGGCGCACCCTTGTAATCCTAGCATCTGGGAGGCTGAAACCGGAGGATCCCAGATCGTGGACAGCCTCAGCTACTTAGTGAGGTCCTTTGCAACTTAGTGAGACCCTGTTTCAAAATAAAGAATAAAAAATAGGGCAGGGGGTATAGCTCGGAGGTAGAATGCCCCTGGGTTCCATCCCTAGACCTGCAAAAATAAATTAATTAAATTAAAAAAGGGCAGGAGGTGTAGCTTGGAGGTAGAATGTCCCTGGGTTTCATCCCCAGTACCACAAAAATAAATAATAAATAATAATAAAAAAAAGCCAGGCGTCATGATACACACTTGTAATTCTAGTATTTGGGAGGCTGAGACTGGAGGATCACAGTTCGTAGACAGCCTCAGCTACTTAGGCCCTCTGCAATTTAGTGAGATCCTGTTTCAAAATAAAGACTAAAAAATAGGGCTGGGAATGTAGCTCAGAGGTACAATGCCCCTGGGTTTCATCCCCAGTACCTCAAAAAAATTTTATATATGCCGGGCATGGGGGCACACACTTGTAATCCCAGCGCTTGGGAGGCTGAGACAGGATCGCACAGGTTTGAAGGCAGCCTCAGCTACTTAGTGAGGCTCTCGGCTAAGTGAGACCCTGTTTCCAAATAAAATATAAAATAGGTCTGGGAGAATAGCCCGGAGGTAGAAAGCCTGGGTTCCACCCCCAGTACCAACCAAAAAAAAAACAAAAAACGCACACAAACTCCCTCCCTCTCTCTCTCTCTCACTCACACATACACACACACACTCTGCTTGTAGCCTGTCCTGGTGGTGTAACCCTAGTACTTGGGAGGCTGATTGTAGGTGCCAATAAAATATAAAATAGGTCTGGGAGTATAGCCTGAAGCTAGAAAGCCCCTGGGTTCCACCCCCAGTACCACCAACACACACACCTTGTAGCCTGTCCTGGTGGTGTAATCCCAGTACTTGGGAGGCTGAGACAGGATTGTGGGCGCCCTGCCAGACTCAACTACTTAGGCCCTTGGCAACTTAGTGAGACTCTGTTTCAAGATGAATTCATAAAACAGGGCTGGGGGTGTAGCTTAGAGGCAGAATCCCTCTGGGTTCCATTCCTAGCACTACAAAACAAAGCCTGCACTGGCTCTCCGTCTCCCTGGCCGTTCCTCCATGGCAGTGGCTGTCCTGGGTGTGCCGCATACTGCTTTGTTTTCGTGGTGCGGATGGAGCCAGGGCCTGGGCTACTAGGCCAGTGCTCTGTCACTAGCTGCGCCACAGCCCACGTATCTATTTTGCTGATTTGGGGTCTGGCTTCCCAATAGAATGAAGGCTTTATGAGGCAGAGATTCTTCTCTCTCTCCTGTGCCCCCCCGCCCCTTTGTCTCCTGGTACTAGACCAACCCGGAGGTCATCAACACATTTGTGGGACAGGAGTGACTTCTGGGCCCAGTTGTGGCCTGCCCTCCCCTGGCCGGAGGCCAGCCCAGTCCAGCCCAGCATACCCAGCCGATGAGGCCAGGCCGCAGTTCGCAGAAATACTTGAAGTCAAAGGAACCAATGCGAGGGTTGAGCTCCCGTCCCAGGAAAAAGTCATATATGGGATTGCCTGGGGAATAACAGAGGGCAGAGTGCAGGCGGCCGTCTCCACAGCCTCATCCCGACCCACCGGGACCCCACTCACCTGAGTTTCCCCCAGGTGCCAGGGCCGAGGCAGGGGCCACCTGGGCCTTTATATAGAGGAGGAGGCTGAAGAAGAAGGTGCTGAGGGTGGCCGCAAACGCCAGGGGCAGCAGCATTTCCGAGAGTGCCCCCAGGGGCAGCCCCACCGACACCCCCAGCCCCACCAACAGGGCTGTCAGGACCAGGGCCTGGAAGCCTGACCACAGCAGCACAAGGTGAGCCCTGGGCTGTGCTCTCCACCCAGCCCGAACACGACGCACGCTCCCTAGCTCAGGGGGCCACAGACCCTCCCCAAGGCCCCTTCGCCTTCAGAGGGCCTCGGGGCTGCTGCCCCGGTGTGGAGTGCCGCAGAGAATGAGGTAAGGGAGCGGGCCTGCGTGGTGGTTTCCTGGCCTCTCTGTGGGGAGTAAAGGAGGTACACAAAGGAGCTCGGGGCTGGGGACCGCTCTCCATGAACCGCCTAGACCCGGACCACCACCCCTGCCCTCAACACCAGTACAAGGGCTGTCCCCCAGGCACCGTTAATGGGGTAGCGCAGCCGACTCTTGTCCTTCAGTTCCAGCCCCTCAGCCACCTGCAGGCACAAGGGGTGTCGGTGGAGGCTGCGGGCGCCTTCCCCCCGGCGGAGCGCCCTCCGGCCCCGCGCTGGGGTCGAGCCGCACCTTGCGCGCGGGCAGCAGGTAGAGCGCGGCCTGCAGGCCCAGCCAGGTGAGCAGCAGCAGCAGGGCCCGCGGGCTCCACAGCGCTGCCAGGCCGGGCAGATCCGGGGGCGGGCCCAGGAGGCGCGCGGGCTCGGAGCGGGCCGCCAGCAGCAGGTGGAACATGGTGGCCGGCAGCAGCAGCAGCATCGCCGCGGCGCCTGGGGACGGGCCACGGCGTCGGTGTCCGCTCTCCGCCTCCCAGACCCCCAGGCGGCCGGTCGCATCCCGGTCTCAGCTCCTCGCCGCCTCAGCCCCCCATCCCTGATTTTCACCTCGCCCCTAGGAGACCCTCCTCCTGCTCCTCCAACTCCCAGCCTTTCACTTCATAAACCCCCAGCTCTGCAGCCCCAGCTCTCTGCGGACACCCCCTCTGCTAATTCCCAGCCCTCCTGCCTCCAGATGCCCCCAAAGCCTGCCACCCTCAGATCCTGCCCCTAGCCCACCCCTCCCTCCAGCTCTCCCCTGCTGAGCCTCCGCGCCCAGGTTCCCTTTCTCATTACCCAGGGGTCCCCCGAATTCCAGTGGGGCCTGGGGGCCCTGAGGGGCCATGGTCTCCTCTCCACCGGGGATATAGGGGCTCACAAGTCAGTCACGGAAATTCAGCCCCACCATCCCCCAGCAGATGGGCTGTTGTGCAAAGGATCCGCCGCGCAGCCGCTGCACCTGTCTCAATCCGAGCTGGGACAGCGGCGGCTTTTGTCCCGAGGTCTTTAAATGGGTGCGCTCCCTGCCCATTCTGGGCCCAGCACACCAGCCAATCGGCGCCGAGGGGCGGTCCCCTGGCGAAGCCTCAACCTTAAAGCTCCGCCCCGCAGCCCCGCCCAGCGCAAGCGAGACGCAGGCGCGGCCACTCAGGTTTATTGGGCGGTGCTGACACCACCTGCGGGGAGGGGCCGCCACCGCAGGGCCGGGGCTGGGCGGGTCAGCGCAGAGCCGGAGCGCCTAGCCGCGTTCGCAGATGACCTCGACCACACTGGGCTCCATGGGCACTGGGTCCGGACAGCGCAGGGCAGCTGAGGCCACCACTTCGTCCAGCAGCAAATGTACAAGCTCCTCGTCGGCCACAAAGCGCCACAGGTAGAGCTGCAGGAAGTGGCAGTCCACCTGCACCTGCTGCAGCCCAAAGCGCCCGAAGGTGCGCAGCCGCACACACTCCAGCAGCGTCTTCAGGCTGATCTTAATGATGCCAGTCAGCACCGACACCTGCAGGCAGGGCATAGGGTGTAGCTCAGCGGCCGCAGGCGCTGGAGGGGGCACCCAACTCCTGAGCAAGAGCCAGGGAGACCTAAGGAAAGCCCAGGGCCCCGGTAAAACAGGCAGATACGTGCTGGCACCATTGTCTGGACGGGAGGGGACAGGGCAGGGGTGGTGGCCAGCGTTAACGTGGGAGAGGTGGAGACATCGCTAGTGAGAGGGGGAACCCAGATCCTGACGGGCTGGGGGAGCAGACCTCAAGGTCTGACTAGCAATCTCCCAGGAGGGCCCAGGGTGCGTTGGGGACAAGGGCATCTCAGTGAATTACCTAGGAGCAACCTTAGAGGCAGACAGGGGGCCAAGGCCACCCTCAGCTGACAGAGACAGGGTCCCGGGGTTCCCTGGGCTGGTGTGGAGCTGCTCCAGAACACCCCTCCCCCGCACGGCACCCTCGGAGTCTGGGTCTCTCCAGGACTCCCACCTTGTTAAACTCCACAGGGCTGAACACATCGATGCGTTCCGAGAACAGCTTCTGGATGTTGCTCAAGAGGTTGGTGTCCATCGGGGCACTAACACAGGGAACCAGACGAGGGTCAGGCCGCCCCGCGCACCGTCCCCTTTAGTTCACTTCCCTCCCGCCGCCCCCCCAGCCAGACCTGGGCGTGTAGCTGGGCGCATAGCGGCCCTGCTGCCGGGAGCTGCTGTACACGGAGAAGGTCCTCTTGCTCGAGTCGCTGCTCTGGGCCTTGCGAACACCCTCCTCGTACAGGAGCCCCACCTGGTGGCGAATGCGGTACTGCAAGGAGGCCTGGGCACGGGGCCTCCAGCTGTCGGGTGCCCTGGAGTTCCTGCATCGGAAGCCTGTTACCTACTAATTTAAGGCTCACAGGGTTTAGGTCCCCTCCAGTGGAGTAGGGCAAAGGCAGGACACAGGGGCAGTACAAACCAGTCTCCATTCAGCACCAGCCCTGCCCCAACTTCCCAGGTGGCCCCAGGGATGGGAGGGGTCCTGGGCTCAGGTGCTGCGCAGCCCTGTGGCCTGGGCCTCGGGCGCTCCCCTGCGGCCGGTGAGCACCTGTACGTCGATGGCTGTAGTGTCCTCCACCACCCGCTTCATGACGGCCCGCACGTTCCGAGGCTCCAGGGTACTGAGCCAGTCCCGCGTCTCCACGCTCTTGCGCAGCATCTGCGATATGACCAGGCCCTGCACCTTCACGTAGTGGGTCAGCAGCCGCCGCGCCGTCTCCCTGGCCTCTGCACACAGTGTGCTGACAGGCGTCACTGGAGACTGGTCCTGAGCCAGGGAGGCAGAGGACAGAGGCAGTGGGTACTGGGGACAGTTCAAAGGCCACTGCCAGCCAGAGGCTGGGCACAGACCAGGCAAGATGGGGGCCGCCCATCTCCCACGCCCCACCACCCTCTGTCCCGTGAGCCAGCAGTTCACCTGCACCAGAAACTGCTCATCGGTGAGGGTGAGGATGTAGGAGATGGTGGCTGTCTCATAATCCAGGCAGAGGCGGGAGAGCAGCAGGAGCAGGGCAGGTGGTGTGGCCCCCCCCTTCTCCCCTGGGCTGTCACAAAAGCTCTGTGCCGTTTGGCACATGGAGCGGATGAAGCCCACGATGAGACCCTCTCGGACTCCCTGGCTGCAGAACTCGCCCTGCGAAGAGGAGGGGCGCATATACAGCCGGCCTCTCTTCTAGCCTTCTGCTCCTTGCCCTCTGCCCCCCGCCCCTGGACAGCTTCGGTGCCAGTGGCAGCACTGGGACCCTGCCACCCTCCTACTCTGAGCCTGGCTCAAGATGCTCTCGGCCTCCTCCACCCTCCGGAGAACCCGAAACCAGACCCCGGAGGCCTGGGCACAAACGGTGTGAGCCCTGTCCACTGGTCTCTAGATCCCCAACTGTGGGTAAAAGGGTCCTCGGTGGCCAACCTGCGGGATGAGGACAAGCCATGAGCCCCCGTACCCGGAAGTAGGGCTTGTTGGAGAAGGACACCTCCTTGGCGGTGAAGAGGTGCACAGCGGCCAGGGAGGCCTTGATGTGACTCAGGATGGAGCTGGCCACATTGGCCAGCAGCTCGGCCAGGCTGGGGCCCTCCTTCCCAGCCAGGCGCGGGGCGGCCAGCGCCTGCCGCACATCGGTCAGGCAGCCCAGGAAGGCTGCCCGCAGGCTCTGCAGGTGGTGGCCCAGGCGCTCGCGGGCTACTCGCTCCACGATCTCCGTGGCGGACTCGGCGAGCCCCGCCGCGGCCAGCAGGGCCCCGGGTGCCCTCAGGCGCCGGTGGAAGCGATCCAGCGCCCGCACCAGCAGCGAGTTGTCTCCACCGCCCTGCTCCTGGGCCAGCCGCCGCTCCACCAGCGCAAAGTAGCGGCCGCCCAGCTCCCGGGCGAAGGCCGCCAGCTTCTCAGAACCTGCAGGGCCCTGGGCAGCAAACAGCTCCTGGTAGGCTGCTGCCACCTGGCAGAGGCCGCCCACGAAGCCGCTGCCCCCGCGGTCTGTGAATTCCAGCACGTCCGGAGCGGGAGGGGAGGGCCCCAGCTCGCTCTCCAGACTGCTCAGCTCCTCCTCTAGCCGCCCGCGGGCATGCGCCAGGAACTCCTCGCACAGCTCCTCCGCCGGCTCGCCCAGGGCCAGCAGCAGCTCCACGCACTCGGCCTGCTCCGGGGCACCCGAGCCGCCCTCCCTGTGCGGAGGAAGGGGCAGTGACGGGCAGGGCCGGGACCCCTGGCAGCCGGGAGGCTGGGTGACGGATGCAGGGGCCCCGGAGCCAGGGCCGCGCACACACCTGAAACGCTGCCGCAGCTGCTGCGCCAACCGCGCGGTGATGACCTGGCAGTCGTCCTGGATGGCGCGGAAGGAGGGCAGGTGCTGGTACTGCTGCAGCACGGCCCGCGCGCGGCCCTGGTAGCGCACCGCCTGCCCGTAGGCGCCCAGCTCCACGCACTTGGTGAGGCGCGAGGGCAGCTCGAAGAGGAACTGCAGCTTCCGCAGCAGCGTGTGCACCCCTGGGGGGCGGGGAGGTCGTGTTAGACCCGGAGGGAGGCAGCCCGCTGCCCGACCACCGCAGAGCCCGCTCTGGACCGAGCCCACCTGCCAGCTTGGTGATCTGCTCATGGCGGTCCTGCAGCGTGGCGCTGATGCGCGCGCTGAAGTCGGTGATCACCGCCATGTTGGTGGCCAGGCGGTCCATCTCGTCCTCCATCTTCCGGAAATCGTTCTTCATCTTCCGGATGGTGTCTGGGAGGGCAAGGGCCCAGGAGAGGGAAAAGATGAGTTGCGGAGCAGGTGCAGTCCTCGGCTTGAGACTTGAAACAAACGCTCACATACACAGCCCCGAATCCGCGTGAGGAGGTTGCCCCGGGCTTGATCGCAGCACGATGGGAGGGGTCACTAGTACCGCGGGCATTTACACGCACCAGGGAGAGCTCATGGCACTCAGCACCGCCCGAAGTGGCTTTACGGTTCTTTAATTGCTCCCCTGGGATATAAACTCTGCAAAGGCAGGAGCCTGTCTGCCAGCTCCCCGGGGCATCCATCCTCTGGGGCATCCATCCTCTGTGACGAGCACAGGGACACAAATACATGTTCTCCTGTATTTTACTTGCTTTCTGGAGCATACTGTCAAAGCCCCTGTGAACATCTAATTCCTCAACTTTTTCTTAGGCTTTTTGGCTGTCCCGACTTTTTACCCATCAACTCAGGTGATCAGACTAATTGCCAATAGTTGTTTCCACAGCGCCCCTTGGTGAGAGGCTTTTAGTACTAGGCAACCTCCAAGTTAGGTCAAATAAGAAAGCAATCTTTTTTTTTTTTTTTGTACTGGGGATGGAACCCAGCGACTGTCTACCTCCGAGCGACACCCCCTGCCCTATTTTCCATTCTTTATTTTTGAAACAGGGTCTCACTAAGTTGCAAAGGGCCTCACTAAGTAGCTGAGGCTGTCCGTGAACTGCGATCCTCCTGTCTCAGCCTGGGATTACAAGCATGTGCCATCACGCCTGGCTTAGAAAGACCTCTTCTTAAGCCGGGCGCCTGCACCCTTGTAATCCCTGCGCTTGGGAGGCGAGACAGGAGGATCGTGCAGGTTCGAAGCCAGCCACCTGGGCTTAAGAGACCCTGTTTCCAAAATACAAAATAGGTCTGGGAGTGTAGCCCAGAAGTAGAAGGGATTCCAGGAACCCCAGTACCGCCAAAAAACAAGAAACAAACAAACAAAAAAAGTAGGAAGAGAAGAGGGTGGGGGAAGGAAGGGAAGGAGAAAGGAGGAAAAGAAAAGGAAAAAAGAAACTGCCAGATAGGTCAAATAATGGCAATTCTTTGAACATGAGACATGGGGGAGTTGGTGCTGGGGATGGAACCCAGAGGGATTCTACCTCTAAGCTACAACCCAACCTTTTTTTTTTTTTTTTTTGGTGGTACTGGGGTTCCTGGAAACCCTTCTACCTCCAGGCTACACTCCCAGACCTATTTTATATTTTTTATTTGGAAACAGGGTCTCTTAAGCCAGCGAGGCTGGCTTTGAACCTGCGCAATCCTCCTGTCTCTGCCTCCCAAGTGCGTGCCACCACACCCGGCAACCCAATCTTTTTTATTTTTACTTTTATTTTTTTGCAGGTCTGGGGATGGAACCCAGGGGCACTTGACCTACGAGCTACAACCCCAGCCTTATTTTTTATTCTTTATTTTGAAACCGGGTCTCACTGAGTTGCAAAGGGCCTAAGTAGCTGAGGCTGGCCTCGAACCTGCTTGATCCTCCTGTCTCAGCCTCCCAAATGCCAAATGCTGGGATTACAAGCATGCGCCACCATGCCTGGCTCAACCCTTATTATTTTGAAATAGGGTTTAGCTGAGTTGCTGAGGCTGTCCTCGAGCCCGTGATCTTCCTGTCTCAGCTTCTCAAGTACTTGGGTTATAGGCAGGGCCACTGCAGCCGGCTCTGTTACTGCAGCCCTTCTCTGAGGTCTGCCCGCTCCAGGCATGGCTCGGCCCTGGTTCCCTCTGGCTAGCCCCAATGCCTGCTGTCCTCCAACCCCAACGCTCTGGGGCTTTCTCAAGACCTTTGCATAGGCTGTGTGTGTGTGTGTGTGTGTGTGTGTGTGTGTGTGTGTGTGTGTGTGTGTGTGTGTAGAAGGGGAGGGTACTGAGGACTGAACCCACGGGTGTTCTACCTCTGAGCTACACCCTCAGACAATTTATTTATTTTTTGTGGTCCCGGGGATGGAACCCAGGGACATTCTACTTCCGAGTTGCATTCACAGCCCTATCTTTTTTTTTTTTTTTTTGGCAATACTTGGGATGGAGTCCAGGGGCATTCTACCTCTGAGCTACACCCCAGCCCCTATTTTTTTATTCTTTTTTTTTTTTTTTTTTTGTGGTACTGGGGGTGGAACACAGGGGCCTTCTACCTCCGGGCTACACTCCCAGACCTATTTTATATTTTATTTGGAAACAGGGTCTCTTAAGCCAGCTGAGGCTAGCTTCAAACCCGCGCAATCCTCCTGTCTCAGCCTCCCAAGCGTGTGCCACCACGCCCGGCTTTTTATTGTTTATTTTGAAACAGGGTCTCACTGAGTTGCAAAGGGCCTTACTAAGTAGCTAAGGCTGTCCGCAAACTGTGATCCTCCTGTTTCAGCCTCCCAAATGCTGGGATTACAAGTGTGCACCACCACACCCGACTTTTATTTTTGTTTTGAAACAGGACCTTGCTAAATTGTCCAGGCTGGCCTCCAATCTTCAATCTTCCTGTCTCAGCCTCCCAAGTACTGGAATTATAGGTATGTGCCACCATACCATTTCTGTGAGTACAGTGTATGTGTGTATATAGAACTGGTAATTGAAACAAGGGCATTCTACCTCTAAGTTATACCCGAGCCCAATTTTATTCCTTATTTGAAAACAGGGCCTCAGTAAGTTGTGGAGGACCTTGTTAAGTTGCAGAGGCTGGCTTCAAACTTGTGATCCTCCTGTCTCAGCCTCCCAAATATTGGGATTATAAGCGTTCATCACCACACCCAACTATTTCTTGTCTTTTTGATGCTAGCATTAGCAGACAGAGTACTACCTATTCATTGACTGACCTGCTTCTTTAAAAAAAAAAAATTTTTTTTGTAGTACTGGGGAGGGACCCAGGGGCATCCTATCTCCAAGCTATACCCTCAGCTCTTTTTTTTGCTTTTGTTTTTTTGTTTTTGCAGTACTGGGGATGGAACCCGGGGACATGCTACCTCCAAGCCACACGCCTAGCCCTCGTTTTTATTCTGTATTTTTTTTGTGGGTCTGGGGATGGAACCAGGAGCATCTGATTTCCAAGCCTGGCTTTTTTTTAATTCTTTATTTAGAAACAGGGTCTTACTGCTGGGCGTGGTGGCGCACGCTTGTAATTCCTGTACTTGGGAGGCGGAGACAGGAGGATCGTGCTGGTTTGAAGCCAACCTCTCTGGCTTAAGACATCCTGTTTCCAAATAAAAAATATAAAATAGGTCTGGGAGTGTAGCCCAGAGGTAGAAGGGTTTCCAGGAACCCCAGTACCACCAAAAAAAAAAAAAAAAAAAAAAAGAAAGAAAGAAAAGAAAAGAAACTGTCTTACTAAGTTGCGGAGAGCCTCACTAAGTAGCTGAGGCTGTCTGCAACCCTGTGATCCTTTGGGCTCTGCCTCCCAAGTACTAGGATTACAAGTGTGAACACCATGCCCAGATGACTGACCTGCTTCTACGTAGATAAAAGAAAGTGAGTATGTATTAATAAAGCCACCATTATGCTACTGGGAAAGAAGCTGATGTAAAGATGAAACTCCACAGATGCTCAGAAAACATTCCAGGGACTGCAGTCAAACCTTGAGGATCTGTCTCCTGGACTATGTACATTGTGGGTCCAAAATAATTAGACAATTTTGAGACATCTCCTGAAAACAGAAGGTAGTGTGGATGATGGTTGAACACTGTCTAGTACTAGAGAATAAAGAAAAAGGCCTTTACATGATCCTTGTGTACCTTAATGAATGTCATAATTTTTCTCTTTGCTTTATTAGGGAAAAAAGGAAGGAAGGAACAGACAAGTCCACCCTCAAGGTGGACTGGGTCAAAGAAAAGAACTAGCACTAATGAGATAGCCAGGCGTGGTGGCGTACTCTTGTAACCCCAGCATTCGGGAGGCTAAGACTGGAGGATTGTTAGCTATATAGGCCCTCCGCAATTCAGTGAGACCCTGTTTCAAAATAAAGAATAAAAAATTGGGCAGGGGGTGTAGCTTAGAGGTCAAATGCCTCTGGGTTCCATCCCCAAACCCGCAAAAAAAAAAAAAAAAAAAAAAAGAGAGAGAAAGAAACTAAACCTTACTGAAGTTTACTTGGTGTCAGAATCTCTTTTACATGTTTCAGAGAAATTTATTTTAAAATTGCATTTTATACCTGGATGTGGTGGCACATGCCTATAATCTCAGTACTTGAGAGGCCGAGACAAAAGGATCACAGGTTTGAGTCCAATTCAGCAACTTAGCAAGACTTTCAGAAACCTAATAAGAACCTGTTTCAAAACAAAAAAAAAAAAATAGCCGGGCGTGGTGGCGCACGCTTGTAATCCCAGCATTCGGGAGGCTGAGACCCAGAGAATCACGGTTTGCGGACAGCCTCAGCTACTTAGTGAGGCCCTCTGCAACTCAGTGAGACCTGGTTTCAAAATAAAGAATAAAAAATAGGGCAGGGGGGTGTAGCTCGGAGGTTGAATGCCCCTGGGTTCTATCCCCAGACCTGCAAAAACCAAAAACAAAAAATAAAACAAGGCTGGGGTTATAGCTCAGAGGTAGAATGCCTCGGGGTTCATCCCTAGTATACCACCCCACAAGCACCAACACCAGCCTCAGCAATTTAGTGAGATTCTCAGCAGCCTAGCTAGACTGTTTCAAAACAAAAAAACGAGCAGGTATGGTGGTGCATGCCTGCAATCCCAATACTTGGGAGGCTGAGACAGGAGAATTATAGGTTTGAGGACAGGCTCAGCAAGTAGTGAGACTCTTATTAAACCTAGTGAGATCCCATTTCTTCTTCTTCTTCTTCTTCTTTTTTTTTTGGTGGTACTGGGGTTCCTGGAAGCCCTTCTCCCTCCGGGCTACACTCCCAGACCTATTTTTATTTTTGGAAACAGGGTCTCTTAAGCCAGCGCCGGCTTTTGAACCTGTGCAATCCTCCTGTCTCCGCCTCCCAAGCGCGGGGATTACAAGTGTGCATCACCACGCCCGGCTTAGAGATCCCATTTCAAAATAAAAATAAAATAGGGCTGGGGGTGTAGCTTAGAGGTAGAATGCCCCTGGGTTCAATCCCAGCAACACACACACACACACACACAGCTGAAAGTATATCTTGGAGGTAAACTGCCTCTAGGTTTAGCCTCTAGTGCTAAAATGTTTTTCCATTTCATCCCTTCTTCTCTTTGTTCCTTAAAACAATTCTTTGAGCTGGGCGTGGTGGCGCACGCTTGTAATCTCAGCATTTGGGAGGCTGAGACAGGAGGATCAAGGTTCCTGGGACAGCCTCAGCTACTTAGTGATGCCCTTTGCAACTCAGTGAGACCCTATTTCAGAATAAAGAATAAAAAATAGGGCTGGGGGTGTAGCTTGGCGGTAGAATGCCCCTGGGTTCCATCCACAGTACCGCAAAACAAAACAAAACAAAACAATCCCAACAACATCAATCCTCTGTGAGCAGCTATTACCTCCCTAGTGGTCTGACCACAAAGGCTTGAAGAAGGGGTGATAGTGGATTAACAGCAGGGCAGGAATTGAATCTCTGAGTCTCCTCCCTCTGAATCCCTGCTGGTTTTCCCAGCACAGGCGAGGCGTGGGAGATGGAGGACTGTGAGGGGTGTGTCCCAGTGGGGATCACCTGTGGCTGAGATGAACTTGTTGTAGTTTTCATAGACCAGGGTCTGCATGTCGCTGTCTAGAGCCCGGATCTGCCGCACCATGTCCGTCTCACTGTCCATCAGCTGGGCCAGGGGACACTCTCTACGCAGCTAGAGAAGGAGGGCGGTTAGTGCTCAGGTCAGGGGCACTTTGTGCAAGGTCTTCTGTGCAAGAAAACCCTGATCCCACCGCTGCCACAAATCTCAGCGATGGATCCTACAAGTGGGAGCCTCAGGGGTTACTCGGTTAGGCCCTGTTCGGGTTTGTCAGCATTTGTAACCTTTAGGCTCAGCCTAAAGCCAGCTCAGTGCCTGTCAAAGCCTGGGCCACGCCCACCACCCTCAGGCCTCTAAGAACGTCCACTGCGAGGCCTCAGACCCCAGCCTGCCCTCGCTCCCTTAGACTCCAGCCGTGCTCCCACTGGCTGGCCAAGGGCCGTTCCCCGCTAAAGAACCCCTGCTCCCCTCACCCCCGCAATGAAGTCTGAGGCATGATCGGGGGGTCACCTGTGGGGACCTGGAGCCCCCATCCACACACACCTTGTCCAAATATACTTCCGGGTCGAAGTGCGCCCCATTGAGATCAGTGGGGTCCAGCGGGTCCGGCCCCGCTGGGCGCCCGGTCGCCTCTCCCTCTGACAGGCCATAGTAAAGCTTCAGCATGCCGTGCGCTTTCCGCCGACGCTCCGGAGCCTCCGCCTCGGGTCCTTCCGGGGACTCCGCGGGTCCAGAGCCCGGGCCAGGCCCGGCGGCTGCCGCCGCCATGGCTCCGAATGCAGCCCACGGGCGTGAGGCTGGAAAAGGGACCAGAAGAAGCACTTCCGGGAGCCATAAAGTTGTTGTTGAAACCAGGCAGTCCTTCAGGTGAAACGTCCCCTGCAGCTCTAAGTCCTGCGAGACAACAGTTCCGCCACCCCCTGAGCGCCCGCGAGAAGAAGGTTCCGGCAGAGCCCTGAGTTCCCCCCGCCTTTGCGAATGGAAGGACTTTGCCTTAGAAGGACTTTGCCTTAGAAGGACTTCTGCCTTAGGTTGCTGAGCCCAAGAAGGCGCCCCAGGGGCCCCAGTCCTGCATCCCCGCAGGCAAGAATTCCAGGAAGTATGGAACTAGATGAACTGGACGGACTCTCAAATTGTTTCCCCTAAAACTGGGAGACTAACTTCACAGGGGGCTGCGAAGATTAAATGCCTGTGCGGTAGATCGTACAGCGCAGCGTTTCTCAAGCCCCCATCCTCTGACAGGCATCAGAATTGTCTTCAGAGGTACCTTGAGGTGGGCGTGCTGGCGCACGCTTGTAGCGACTGGTGGGAATTGCTGGCTGAGGGTTGGGTGGGAATGGAGGATAAAAATCCCAGGTTTCTGCCTTGGACAAAGGTGCAGCCATTTAAAGAGTTGAAATGCTCAAAAAGAGATGAGAGCCGGACAAGGTGGCGCATGTTTGTAATCCCAGCATTCGGGAGGCTGAGACAGGAGGACCGCGGTTCGCAGACAGCCTCAGCTACTTAGTGAGGTCTTCCACAATTTAATGAGAACTTGTTTCAAAATAAAGAATAAAAAACGGGCTGGAGGTGTAGCTCATAGGTAGAATGCACCTGGGTTCCATCTCCAGTACCGCAATAAATAAGTCAATACATACATACATACTATACATACATACATACATACATACATACATACAGCCAGGCGTGGTGGTGCACGCTTGTAATCCCAGAATTCGGGAGGCCGAGACAGGAGGATCTTGGTTCGCTGACATCCTCAGTTACTTAGTGAGGCCCTCTGCAACTTAGTGAAACCCTGTTTCAGAATAAAGAATTGGCCGGGGTGGTGGCGCACGCTTGTAATCCCAGCACTTGGGAGGCTGAGACAGGAGGATTGCACAGGTTCAAAGCCAGCCTCAGCTACTTAGTGAGGCTCTCAGCAACTTAGTGAGACCCTGTTTCCAAATAAAGTATAAAAATAGGTCTGGGAGTTAGAAAAGCCCCTGGGTTCCACCCCCAGTACCACCAAAAAAAAAAATAAAAAGGCTTGGGTGGGAATGGAGGATAAAAATCCCAGGTTTCTGCCTTGGACAAAGGTGCAGCCATTTAAAGAGTTGAAATGCTCAAAAAGAGATGAGAGCCGGGCAAGGTGGCGCATGTTTGTAATCCCAGCATTCGGGAGGCTGAGACAGGAGGACCGCGGTTCGCAGACAGCCTCAGCTACTTAGTGAGGTCTTCCACAATTTAATGAGAACTTGTTTCAAAATAAAGAATAAAAAACGGGCTGGAGGTGTAGCTCATAGGTAGAATGCACCTGGGTTCCATCTCCAGTACCGCAATAAATAAGTCAATACATACATACATACTATACATACATACATACATACATACATACAGCCAGGCGTGGTGGTGCACGCTTGTAATCCCAGAATTCGGGAGGCCGAGACAGGAGGATCTTGGTTCGCTGACATCCTCAGTTACTTAGTGAGGCCCTCTGCAACTTAGTGAAACCCTGTTTCAGAATAAAGAATTGGCCGGGGTGGTGGCGCACGCTTGTAATCCCAGCACTTGGGAGGCTGAGACAGGAGGATTGCACAGGTTCAAAGCCAGCCTCAGCTACTTAGTGAGGCTCTCAGCAACTTAGTGAGACCCTGTTTCCAAATAAAGTATAAAAATAGGTCTGGGAGTTAGAAAAGCCCCTGGGTTCCACCCCCAGTACCACCAAAAAAAAAAAATAAAAAGGCTGGAGGTGTAGCTCAGAGGTAGAATGCCCATGAGTTCCATCCCCAGTACTGAAAGAAAAAAGAAAGCAAGAAAAAGAAAAAGGAAAAACCAAACAGGACTGCGGGTATAGCTCAGAGGTAGAATGCCCCTGGATTCCATCGCCAGTACTGCAAAAAAAAAAAAAAAAAAAAAAGAAAAACTTATTTATCTAACTTTTTTTTTTTTTGGCCAGGGATCCTGCTGACCAATATAGCCTGCCACTTATTATTTTGTGGGTCTGGGGATTGAACTCAGAGGCATTTGACCTCTGAGCTACACTCCCTGCCCAATTTTTTCTTTATTTTGAAACAGGGTCTCACTGAGTTGCAGAGGGCCTCACTAAGTAGCTGAGGCTGTCCGCGAACCGTGATCCTCTGGTCTCAGCCTCCCGAATGCTGGGATTACAAGCGTGCACCACCACGCCTGGCTCTGCGACTTATTTTTATGTCCTATGAGCTGTTTTAGTGTGTGTGTGTGTGTGTGTGTGTGTGTGTGTGTGTGTGTGTGTTTTACTGGAGATTGAAACAAGGGCTGTTCTACCTCTGATCTATATATCCATATATCCTGAGCCCTTTTAATTATTCTACCTCCGAACTACACCCCCAGCCCTATTTCTTATTCTTTTTTTTTTTTTTTTTCAGGTCTGGGGATGGAACTCAGGGCCATTTGACCTCCAAGCTACACCCCCTGCCCTATTTTTTATTCTTTTTTTTGAAACAGGGTCTTACTGAGTTGCAGAGGGCCTCACTAAGTAGCTCAGGCTGTCCCTGAACCACGATCCTCCTGTCTCAGCCTCCTGAATGCTGGGACTACAAGTGTGTGCCACCACGCCCAGCTTATATCTTATTTATTTTTAAACAGGTCTCACTTAGTTGCAGAGGGCCTAAGTAGCTGGCGCTGACTGTGAACTGCAATCCTCCCATCTCAGCCTCCCAAATGCTGGGAATAAAAGCATGTGCCACCACGCCCAGCTATTCTTTATTTATTGAAACGGGGTCTCACTAAATTGCGGAGGGTCTCATTAAGTAGCTGAGGCTGGCTGCAAACCTGCTATCCTCCTGTCTCAATCTCCCAAGTACTGGGATTACAAGTATGTGCCAGCATGCCCAGCTAAGTATTAAATTTTGGTAACATTATGATGATGATGATGATGATGATGTACTGGGGTTCCTGGAAAACCTTCTACCTCCGGGCTACACTCCCAGACCTATTTTATATTTTTTTATATAGGTCATTAGGTGTAATGGCTGGCTTCAAACCTGCGCGATCCTTCTGTCTCTGCCTCCCAAGCGCGGGTATTACAAGCGTGCGCCACCACGCCCAGCTTTGGTGACTTTAATTAAGTACTTGAAGCAGGCTACTTTATAGAAGAAAAGAGTTTTCTTTTGGATGTTGGAAGTCCAAACAGCATAGCATAGGTTCTTGCAAGAGCCCCTCCTTGACTGTCTCATATCAGGTCAGGAAAAAAGAGAACAGAGCAGCATGGTGGGGATGGGGGCTGAGAAACTGTTGATGGTAGCTTGGGGCAGCGAGCATGCTTGGTAAGTGTAGGTTCTAACTCCACTTTTTGGAGGTGGAAGACTTCAGGTCTTGGCCTAGATCTAGCTCTAGAAGCTGCCTCTCAGGGCAAACCGCTAGGCAGGAGGCAGTGGGGTGGCCCGGGTAGATGACGCATTCTCTCCTCCTTCGAGCCAGGAGCCTGGTGTCCTGCCACACCACCACTGGTGGTTTTTCTGGCTAATCTTGTTGACAGCCACGGAGTTCTCGCCTCTTACCTGTATGAAGAACATTGCTTCTCCATGGCTTACATTGAAAGACCCTAGCTCAGCTTAGCTAAAGCGAAGCCATGATTAACCTAAATCTGAACCCGGAAGATAGAGTGTGGAGGGTTTCAAAAGTCAGTGAGCCTGCCAAACAGGAAGAATGGGAGCATAACTGCTCGCTAGCAGTCTCCTGGCAGAACAGACCGATACCGTACGTCCTATACAATTTTCTATTAAGTAAAGGCCAAAACAACCTCATGATCGAGGTCGTCTTGTTCCCTAGTTACCGGGACCAATAGCAACTCTGTATCTAGGCTAACAATGCTTTTCTGCTTCTGTAACCCCGCTTCCGCTGCCCCTATAAAAGCCCCCTGAAAAAGACCAGGGGCGCGCAAGTCTCTGTGCAGACTCTGCCGCCCACAGGTACCTGTGTTTAATAAAATCCTCATGCTATTGCATCCTGTGGTCTCGGACTGATCTCTGGGTTCCGGGGTCTCCATTCCTAAGGGAAAGACCACTCGGGGGTCTTTCATTTGGGGGCTCGTCCGGGATCGGCGACCCCCTACCCAGGGACCACCGACTCACCACCGGGAGGTAAGTTTTAAGTTGAATGTTTTGTGTTGTCTTTAAGTTGTGTTTTTGAGACTTGATCAGGTCAATCTGTATCTGAGGGGAAGGAGGGGAGTTGACGAACTCAGAACCCTCAACCCCGCGTCCCGGGAGACGTCCCGAGGACATCTGTGTTCCAAATTGTTGGAACAATCTGTAGAGGAGAGGGGGAACTCCTCCCTTATTCCTCATCTGTAGAGGAGAGGGGGAACTTGGAATCCTCCCTTATTCCTCATCTGAAAGTCATATTGCGGCCGCAACGTTTGTTAGTCTTGTGACGAATTGTTCTGTGTGCGTGTGTGTGTGTGTCAAATTTTGTGTTTATTGTCTCTTAGAACCATGGGCCAAACCTTAATTACCCCTTTAAGTCTTTCCTTAGATCATTGGACCGACGTAAGGTGCCGAGCTGAGTCAATCTCAGTAGAAATAAAAAAGAAAAAATGGAACGCCCTCTGTTCATCTGAATGGCCTGCCTTCGGAAAGGGATGGCCAGCAGAGGGCACATTCAACCTAGAAATCATAACTAATGTTAAAAAAATTATTTTTCAGGTGGGAAGACAGGGACACCCGGATCAAGTCCCTTATATTATCACCTGGGAAAGCCTTGTATTGGATCCCCCGGTGTGGGTCCAGCCTTTTCTTCCCCTCAAAATTTCTTCCCCTCTAGCCCCCACTTCCCTCGAACCTTCCCCCCGTTCCTCCCTTTATCCTTTAGTTCCCCGCTCTCCAAAGCCTAAACCTGTTCCTCCAGTTTATCCCCCAGATCCCAGTGCACCTTTAATAGATCTTTTAACGGAGGAACCTCCTCCCTATGCCGCTCCCCCAGCCCCGGAGCAAAATGAAGCAGCTAGAGAAAATGATCCTGCACCCAGAGACGGCACTCCCGCTACTCCTGCTCCCTCTCCCATGGCGGAGCGCTTAAGGGGGAAGCGCAAACCCCCGGCGGAATCTACATCTCAGGCGTTCCCCCTACGAGAGGGGCCGGACGGCCGATTACAGTATTGGCCTTTTACGGCCTCAGATTTATATAACTGGAAACAGCATAACCCTCCTTACTCTAAGGATCCGTCAGCCTTAACTAATCTTATTGAGTCTGTTTTAGTCACGCACCAGCCAACCTGGGATGATTGCCAACAGCTTTTACAGGTCCTATTAACCACCGAAGAAAAACAAAGGGTATTCTTGGAGGCCCGGAAGCATGTCCCAGGGGAAAACGGGCAACCTACCCAACTGCCTAACGTTATAGATGGTGCTTTTCCTTTAACCCGCCCGAATTGGAATTTCACTACGGAAGAAGGTAGGGGGCACCTACGTCTTTATCGCCAGTTGCTCTTAACGGGTCTCCGGGAGGCGGCAAGACGCCCCACTAATTTGGCACAGGTGAAACAGGTAGTACAGGGCAATGAGGAAACTCCCTCAGCCTTCCTAGAACGACTAAAGGAAGCATATAGAATGTATACTCCATACAACCCAGAAGACCCAGGACAGGCTACTAGTCTTTCTATGTCCTTTATCTGGCAGTCTAGCCCGGATATTAGAAATAAATTACAGAGATTAGAGGGCCTTCAAGGTTATACTGTGGCAGACTTATTGAAGGAGGCCGAGAAAGTCTACAATAAAAGGGAAACCCCTGAAGAGAAGGAAGAGCGATTGTGGTTACGCATGAAAAAAGATCAGGAGGACAGGGACAGGAGAAGAAATAAAGAACTGAGCAGAGTATTGGCCACTGTAGTGCAGGGGGGTAGGGCAGAAAGTCAAGGGAGAGCTAGGATAGATAGGAACCAATGTGCTTATTGCAAGGAAAAAGGACACTGGATCAAGGACTGCCCCAAAAAGCCGAAGAACCCCAAAAAGCCGAAACAGCCAGTGTCCCTCTTGGCTCTGGGGGACGACTAGGGAGGTCAGGGCCAGGAGCCCCCCCTGAGCCCAGGGTAACTCTCGAAGTTGGGGGGCAGCCAGTAACTTTTCTCGTTGATACCGGAGCCCAGCATTCGGTTCTGACCAGGGCTGCAGGGCCCTTGAGCAACCGCACTGCCTGGGTTCAAGGAGCCACGGGAGGAAAAAGATATCACTGGACCACCGATTGAAAAGTACATCTCGCCACCGGCAAGGTAACTCATTCCTTTCTACATGTGCCGGACTGTCCTTATCCCCTGTTGGGAAGAGACTTGCTTACTAAACTGAGGGCTCAAATCCATTTTGAAAAAGCAGGGGCAAAAATAACTGACCCTAAAGGAGCCCCACTTCAGATTCTAACCCTACATTTGGAGGATGAATATAAAATATACGAATATAAACAAAATCCAACTAGTGATGAAATAAAAGTATGGCTTAAAAAGTTCCCACAGGCGTGGGCAGAAACAGGAGGCATGGGAATGGCATGGCAGCAATCTCCAATTTTAGTTGCAATGAAAGCAACGGCCTCCCCCATCTCCATCAAACAATACCCGATGTCCAAGGAAGCATATGAAGGTATAAAGCCTCATATCAAAAGGTTGCTAGACCAAGGAGTTCTGACTCCTTGTCGATCGCCTTGGAATACCCCCTTGCTGCCAGTGAAAAAGCCCGGTACGGGGGATTACAGACCGGTGCAGGACCTCCGGGAGGTTAATAAAAGAATTGAAGATATACACCCTACGGTGCCAAACCCTTATAATCTGCTAAGTACGTTGCCTCCAACCCATACCTGGCATACTGTGCTTGATATTAAGGATGCCTTCTTCTGTTTACGGCTACATCCTAAAAGTCAACCCATGTTTGCCTTTGAGTGGAAGGATCCAGACCTCGGGTTGTCTGGGCAGTTAACTTGGACAAGGCTACCACAAGGTTTTAAAAACAGCCCCACCCTTTTTGATGAAGCCTTACATAGGGACTTAGCTGATTTCAGGGTACAACATCCCCAGCTCATCCTGCTCCAGTATGTCGATGACCTCCTCTTAGCTGCTACAACTGAGGGGGAGTGCACAAAAGGAACAGAAGCCCTACTACAAACCTTGGGAAACTTGGGTTATCGAGTCTCAGCGAAAAAGGCGCAGATATGCCAGCAGCAGGTAACATACTTAGGATACCAGATAAAGGAAGGCCAAAGGTGGTTGACGGAAGCCCGGAAACAGACTGTACTAAATATTCCGGCCCCCCAAAATGCCCGACAAGTAAGGGAATTTTTGGGAACGGCTGGCTTCTGCCGCCTTTGGATGCCTGGATTTGCCGAAATGGCAGCGCCCTTGTATCCCCTGACTAAGCCAGGAGTTACCTTTAAATGGGAGACCGAACATCAGATGGCCTTTGAGAACATTAAGCGGGCATTATTGAGCTCCCCGGCTTTAGGACTGCCTGACGTCACAAAACCTTTTGAACTTTATATAGATGAAAGATCAGGATATGCAAAGGGAGTCTTAACTCAAAAACTCGGCCCGTGGAGGAGGCCAGTGGCATTTTTGTCAAAGAAACTTGACCCCGTAGCTTCCGGATGGCCTCCTTGCTTGCGGATGGTTGCAGCCGTAGCTGTCCTTGTAAAGGATGCAAATAAACTAACTTTAGGGCAACCTGTAACTGTCCTGGCTTCCCATGCCCTGGAAGCCCTCGTCAGACAGCCCCCAGACAGATGGCTGTCAAATGCCCGGATGACTCATTACCAGGCAATGCTTTTGGATACAGATAGGGTGCATTTCGGACCTGTAGTGACACTTAATCCTGCAACATTGTTGCCACTACCGGAGGCAACTCAACAACATGACTGCCTTCAGATCTTGGCCGAGGCACATGGAACTAGATCAGATCTGAAGGACCAGCCTCTTAAAGATGCAGATTACACTTGGTTCACGGATGGAAGCAGTTTTGTGGACAACGGACAGAGGAGAGCAGGAGCCGCCGTAACAACCACCACTAAGGTAGTATGGGCAGAGGCTCTGCCTCCCGGAACATCTGCACAGCGGGCAGAATTAATCGCCCTGACCCAGGCTCTGAAGATGGCAAAAGGTAAGAAACTAAATGTTTATACTGATAGCCGTTATGCTTTTGCCACCGCCCATATACACGGTGAAATTTATAGACGGAGAGGGCTTCTTACCTCCGAAGGGAAAGAAATCAGAAATAAGTCTGAAATACTGGGTCTGTTGGAGGCGCTGTTTCTGCCACAACAACTAAGTATCATGCACTGTCCTGGGCATCAGAAGGGGGACTCCATGGAAGCTAAAGGAAATCGACTGGCAGATATAGCAGCTAGAGAAGCTGCCATGGCAGACACATCCAAAATTCTTTCCATAACTACGAAAGAAAAGTTTCCAGAAAAGCAAGAGCGTCTGAAATATAGTAAGGAGGACTTAAGTCTCCTAAAGAAAATGGGGGCCACTTACGATTCGGTGGAACAGTATTGGGTATACGATTCTAAGATTGTGTGGCCCACTGAGTCAACCACATGGCTGGTACAACAACTACATAAATTAACACATTTAGGGAAAAAGAAAATGAGTACCCTTCTAGAAAGATGCGAAGTGGGACTATATCTTCTTAATAAAAATAAGATACTACAACAGGTAATGGACAATTGTAAAGCTTGCGCACAGATTAATTCAGGAAAAACGCAGCTCCTGCAAGGTGTCAGAGTGCGGGGACATCGCCCCGGAATACATTGGGAAATAGATTTTACTGAAATAAAACCTGGAATGTATGGATACAAATATCTTTTAGTATTCATAGATACTTTTTCCGGATGGGTAGAGGCCTTTCCTACCAAAGGTGAAACTGCAAAAATAGTCACGAAGAAGCTTCTAGAGGAAATCTTCCCCGGGTACGGAATGCCCCAGGTCCTGGGCAGTGATAATGGACCAGCCTTTGTGTCCCAGATTGGAGACATTGTTTGGGTCCGCCGCCACCAATCTCGGAGTCTGGAGCCGCGCTGGAAGGGCCCGTACACCGTACTGTTAACAACGCCTACTGCCATCAAAGTCGACGGCATAGCGGCATGGATCCACGTCTCGCACGCCAAGCCGGCCAGAAACGTGACAAAATCATCAACAGGTCCAGAGTGGAAAATACAGCGAGGAAACAATCCCCTAAAGATAAAACTCTTGCGTGGGGACTCTCAATCATAATTTGGGCAGGAATAAAAGGGGGAATGGCGGATAACAATCCCCATCAGATTTATGTTTTGACCTGGCAGGTACTCTCCCAGACAGGGGAAATTGTCTGGGAGAAACAAGACAAGCGGGCACTAGGAACTTGGTGGCCCACCCTTAGGCCAGATTTTTGTCAACTAGCGGCAGGACTGGACACGTGGGATATCCCATTAGCTGATCCGACTAACCCCAACTCATATCTACCCGATATGACCGTCGGTAATGGGTGGAGGTCCCACCGAGACTTTTCTGGCCAGCCCTATGGATGTGTAAGTCCTTTCGCCCGATGTAACCTTCAGATGTCTGATTTTTACATTTGCCCGGGGGACCACAGGGACAGAAGTCAGGCCCACAAATGTGGGGGATATCAAGATTACTTTTGTGGAGCATGGGGGTGCGAGACCACAGGAGATGCATATTGGAAGCCAGTCTCTGACTGGGATCTTATATCTGTCAAGGCAGGCTACGAACGCCCTACTGACTGTTGGCGCTCGCAACGTAACCCCCTCACCTTAAGAATTACCTTTACCCCCAAAGGCAGACGAGCATTAGGATGGCAATCAGGCTATGTATGGGGTCTTCGATGGTACCTATCTGGGAAAGACCATGGAATAATCTTTCGAATCCGTCTGAAGGTCAGCCCCCTGAGCACCTATATAATGGGTCCAAACTCTGTACTGCCGGACCAAAAACTACCTGATGAACCCATGCGGGCACATGTCTTGCCCAAGCCCAGCAACGTTCCCATGGTGTCTGTCCCCCCCACAAGGAATCCTCGGCCAGGTACGGGAAGTCGATTATATAACCTAATCAAAGAAGCATATGCTACCCTAAATGCTACTGAGCCTTCTAAAACTGAACAATGTTGGCTTTGCTTGGTATCAACCCCGCCGTATTATGAGGGAGTCGCGGTGTTAGGTAGCTTTACTAATCACTCTATTGTCCCTGCAGCTTGTGCCGGAACCTTGCAGCATAAATTAACTCTGTCTGAGGTAACAGGGAAGGGGGTCTGTATCGGACAAGTCCCTAAGTCCCATCAAGGGTTATGCAATCAAACACTGGATATATATCCTAGTGATACTTATTTGGCATCTGGAAAAGGCACTCATTGGGCATGCAATTCCGGCCTAACCCCTTGCGTGTCCACCGTGGCATTACACGCTACTTCTGGTTTCTGTGTATTAATTGAATTATGGCCCAGAATAACTTATCATGAATCCAGCTATATCATTGAACGATTTGAGCATAGGGGCAGATTTGAAAGGGAGCCTGTCTCAATGACACTAGCATTATTGTTGGGAGGGTTAACAGTGGGGGGAGTGGCAGCTGGAATTGGTACAGGCACATCAGCCCTAATAGCAACTCACCAATTTAGTGCTCTGCAAGCAGCCATGCATGCTGACATAAAGGCATTGGAAGAATCTGTGAGTGCACTCGAGAAATCTCTAACCTCACTCTCAGAGGTAGTATTGCAAAATCGGAGAGGACTAGACCTGCTCTTCCTGCAGGAAGGGGGCCTATGTGCGGCATTAAAGGAGGAATGTTGCTTCTATGCTGATCACACAGGATTAGTGAGGGACAGCATGGCCAAACTCAGGGAAAGGCTAGCACAGCGACAGAAAATCTTCGATGCCCAACAAGGCTGGTTTGAGGGATGGTTTAATAAATCCCCTTGGTTCACAACCCTGATATCTTCCTTAGTGGGACCTCTCCTGATCCTCCTTCTCCTGCTCTCTTTTGGACCCTGCATCCTCAATCGGCTAGTACAATTTATCAAAGATCGACTGTCAGTAATTCAAACCCTGGTCATAACCCAGCGATACCAGCAGCTAGCGGAACGAGAAACCGAAATCTAATAAAAGAGTTAATGATTTAACTCACAATAAAGAAAATGGGGGAATGAAAGACCCTAGCTCAGCTTAGCTAAAGCGAAGCCATGATTAACCTAAATCTGAACCCGGAAGATAGAGTGTGGAGGGTTTCAAAAGTCAGTGAGCCTGCCAAACAGGAAGAATGGGAGCATAACTGCTCGCTAGCAGTCTCCTGGCAGAACAGACCGATACCGTACGTCCTATACAATTTTCTATTAAGTAAAGGCCAAAACAACCTCATGATCGAGGTCGTCTTGTTCCCTAGTTACCGGGACCAATAGCAACTCTGTATCTAGGCTAACAATGCTTTTCTGCTTCTGTAACCCCGCTTCCGCTGCCCCTATAAAAGCCCCCTGAAAAAGACCAGGGGCGCGCAAGTCTCTGTGCAGACTCTGCCGCCCACAGGTACCTGTGTTTAATAAAATCCTCATGCTATTGCATCCTGTGGTCTCGGACTGATCTCTGGGTTCCGGGGTCTCCATTCCTAAGGGAAAGACCACTCGGGGGTCTTTCAACATCTGCCCCTGCTCTGCCCCAGCTTTGGGTTGGATGAGATGTGAGTTTCAGAACCAACTCAGTCCAATTCTTCTCTGTGATTCAGACTCAAAACAGGACAGATGCCACCAGCCCTAGCACGCTCACTAGATTCAGAGGTGATGAGGGTGAAACACTTTGAACATCTTAAGGTGAAAGGGGAAATCTGCTCAGCATCTGGCCTGGAAGGACATCTGAGGGTGGAAAAGCCAGCTGTGCTGGGCGTAGTGGTGCACACCGGTGATCCTAGCACTTAGGAGGCTGAGACAGGAGGATGGTGGTTTTGAGGTCAGCCTCAGCAACATAGCAAGACTATCAACAACCTAGCAACAGGGTTCACTGAGTTGCAAAGGGCCTAAGTAGCTGAGGCTGTCTGTGAACTGCGATCCTCCTGTCTCAGCCTCCCATATGCTGGGATTACAAACGTGCAGCTGGCACCATGCCTGGCTCCAGCCCTATTTTTTATTTTATTTTTTAGTACTAAGAATTAATTAATTAATTTATTGCAGGTCTGGGGATGGAATCCAGGGGCATTCAGCCTCCAAGCTATACCCCCTGTCATATATATATTTTTTTGGTGGTACTGGGGATGGAACCCAGAGGCCTTCTACCTCTGGGCTATATTCCCAGACCCATTTTATAGTTTATTTGGAAACAGGGTCTCACTAAGTTGCTGAGAGCCTAAGTAGCTGAGGCTGCCTTCGAACCTGCTCAATCCTCCTGTCTCAGCCTCCCAAGTACGGGGATTACAAGCGTGCGCCACCACGCCCGGCTATCCTATTTTTTTTATTCTTTTTTAATTAACTAATTATTTTGCGGGTGTGGGGATGGAACCCAGGGGCATTTGACCTCCGAGCTTCACCCCCTGCCCTATTTTTTTATTCTTTATTTTGAAACTGGGTCTCACTAAGTTGCAGAGGGCCTCATTAAGTAGCTGAGGCTGTCCGTGAACTGCAATCCTCCAGTGTCAGCCTCCCAAATGCTGGGATTACAAGCATGCGCCACCACACCCGGCTTATTCTTTATTTTGAAACAGGGTCTCACTAAATTATGGAGGGCCTCACTAAGCTGAGGCTGTTCACAAACCGTGATCCTCTGGTCTCAGCCTCCTGAATGTTGGGATTACAAGCGTGAGCCACCACGCCCAGCTCAGTACTGGGTATTTGAACCTAGGGGTGTTGTACCTCTGAGCTACAACCCCAGCCCTATATGATAGCAAGACCCTGTTTCAAAATAAAAAATAAAGCCGGGTGTGGTGGCACACGCTTGTAATCCCCATGCTTGGGAGGCTGAGACAGGAGGATCGCACAGGTTCGAAGCCAGCCTCAGCTACTTAGTGAGGCTCTCAGCAACTTAGTGAGACCCTGTTTCCAAATAAAATATAAAATGGGCCTGGGAGTATAGCCCGGAGGTAGAAAGCCTCTGGGTTCCACCCCCAATAACACACACACACACACACACACACACACAATTAAAATAAATAAATAAAAATAAATAAAAATAAGCTGGGCGTGGTGCGCACACTTGTAATCCGTGTTTGGGAGGCTGACGGGAGGATTGCACAGGTTCGAAGCCAGCCTCAGCTACTTAGTGAGGCTCTCAGCAACTTAGTGAGACCCTATTTCCAAATAAAATAAAAATTCCAGAGGTGGAATGCTCCTGGAAAAGAAACACCAGCTGCCCCCTGACCATGGGGAAGGTCCCAGGACAGCTATAGAGCATGTAAGGGCCTGTTTTTTTCCCTTATCCACCCCAGCAGTGGGTGGAGTCAATCCTGGGAACCTGGGCTCCCCCCCCCCACCGACCCACCTTCATCTGGCATGTCTTCCAGCTACACATCGGGGTCCTATTTTGTCACTTGCCTAAGGCTCGCCCCGTGAACAAAGGACACGCCCTTCAAATTTCTGAGCCTGTCCTTCCACTGTAGAGAAGCCATACTGCCTCTGTGGGACCATACGCACCAACTGCAAAGAGTAAGGGTGTGACAGAGAGGCACTGTTGTTCCCCACATCATGTGACTCTGCTGGACCGCCCCTTTCCTCAGCCCCTCCCCAATTCACAACATCTGCAAGCACTGTGAAATACTCTTGAATTTGCTAGAATAGCATGTGTTCTAGAATCTTGTCCCCCCAGTGTCCTCCTGTTCTGGAATCCCATGGTTACACCAAAAGGGGTGCCCTAGATCTGCGGGGTTCTGATGCTCCCGGGCGGCGCTCGCCTGGTCCTGCGCTCAGGAGTGACTTGAGGCTCGCGCGCGTGGCAAGATGCGGTGGCGGGACCGCGTGGCCGTGCTCTTCTTCCCGCAGGGCCTGATGCTCACGGTGGCCTCGCTGCTGCTCTTCTTCGTGCACCTGGGCATCTTTGCCAGCGACGTGCACAACTTCTGCGTCACCCACCACTACGACCGCATGAGCTTCCACTACACGGTGGTCCTGATGGTAGGGCCCGGGCAGGGCTCCGGGCTGGCTGAGGGAGGCGAGGACGATGGAAGCCCAGCAGTTGTGGCGGGGCCGCTCTCCACTGGACGGCCTACAGTTCTCCCAGGTGATCAGCATCTGCTGGGCCGCCATGGGGTCGCTCTACGCGGAGATGACAGAAGACAAGTTCCTCCGGTGCTTTGCCCTGACCATCCTGAGTGAGTGGTGAGAGGCACGCGAACGGGAGGGGGGAGCTCTGCAACCCTGAGCTGTGCCAGGAGCGGTAGGGGTGCTGGGCTGATGGGCCCTCTCCTCTGCCCAGTGCTCAATGGAGCCATGTTCTTCAACCGCCTGTCCCTGGAGTTTCTGGCCATCCACTATCGGGAGGAGAAACACTGAGGCCTGGGGCAGGGCTGGAGGGGAAGGAAGAAGCGGCCCTGGGTATTTTAATAAAGTCTGTTGTTTATTTGCACCTGTCAGCTCCTTCAAGGGACGGGGGTGGGAGGCTGGAGACCCAGGGGAAGCAGGTGAGGACAAAGGCCTGACCTACAGGACTCCAGGCCCAGCCTACAGCCTTGGGTGGACTCGGCTTTGGGCCTGGGAGCTTAGTGTCTCAGGCTTGAGGAAGAGGAGTGGAAAGAGACCCAGGTCTCCCTGCCGTCCAGGTCCTAGGCCGACCCAGCCGCCAGCAAGGGCTCAGGAGGGACCCACGCGGATGTGAGGGTTCATGAGCGGGTCCAGGTTGGGATCGCTGTCAGCCGCGGCCCGGCCCAGGCGAGACATGAGGGCGAGCAGGGCCAGGAAGCCCAGCAGCCCCAACAGTAGCAGCAGCCCTGCCCGCTGGAGCAGGGTCAGCGGCCGTTTACGGGCCCCAGCCCGGCTCCTGGGGGAACAAGGGGAAAGTTGGGTCAGGCTCGAGCCCCTGGCAGCACCGTGGCATGCACAGGAGCCCTGGTCACCATCCCTGTGCTGTGGATTTCTCATCTGTGCCACGGGGACAATGGCCCCGGCACCAGCTGCCACATGCGCAGGTCAAAACAGGCCCACTGCCGGGCGTGGCGGCGTACGCTTGTAATCCCCACGCTTGGGAGGCAGAGACAGGAGGATCGCGCAGGTTCGAAGCTAGCCCCGCGCGCTGGCTTAGGAGACCCTGTTTCCAAATAAAAATGCAAAAATAGGTCTGGGAGTGTAGCCCGGAGGTAGAAGGGCTTCCAGGAACCCCAGTACCACCAAAAAAAAAAAAAAAAAAAAAAAAACAACAGGCCCACAACTGGCATGTGTCAGACGTGGGGGAGGGACACAAAAACCGGGTGCTGTCAGTAGGAGAAGGCCCCAAAGAGCCCCAGCCCTGCCCTCCTCCAGGAGGCGAGGACACACACATCAAGTTCCTAGGACCCAGCCTAGCCTCTCTGCACGCCTCCCGCACTAGATGGCACCACTGCTCAGAACGACCCCTTCTATGGTCTTGTTATGGAACCTTCTGGCCCAGGGCCTGCCCTTGCTTCCTCTCCTCCCCTTCTCCCCCAGCACCTGCCCCATGTACCTGAGCACCTGGGCCAGCCAGCCCAGGGCCGGCCGCCGGCGGTACTTGTCATCATCGCAGTCCCCAAGGAGGCCTGGTGCCCGGTCTCCATCCCGTGTGTCATACACCTTCCTCGGGGCTGCAGGGGCACAGCCACTAGCATCGGCTCAGGGAACTGGCCTTATGGGGCAGGTGGTCTGCTGCCCTCCCCGCTCGACAGAGCATCGCTGCGGGGAACCGACGTCTGTGCTCCACGTGGGGGTCCCTCCAGGTGGGGCTCTAGACCCTCAAGCTCCCTCCACACCAACCAGCCACCCCTTTGCCATCCTTCTGAGGCTGGGTAATTCCCTGGCTCACCATGAGTCGAGGGCTCGGGACCGCCCATGTGGATGACGGTGTGCTGCTCGGGTCGGCTGGGGGACGGAGGGGGCCGGGGGGCCTGGCTGTAGAAAGCTGGGGCAGCAGAGGTGCTGCTGACCTCCTCCTGTCCAGGGGCACCGGTGGCTGTGGACAGGGAGAAGGCCATCAGCAGAGCAGGCAAATCCGGCCCAGGCAGCAGGTGGAGGCCACCACTCACCATTAAAGCTGGACCAGTCAGAGAAGTCGGACGAGTTGAGGGGCTCCGGCTCCGGGGTCATCACCTCATCAATCTGGAGGCAGGAATCTGGGTCACCAGCCAGCCCAGCGCCTCCCCCCAACCACCCATCTGGTGCAGGTGAGACCCAGGGCAGGGGTGATGAAACCTAGGGACTCTCACCAGAGGGAGCCCCAGTCCTGCACGGGCCCAGTTGACTGTAGCTAGCTTCTCTCTGAGGGCCGAGGCCACGGGGCCAGCCAGGTTGCTTGGCGGGAAGACGGGGCCATTGCAGCTGGGGCACTGGTAGCCAGCGGGCGCTGTGTTTCGGGGTAGCTGGGCAGCACATTCATTGAGGCAAGCCCAGTGGAAGAGATCTTGGGACCCATTAAAGAGGGAAACGAGACATGAGGAAGACTCTGGGCTCCTGGCCCAGTGAAGGTGCACGGCCCAGTGCCGCGCCTTCCCTCCTCAGCCCAGGTCCACCTCACCAGTGTTCCCCGAGACTTCAGGCTTCCGGGATACTACCATCTGATGGAGTCAAGGCAGATACTACCAAGCTGCCCAGCCCACAAGGGGCTTGGGGATGGGTGGGAAGAAAGTGCCACTCTCCCCTGGCAGCTTCTCTTTGGGTCGGCCTCCACTGCACTCCTTGTTAGGATTAACAGCTAATTAAGAGTAGTATCAAGAGCCAGGCGTGGTGGCACATGCTTGTAATCCCAGCATTTGGGAAGCTGAGATGGGAGGATCGTGGTTTGCGGACAGCTTCAGCTATTGAGTGAGGCCCTTTGCAATTCAGTGAGACCCTATTGTTATAAAAAATAGGGCTGGAGGTGTTGCTCAGAGGTAGAATGCCCTGGGTTTCATCCCCAGTACCACACACACACACACACACACACACAAAAGAGTAGTATCAAAAGGTTCAAGGCCAGCCTCAGCAACTTAGTGAGACCCTCAATAACTTAGAGACACCCTGTTTCAAAATAAAAAATAAGCCAGGCATGGTGATGTATGCCTGTAATTCTAGTACTTGGGAAGCTGAAACAAGAGGATCATGGGTTTGAAAATAGCCACAGCAACTTAGGGAGAACCTGTTCTAAATAAAAAAATAAAATAGGAGAAGCTCCAGGTGTGGTGGTGCATGCTTGTAATCTCAGCATTTGAGAGGTTGAGATGGGAGGATCGCAGTTCCCAAACAGCCTAAGCTACTTAGTGAGGCCCTTTGCAACTCAGTGAGACCCCGTTTCAAAATAAAGAATAAAAATAGAAGCCGGGCATGGTGGCACACAATTGTAATCCCAGCATTTGGGAGGCTGAGACAGGAGGATCATGGTTTGCGGACAGCCTCAGCTACTTACTGAGGTCCTTCAGAACTCAGTAAGATCCTGTCTCAAAAAATAAAAAAGACTGCCAGGCGTGGTGGCGCATGCTTGTAATCCCCGTGCTTGGGAGGTGGAGACAGGAGGATCGTGCTGGTTCGCAGCCAGCCCCGCTGGCTTAAGAGACCCTGTTTCCAAAAATAAAAAAGTATAAAATAGGTCTGGGAGTGTAGCCCGGAGGTAGAAGGGCTTCCAGGAACCCCAGTACCACCAAAAATAAGTAAATAAATAAATAAATAAAATAAAAAAGACTAAAAAATAGGGCTGGGGGTATGGCTCAGAGGTACAATGTCCCTGGGTTCCATCCCCAATACCGTAAAAAAAAAAAAAAAAAAAAAAGGCTGGAGGTGTAGCTTGGAGGTAGAATATCTCTGGGTTCCATTCCCAGAACTGCAAAATAACAAAAATAATAAACTGGGCATGGTGATGTACACCTATAATCCCAGTATTTGGGTGGCTGAGACAGGAGAGTCACAGGTTCAAGAAGAGTCTGAGCAATCTAATGAGACCCTGTTTAAAACAAAAACTAAAATAGGGTTGGGGGGGGTATAGTTCAGAGGTAGAAGGCCCCTGGGATCAACCCTAATACTAAAAACATAAATAAAATAAAATAGGGCCAGGTGTGGTGGCACATGCTTGTAATTCCAGTACTTGGTAGACTGAGACAGGAGGATTGCATGTTCAAAACCAGCTTTAGCAACTTAGTGAGATCTTGTTTCCAAATAATACGAAATAGGCCTGGGGTGTAGCCTAGAGGTAGAAGGCCCCTGGGTTAAACTCCCAGTACCATACACAGACATAGACTCACACACCACACACACACACACACACACACACACAGAATAGGCTGGGCATTTAGCTCAGAGGTAGAATACTTGTGAGTTCCATCTCCAGTACTCCCCTCTCCCCAAAAAAAGAAGCAAAAAAAGTGCTGGAGGTATAACTTTGGAGGTAGAATACCCTTGGATTTAATCCCCTGTACCAGCAAACAAACAAAAAGTTGTTTCAGAAAAAATCTGTAAACCGGGAGCCGGATGTGGTGGCACACACTTGTAATCCTAGCATTCAGGAGGCTGAAACCGGAGGATCGCAATTCACGGACAGCCTCAGCTACTTAGTGAGGCCCTCCGCAACTTAGTGAGACCCTGTTTAAAAATAAAGAATAAAAATAGGGCAGGGAATGTGGCTCAGAGGTCAAATGCCCCTGGGTTCCATCCCCAGACTTGCACACACACAAAAAAATCTGTAAGCTGGGAGTGGTGGTGCACACTTGTAATCCCAGCATTTGGAAGGCTGAGACAGGAGGATCGTGGTTCAGCCTCAGGTACTTAGTGAGGCCCTTTGCAACTCAGTGAGACTCTGTTTCAAAATAAAAAATAAAAAATAAAAAATAAAAAACTAGGTCTGAAGGTGTACCTCAGAGGTAGAATGCCCCTGGGTTGTTTTAGCCCCAGTACTGAAAAAGAAAGAAAGAAAGAGAGAAAGAAAGAAAGAAAGAATAAACTAAGCCAGGAATAGTAGCTCACATTTGTAATCCCAGCATTTGGGAGGCTAAAACCGGAGGATTCTAATTTGCAGACAGCCTCAGCTACTTAGTGAGGCCCTTTTTCAAAATAAGAATAAAAAATAGGGCTGGGGGTGTAGCTCAGAGGTTTGAACCCAGGGGCATTCTACCTCTGGGCTACATCCCCAGCCCTATTTTAAAACAGGGTCACACTAAGTTGCATAGGACCTCACTAAATAGTTGAGGCTGGCTGAGAACCCTAGATTCTCCTGTCTCAGCCTCCCAAGTACTGGGATTACGAGTGCACTCCCATGCCCAGTTTACAGATTTTTTTTTTTTTTTTTTTGCAGGTCTGGGGATGGAACCCAGGGGAATTCTACCTCTGAGCTACACTCCCAGCAAAACAACAACAACAACAACAACAACAACAACAACAACAACAACAAAATCCCCACTATACTGGCTCTCATTTATACACACCTATACACACTTCCATGTTTGGTAGCACTCAAGTGCCCTCAGCCAGGTATTCTCCTTGTATGTACACAACACACCTGTGTTCACATTTACCCACTCACTCATCCACAAATACTAATGAACACTCATTTAGACACAATGTACACTAAAGTCATGTAAGTATCACATTGAGAAGCACACATATGGAGTTGTCTCTTACACCAGCTCCTTCAAAAACTGGAACTGAGGCTCCTACATCAGACTCCAGTCAAGTCATTACACATGTGGCTGCTGATTCCCTGTAGCTAACTTCATTGTGGGAAACTTCCCTTCTCTGTTTAGTTTTTTTTTTTTTTTTTGGCAGTACTGGGGATGGAACCCAGGGGCATTCTACCTCCAAGCTACACCCCCTGCCCTATTTTTTTATTCTTTTGTTTTTTGAAACAGGGTCTCACTGAGTTGCAAAGGGCCTCACTAAGTAGCTGAGGCTGTCCGGGAACCACGATCCTCCAGTCTCCGCCCCCAAATGCTGGGATTACAAGTGTGCGCCACCACGCCCGGCTCCTCTGTCTAGTTTTGAAATCAGTAACAGACTCAGAATATCTGACAGCCCTATTTTGGTGTGGCTACCTACTGCTCATGGCCACAACCATGGCTACAGCCATCCCAAGCTTGACTGGTTCTTGTTCAACTTTTCAAGATCAGCAGGGCAAGAAGTAGGAGCATTAATGTTTTCAGAAATACACACTGAGGCCTAGAAAGGGAAAATCACTTGCCTGAGCTTACAGAGCAGAGGAGTAACCTATAGGACTAGAATCTGGGGCTCCAGCATCCCGCACTTAGGGGACCCAATGTCCTGCTTCTCAAGGAGGGCATGGAAAGCGATCACCAACCTCCCTCCAGGACTCACCATAACAGATGAGGCGGGTGGTCTCCCGGCTGGCCAGGGGTGTGTTGCAAAGGCGGCAATTGGGGTTGTAGTCACTATCCTGGAGCCACTGCAGATAGGACTGAACGATGCACTGGAGGGGAGACACATCACATCCAGAGTCTGGGCTGGAAAACCTACCGCTACAAGGTCCAACTGGCTCTCTCCCTCATCACAGAATCCCTTCCTTTGTTCAATCCATAAACACTTATTGAGCACCTACTGTGTGCATGCCTGTCTTAGGGGCTGGGGATATAGCAACGAGCAAAACAAAGTCCTTGCCCTTGCATAGCTTACATGCCAGCGTGGGGCCCTCACGGATTGGAGGAAGCCAATGCGGTCAGCCTACCCAGTGCCTTGCTCAGTCCAGACCCAGAATACCCCACCTTGGCGTGATTGGCAACCAGGCAGTGCTCGCAGACGTTGACTCGGTGTTCGAAGCAGAACAGGTTAGTCACCTTCCTCTTGGGGCACTTGCAAAGTCCCATGACCGACCCTGAGGAAGGGGGGGCCTGAGTTGGTAGGAAGCCAGGTTCTGTGGCAGCCACTTCATTCTCACCAGACAAGTTCGTTTCCACTCGTAACGCCCCTCCAAGCCGCAGATCCTCACCCCAATCCCAAATTCGTGCCCACCCTCTTGTCCAGCCACGCCCCCCGTATAAATCCCGCCGCTGACGACCCCCATTCTTTCAGTATCCCGCCCTCGGCTAGGCCCCTCCATCAGCCAAGTCCCCAGTACCACCGGCCCCGCCCCCAGGACCCCTTCGTGGCCCCTCCCCCTTCTAGTCCCGCCCCCTTCTTTACAGACCCCACTCTCCGTGTTACTGATCGGCCGCGGCACCGGTCCCGACGGGCGCGAGCGCCGGTTCGAGGAGCGCAAGGGCAGGGACTGCGCTCTCCGTAGCTCCCGCTCGGCTCGGTCCAGCCCCGGCCGCTCGGATTATCCCTCCGCTGCCACGTCTCTTCCGGGTGCGGCGCGCGGCGATGACGTCACCGAAGCACAGGCCACGCCCCTGCCGACGCTAGGCGTAGAGCTGGGCGCGGGGGGGGGACCGACGTAGGGGCTCTTCCGCCCCCGGCCTGCGTCACTTCCTCTTCCTCGACCGCAGGGCGGGCAATTCAAAGGTTTTCAGCCGCGGGCCGTCCTCCGGGTTTGCGCGAGCCGCGGGCCGGCGGCGGAGGCTGTCGAGCCGGAGACTAGATATGTCGGAGAGGCGGACGCGGTCCGGAGGGGCCGCTCGTCGGTCTGGTGAGCGAAGGGCAGGCGGGAGAGGCGTGACCGAGCCGTTGGGGCGCGCAGGCCCTTCCCCGCCCCCGCCCCCAGCGGCTTGACCCCGGTCGAAGGCTCCCCAAAGACCTTGTTTGGGGACCTTCTCTTGCTCTCTGCAGAACCCGCCTCTAGACTCTAGGGCCTAGAATCCTCCTCAGCCTCTCGACATCTTTCTCTTCCTAGGACCCAAGAACCCATCTCCTACCAGTTCTCTTCGGAGGTCCCAGCGGAAGTCAGGCTCTGATCTACCGAGCGTCCTTCCCGACGTCTTCCAGCAGGTGAGCCCGGGTTTTTCACTTACTGTCCTCGAGTTCTCGGGGCCTGGAAGCTCACGGTCACTGCTCTTCCGCAGGCACCCCCTGCGGCTCCAGCCAGAAAGCCGATCGTCTTGAAGAAGATTGTGGCTCACGCTGTGAAGGTGAGGGCCGAGAGGTGGGATTGTGAGGGGCCGCCCAAGCTGGGGGCCACCCGTCTGATCAGTCGGTGTTGTTCTCCACAGATCCCGGCTGTCCACTCGCCTCGCAGGAGTTCTAGGGTGAGTCCATTTCATCCTAGCCGTTTGGGATCTGGGGCATTCTACAACTGGGCGAAGGTGTATGGGCTTCTCGCATCCATCCAGAGAGCTCTTTTGTAGTATTCTGAAACAATTTGCTTTGGACATCATCACCTTTATCAGGCCTGATTACTCCTGTGGACTTAATTCGGTTTTAGTTTTTTAATGCCCTGTGTTTCTTCCTCGTTTTTTTTTTTCCTCTAATTTTCCTTATAAATGAAGATACTTATTTACTTTTTTTTTTTTTTTTTTGGTTGGTAATGGGGATGGAACCCAGTGACCTCCGAGCTACACCTCCAGCCCTATTTTTCCTATGAGTTGCAGAGGCCTTGGATATAGAATTCTCCCCGGGTTCCATCCCCAGTACCGCAAAGAAAAGAAAAGACTAAAGAAGAAGAGTTGTTGAAGCTGACCTTAGGACCTGTGACTCTCCTCAGCTTCCCAACTACTGGGATTAGAGGCACGCGCTACCATATCTGGCATACTTTTTTTTTTTTTTTTTTTTTTACTTTTTTTTTTAATTTATTTATTTTTGTTGGTGCATTTTAATCATACATCTTAATGGAATACAAAATGGAGAGGCATACATACACACATCATTCATTTAGCCCTTCCCCAATTCACACCCCATGCCCTCTCCCCTCCTTCTTTCTCATGTTTGGCCTATGTGTTGTCTTTGATTCTTTTTTTTTTTTTAATTAATTTATTTTTTAAATTGGTGCATTGTAGTCATATATCAATCACATTGGAGTACAAGACTTGAGAGGATATACAAGCACACATCATCCAATTAGCCCTCCTCCAGCCCCCATCCCATTCCCTCCCCCTCCCTCCATTCCACACTTCTTTGGTGATTTACTTTGATACATTTGTTTATGTACCTCCTGCGTTTTAAAGAGGCTCCGTCCTCCAGTATTACATACCCTCTGATTGGTCACATTAGTTGCTTCACTATAGGGCCCTTTCTATAGCTCAACCTCTTCCTGTTGCCCTTTTCCTCCTAGTTATTGCTGATTAAGAGAAGAGTCTGATTTATATTTTCTGCGATATTTCTCTGTGCATGCTGCGTTGCAAGTACCAATCCCACTCTTGATGGTCCCAGTAGTGGCCTGGCTACTCAGTGGACTGATCCAGATCTCGCTGGCTCAAGCAGCGGCCTTGCCTCATGGGAGGCCCCAGTTCTGGTCTCGCTGGCCCCTGAACCGGTCTAACCCCTAAGCTGGCTTTGGTCCCGAACTTGGAGGCCGCAGGAGTGAACTTGCCTCACGCCAGACTCCGATGCTGGCCATTGGCCCCTGCACCGGTCTAACCCCTTGGCAGGATTCCAATCCCGGCCTCGGAGGCCCCAGCACCGGCCTAGCCTCAAGTCAGGCTCCGATGCCGGCCTCGCTGGCCCCAGCACCGGCCTAACCCCTCGGCAGGCTCTTATCCTGGCCTCAGAGCCCCAGTACCGGCCTTGCCTCACGACAGGCTCCGATGCCGGCCTCGCTGGCCCCAGCACCGGCCTAACCCCTTGGCAGCCTCCGATCACGGATTTGGAGGCCCCAGTACCGGCCTTGCCTCAAGGCAGGCTCCGATGCCGGCCTCACTGGCCCCAGCACCAGCCTAACTCCTCGGCAGGCTCCGATCCCGGCCTCGGAGGCCCCAGCACTGGTCATGCCTCAAGGCAGGCTCTGATGCTGGCCTCGCTGGCCCCAGCACCGGCCTAACCCCTCGGCAGGCTCTTATCCTGGCCTCGGAGGCCCCAATACCGGCCTTGCCTCACGGAAGGTTCCGATGCCGGCCTCGCTGGCCCCAGCACCGGCCTACTGGCATATGCAACTGGCATACTTTTTAAAATACTTTTTAAAATTCTTTTTGGTGTATTATAATTATACATGCTAGTGAGATTCATAGTAAATACATTCATGTATGCACAAAGCATAATTTAGTCTGTTTCCTTCCCCGTCCTTCCCCTTTTATTCCTCTGCCCTGTGTATTCTTACCACTCCTTAAAAAGTTGAGCTGTGTCCTAATCACTTTTTCCTTCCTAATCCATTTTGTCCTCAGTTTTAATTTGTGGTTGTTATGAATTATGCATATCATACTTTTATAAGTAGAACTTATTGTCAAGGATGTTTCATTAATAGTAAGCCTGAAGATATGATTAATGAGATAAAAATAACCAAATATTGTGTGCTAAGGGCTGCAGCTATTATGGTACCTAACCGAAACAAGGTGACTCTGTGGGTGTTTCACAGAAGAAGAAATATTTAAACCAAGTTTCTTTATCTATCTATTTATTTGTGGTACTGGAGATGGAACCCAGAGGCATTCTATCTCCGAGCTGCACCTCCAGCCCTAGTTTTTATTCTTTATTTTGAAACTGGGTCTCACTGAGTTGCAAAGGGCCTAAGTAGCTGAGGCCGTTTGCAAACCACGATCCTCTGGTCTCAACCTCCCGAATGCTGGGATTACAAGTGTGTGCCACCTCGCTCGGCTTTATTATTATTATTATTATTATTATTATTATTTATTTATTTATTTATTTATTTATGTGTGTGTTTGTGTTTGTGTTACTAGGGATTGAACTCAGGAGCATTCTACCTCTGAGCTACAACCCTGGTCTGTTTTATTTTGAAACAGGGTCTCCACTAAGTTGCAGAGGGCCTCACTAATTTCCTGAGGCTGGCTGCAAACCTGTGATCCTCCTTCTCAGCCTCCTAAGTACTGAGATTACAAGCATATGTCACCATTCTTGATTAGTGAGAACCTGTTTAATGATAAAAAGGGTTGGAGGCCAGGCATGGTGATGCATGCATGCTTGTAATCCCAGTACTCAGAAGGCTGAGACAGGAGGACTTAGCAAGACTCTGTTTTGAAAAATATAATAATAATAATAATAATAATAATAATAATAATAATAATAAGCTGGGCATGGTGCCGCACACTTGTAATTTTAGCATTTGGGAGGTTGAGACAGGAAGATTGCAGTTCGCGGACAGTCTCAGTTACTTAGTGAGGCCCTTTGCAATAAAAAATACGGCTGGGGGTGTAGCTCAGGGGTAGAATGTCCCTGAGTTCCATCCCCAGGACTGCAAAAAAAAAAAAAAAAAAACCAAGAAAAGAAAATAAAAGTAATAAATTAGGGCTGGGGCTGTAATTCAAAGTTAGAAGGAACCTGGGTTCAATCCCCAGTGACAGACATAAGACCCATCATCTGTTCAGAGCTTAGAACAAGGAAATGTCTTTCTCCTTTTTTTTTTCTTTTTTCTCTCTCTTTTTTTTTTTTTTTTTTTTGGTGGTACTAGTGATTGAACCCAGGTGTGTTCTGCCTCTATACTCCTAACTGGCTTTTTTTTTTTTTTTTAGTGCTGGGGATTGAACCCAGGGGCATTCTACCTCTGAACTACTACACTCCCAGCTTGATTTTTTTTTTTTTTTTTGGCGGTACTGGGGATGAAACTCAGGGCATTCTGCCTCTGAGTTACCCCCCAGCCCTGTTTTTTATTCTTTAATTTGAAACAGGGTCTCACTGAGTTATAAAGAACCTCTCTAAGTAGTTGCTGAGGCTATCCTCGAACTGTGATCCTCCTGTCTCAGCCTCCCAAATGGTGGGATTACATGTGTACACCACCACACCTGGCTAATTATTTTGAAACAGGGTTGTGGAGGGCCTCGCTAAATTGCTGAGGCTGGCAGCAAACCCAAATCCTTTTGTCTCAGTCTCCCAAGTATTGGGATTACAAGCATGTGTCACCACGCCTGGCTTAACTTTAATTTTTTTTATCAGTACATTGTAGTTATACATCGTGTGTGTGTGGGGGGGGTACTGGGGGTGGAGCCCAGGGGCTTTCTACCTCTGAGCTACACTTTCAGACCTATTTTCTATTTTATTTGGAAACAGGGTCTCACTAAGTTGCTGAGAGCCTCACTAAGTAGCTGAGGCTGGCTTTGAACCTGTGCAATCCTCCTGTCTCAGCCTCCCAAGAGCTGGGATTTTACAAGCGCGCGCCACCACGCCCAGCTAGTCATACATCTTAATGGAGTACAAGATGGTAGAGGCATAAATGCAGACATCACCCAATTACCCCTTCCCCGATTCCCTCCCCATTCCCTCTAACTTTTTACTTTGAAGGGTCTCACTAGGTTTCGGAGAGTCTTTGATCCTCCTGTCTCAGCCTCCCAATGTGGTTACAGATGTGCACAACCACAGCCAGCCAACTTCTCCACCTTGTGTTCCCACTGCCTGGAGCACATTTACTTTAGCTGCCCTGCTTGTTGCACGCACCCGTGCACCTGGTGCGCAGGTCTTAGTGTGTCACAAAAACAGGCTCCTCAGAAGCAGCAGTATACTGTTTTCTTTTAAGGTTTTGTTCACTGGGCGTGGTGGTGCATGCTTATAATCCCAGTACTTGGGAGGCTGAGACAGGAGGATCGCAGGTTCGAAGACAGCCTTAGCAAGTAGTGAGACTCTCATCAACCTAGTGAGACTTGTTTCAAAATAAACATAAGAAAAGGCGGTCCTGGGGTCTAGCCTGAAGGTAGAATACCCTTGGGTTCAATCCCTAGTAACGCATGCTCACACACTCTGGGGGTGTGGCTTGGAGGTAGGACACCCCTGGGTGCAGTCCCAGTATTGCGGAAAAGTTTTTGTCCTGTGGAGTGTTCTTTCCACCCAAATTTCCTCTGGCCTTTCTGGAAGCAAGTGGTGGAGCTGTGTAACAGGGAGGTGCTCTCTCTCCTGCCTTGGTACAGATTGCTTTCATCTTGGAAAAAGAGAACAACCCTCCTAGGAAGGAGATCAGCAAGCAGGACCTCCTCAGGACGCCTAACATCCCCGTCACCCCCACCCCCACTCCCGTGCTGCACACCCTGCCGGGCCAGTCCAACTTCAAGGAAGGGCTCCTGGACGCCAGAGACTTGGAAATGTCTAAGAAAGTCAGGCGATCCTACAGCCGGCTGGAGACGCTCGGCTCCGCCTCCACCTCCACCCCGGGCCGCCGGTCCTACTTTGGCTTCGAGGGGCCCGAAGACTTGTCTGGCGTCTCACCTGTGGTGTGCTCAAAGTTAATTGAGGCCCCCAGGGTCCCTGCGGAGCCCTGGGCTCCAGACACTACGCTCCCCGGCATCTCTCCGCCTGTTGTCAAAGAGAAGCGAAAGAAGAAAAAGTTGCCGGAGATCCTGGTGAGTCAGGGGCCTTCCTGCCTTCGCGCCCTGCGCACAGGTGTGCAGGGCCGGCAGGGAAGCAGCGCGCCCCAGCCCACTCAGCCGCCCTCCCTCGCTCACCTCCCCTATTTCTCTTCCCCCAGAAATCTGAGCTGGATGAGTGGGCCGCGGCCATGAATGCCGAGTTTGAAGCCGCTGAGCAGTTTGACCTCCTGATTGAATGAGATGTGAAGCGGGGTGGACCCAGCCAGACTCCCCTTCTCTCCCTGTACATAGCCCCCTTTCAGTGGAGAACACCCTTGGGGGTCCCTCTGCTGGTCTTGTTGCCTGTGCAGGCGCTGTTGCTGCGGGTGAGGCCTGGCCGCTCACTGGTGTCCTGACTAGTCGGTCTCCCCACCCCGCCAAGTACTGGGGATGAGCGGCCACCTCTGCTGTTGCCGGGAATTGTGTCTGCTCTCAACAGGCCCCGCCTGGCGGCCCGGGCTGCCTCTGGAGTTGCCCTCTGTTGATGGTTTGGTTCCCAGCCAGGAGCCTGTCTATGTAAAGAAACTTTGAGTTCTGTGGATTTGCTGTTCGGTTCTGTATGTGCTCTAGGAGATAATTCTTGGGCTGGGGGACAGGATGACCCTTGAGGGAGAAGCTGGGTGTTCGCCTCGAGTCGAGGATTTGGAAGAGGGCAGGAGCCTGGCCTGGTCTCAGACCATGCATGCTTAGCACATGGAGGCTGTTGCACGCTGCTCTGTAGGTCATGGTAGCTGATCGATGGGCTGCTGCTTGGGGAGAGTGTGCCCTAGGCATGCCTGCCAGGTGCCATGAACCTGAGGTATGCTGTCTCCGGGCCGGCTGTCTGCATGGGAGCCCAGGGTGACCCCTCTTCTCGCCCACACCTATTTCTTACAAAATAAGCTTCAGTGTCTTCTCTGCTCTAGAAGAAAAAAAATGGCTGCAAAGACCTCTTGGCATTTTGCAGCTTCACCTGTAAAGTTCTAGAAAGCTCTTCCCGCGTGCCGGCATGCCACGAGGCCATAGCGATCTTTGGGCTTAGCTTCTTTAGGCCCCTCTGAGAACACTGCTCAGGTGGTGCTGGGCGGGGCCATAGGCGGTTCAGTTCATCCCTCCGTTGGGGGATTCCCCCCTTTCCTCCTCCTCAACACTGGCAGAGGGTGGTTTCAGAAGCTGCTGTGGCCGCCATGACTCCCACCTCTGGCCGTCCCTGCTTACAAGTTCCTGGAAGTAGAAGTGAGGAGTGTGGAGGCACTGGCGGGAAGAGCGCTCTTGGTTAGGGGCCTGAGGGTGTGGCCATCTGTTCAAGCAAGCCCCTTGCCAGGTGAGCCCAGAGTCTCTGACGGGACCATGCCTGAGCAGCTCTGGCTGTCAACTGCCCTGTGGAATCCGGAGCCTCAAGATGTCGTCACTGCAAACCTTTCTCTGTCCTTGAGAAACTGGGTGTAGTGTAAGGGGAACAAGGGTTTTGTTTTAAAATAAACAAATTTGATTAAAAAGTTCCTGCCTGTTCACAGACTGTTTCCTTTGTTGGTCAAAGGCTGCCAAGCTGCCTTTGGGCCGTGTTACCAGGGCTGGCCCTCTGTACAGGCTGCCCACCTGGCCTCCCTCCAGTGGCCCTAGGGTAGGTAGGTCCTAGCGCCCCAGCTCCAGTCAGTTTTTCTGTCCAGTGACCCTCTTGGCCTCCAGGAGGGAAGAAATCGGGCCTGGGTCAGGCAGTGGGGAGTGCTTGCCCTCCTAAGCGCAGCCCTGCTCTCCCTTCCCTTTCAGGCTCCTTTGAAGGAGCTCGAGGGCCTGGCACAGTGGCCCCGCCTGGACTGCACACGGCAGTGGGTGCTGCAGGAGCCCCTGGAGAGCTGCTCAAAGAAGCTGTTCCCTAGGAACCGCCCCGTGTCCACGGTAAGGTCCAGGAACATCCCTGCAGTGGCACCTCCCCACTTCACTTCCTTCTGTCCTCTACCTTTGCCTAACAAAGAACTTGAGGCCATTAAATTCTCCCCAGAGCGACACTGCCTGGCTCTATGTAGAGAGAGTAGGGCCCTTTGCAACTCAGTGAGACCTTGTTTCAAAATAAAGAATGAAAAATAGGAGCCGGGCGTGGTGGCGCACACTTGTAATCCCAGCATTCGGGAGGCTGAGACCGGTGGATGGCGGTTCGCGGATAGCCTCAGCTACTTAGTGAAGCCCTCTGCAACTTAGTGAGACCTTGTCTCAAAGAATAAAAAATAGGGTAGGGGGTGTAGCTTGGAGGTTGAATGCCCCTGAGTTTCATCCCCAGACCTGGGGGAAAAAAAAAAATTGTGGAGGGCCTCACAAGTTTCTGAGGCTGGCCACACACCTGCAATCCTTCTATCTTAGCATGCATGAGCCATTATGCCTGGCTTTGACCCCTCTTTTGGCTCTTCTGAAGGAGTAGGCAAGTCATTTTGCCTCTTTGAGACTTGGTTTTGTGTGTGTGTGTGTGTGTGTGTGTGTGTGTGTGTGTGTGTGTCTGCAGATTGAACTCAGGGAGAGTCTACCTCTGAGCTATATCCCCAGCCATATTTCTTATTTGAGACAGGGTCTCACTTAAGGGGAGGGAGGACCTCTAGTTGCTGAACTTGGCTGTGAACCTGTGATCCTTCTCAGCTTCCCAAATACTGGGATTACAAGTATGCACTATCACACCCAGCCATTTTGTATTTAGTATAATCTCATGTCCAAAATCAGGAAAACATTTTTTTTTGGTATTGCAGATTGAACCTAGGGACTGTCTACCTCTGATCTCTACCCCTGGCCCTTTTTAAATTTAATTTAATTTAATTTTTTGTGGTGCTGGAGAATGAACCCGGGACATTTTACCTCCAAGCTACACCTCCAGCCCAATTGTTTGTTTGTTTGTTTGTTTGTTTGTTTGTTTGTTTTGCAGTACTGGGGATGGAACCCAGGGGCATTGTACCTACCAGCTACATCCCCAGCCATATTTTTTTCTTAATTTTGAAACAGGGTGCCACTGAGTTGCAAAGTGCCTCACTAAGTAGCTAAGGCTGTCCATGAACTGTGATCCTCCTATCTCAGCCTCCCAAATGCTGGGATTAAAAGTGTGCACCACCATGCCAGGCTTTAATCTTTTATTTTGAAACATTCTCACTAAATTGTGGAAGGCCTCACTAGGAAGCTGAGTCTGGCGATCCTCCTATCTCAGCCTTTTTTTTTTTTTTGGTAGTACTGGTATTCCTGGAAGCCTTACCTCCGGGCTACACTCCCAGACCTATTTTTTATATTTTTATTTGGAAACAGGGTCTCTTAAGCCAGCATAGCTGGCTTTGAACCTGCGTGATCCTCTTGTCTCCGCCTCCCAAGCATGGGGATTACGTGCGCCACCACGCCTGGCTTGTCTCAGCCTTCTAAGTACTGGGATTAAAAGCATGGGCTATGCCGGGCGTGGTGGCACACGCTTGTAATCCCGCGCTTGGGAGGCAGAGACAGGAGGATCCCGCAGGTTCGAAGCCAGCCGTGCGCGCTGGCTTAGGAGACCCTGTTTCCAAATAAAAATGTAAAAATAAGTCTGGGAGTGTAGCTCGGAGGTAGAAGGGCTTCCAGGAACCCCAGTACCACCACACACACACACACACACACACACACACACACACACACACACCATGGGCTAGCTGGGCATGGTGGCGCATGCTTGTAATCCCAGCATTTGGGAGGCTGAGACCAGGGGATCACGGTTCATGAACAGCCTCAGTGAGGCCCCCTGCAACTCAGTGAGACTGGTTTCAAAATAAAGAATACAAAATAGGGCAGGGGGTGAAGCTTGGAGGTCAAATGCCCCTGGGTTCCATTCCCAGACCCGCAAAAAAAAAAAAAAGCGTGGACCACCATGCTCAGCAAAATTAGATAACTTTATAATCCATGTCCCATGCAGTATTTGGGTGGTACTTATAAAAAAATAAGTTTCATTGTTAATCTGGGAATCCTGTGTCTTACTGGCAGCCCTGCCTGGGGTGTACACTACTTGGCATGCACCTGTTATTGAGAGACTTGTGTTGTCTTATGTACACCTTTTCTATTATTTATTATTATTATTATTATTATTATTATTACTTATTTTTGAGCTTCTGAGGATGGAACCCAGGGGCATTCTATCTCTGAGCTACACTCCCAGCTCTAAGTTTTATTTTTTATTTGAAACAGGGTCTCACTGAGTTGCAGAGGGCCTCACTAAGTAGCTGAGGGTGTGCGTGAACCACGATCCTCCTATCTCAGCCTCCCGAATACTGGGATTGTAAGCGTGCGCCACCACGCCCGGCTCACCTTTCCCATTATTAACACAGTGTTGACACAATATATACTCGTTGTAGCTTGCTTCTGTCCCAAGGTTCTTGGGTTTATGTCCCCCCAGGTCTCCTCCTCTCAGCCACCCTCTAAACTGGCTCAAACGACCCCAGAGACAAACACACACAGATCTCTTGGCCTCCTCATCACCAGGAGCCACAGCCCGGGCCCTGCTGTGGGCCCTTCGCTCACTGTTCCCGCAGGAGCGCCCGCACCTCAGCACTCTGCGCCCACTTGGTCTTGGCTATGCTTCCACCTTCTGAGTTGCCGGGTGTCCTCTGGCCAGGACCCCCACTGTTTGGGATGGGGTCACTCCTCTTGATCCTGATGACATCTTTCTGGAGCAGAGTTCATGGCTTCCTCTCTCAGCCTGGCTTTCTGTCCAGACCCATGTGGCACATCTCCCTGGCCTGTGAGTCTGGAACCTGGGAGTGGATCTTCCAGAAACTTCTAGCAGAACCAACTTGTATTCTCCTGTATGTTCAGGGTCTGGCCCAGGGCCCATCTCACAGAAAGTGGCTACCCAAGCTGTGTTTACTGGAGACCAGTGACTGCCTGAGAGATTGCATCCTGCCGCATTCATCAGTCGCCATTTAGCGGGATGCGGTGGCGGGCTCCTGTAATTCCAGTACTTGGGAGGCTGAGATAGGAGGATCACATGTTTATAGCCAACATCAGAAACTCAGCAGGCTCTGTTTCAAAATAAAAAAAAAATATAATAGGGCTAGGTTTTTAGTTTAGAGGTAGAATGCCCCTGAGTCCAGTACCACACACACACAAAGTATTTTGATTGCCAGACTTGGTGGTGCACACCTGTAATCTCAGTACTTGAGAGGCTGAAACAAAGGACTACAGGATGAAGGCCAGCCTTAGCAATGTAGTGAGACCCTCAGCACCTCAGCGAGACCATGTTTCAAAACAAAAAAAAAGGGCTGGAGGTAAGTAGGGTGTGGTAGTGCACGCTTGTAATCCCTGCATTTGGGAGGCTGAGACAGGAGGATCGTGGTTCACAGACAGCCTCAGCTACCCTCTGCAACTCAGTGAGACCCTGTTTCAAAATAAAGAATAAGTCGGGCGTGGTGGCGCACACTTGCAATCCCAGCATTCGGGAGGCGGAGACTGGAGGACCACAGTTCGTGGACAGCCTCAGCTACTTAGCGAGGCCCTTCACAACTCGGTGAGACCCTGTTTCAAAAATAAAAGGACTAAAATAGGGCTGGGGGTGTAGCTTGGAGGTAGAGTGCCCCTGGGTTCTATCCCCAGTAATGAAAATTTGAAAAAAGGGTTGGAGCTATACCTAGGAGGTAGAATGCCCCTGGGTTCAATCCACTTTACTACAAAGTACTATAACACCCAAATACACATACCCCACAAATAATAAATATATTCGGAGCTGGGGTTTAAAACCCAGTAGTAGAGCACTTGCCCAGTATGCATAAGGTCCTAGGATTCATCCCTATTATCACATGTAAAATTCAAATGTGAGCCAGGCATGGTGGCTCACACCTGTAATCTCAGTACCTGGGAGGCTGAGACAGGAGGATTGCAGGTTCACAGCCAGCCTCAACAAGGCCCTCTGCAACTGTTTTTGGTTTTTTTTTTTTTTTTTTTTTTTTTTGTGGTACAGGGGGTATAACCCAGAGGCTTTCTACCTCCAGGCTATACTCCCAGACCTATTTTATACTTTATTTGTAAACAGGGTCTCACTAAGTTGCTGAGAGCCTCATTCAGTAGCTGAGGCTGGCTTTGAACCTGTGCGATCCTCCTGTCTCGGCCTCCCAAGTGTGGGGATTACAAGCGTGCACAACCATGCCCGGCTCCTGTTTTTTTTTTGTTTTTTTTTTTTTTTTTTTGTGGTACTGGATTGAGCCCAGAGGCGTTGTACTTTTGCCCAATTTTATTTATTTGGAAACAGGATCTTGCTAGGTTGATAAAAGGCCAGCTGAGGCTGTCCTTGAACCTGCGATCCTCCTGTCTCAGCCTCCCGAGTACTGGGATTTCAGGAGTACTGGGGTTACAGGCATGCACCACCACACCAGGCTCATGAAACCCTGTTTCAAAATAATAATAAAAGATAGGGTTGTGCTGGGCATGGTGGCACATGCTTATTATCCCAGTATTTGGGAGATTGAGATAGGAGGATTGCAGTTCACAACCTCAGCTACTTAGGCCCTTTGTAACTCAGTGAGATCCTGTTTCAAAATAAAGAATAAAAATAGGGTGGGGGGTATAGCTCATAGGTAGAATGCTCCTGGGTTCCAGCCCCAGTACTGCAAAAATAAATATTTTAAAATAACATAAGAAGGTTGAGGAGGAAGCTCAGAGGTAGAAAACGCCCGTGTTTAATCCCCAGTAAGACACACACACACACACACACACACACACACACACACACACACACACACGCGCACGCTTTTCTCAGATGCAACTGGACATCTGTAGTGTATTTGCTAAGTCACTGTGAGGGCTCTGCTTGCGGGACAGAGCTGATGATGGCAGTCCCCAATCTGCATGCTGCCCCAAGGAAAGGCAGGCCGTGCGAGAGTGGGTGTGGGCCACCCACCAGGCCTGTGTCTCCCTCAGTCTCCCAGGGGCAGATCAAGACCCCTGTCCAAGCAGACCTCAACACCGGTGCTGCAGCCTGGCGAGGCTGTGGAGCCTGAGGAAGCTCAGGTCTTCGGAAGGTCACACATGAAGGTGACAAGCACGGGGCCTCCCAAACAGTGGGCAGGGGCGGCAGGAGGCCCAAGAAGTGGCCCCTGGTCCAGGCTGGAAGCCCGAGGTCCCATCACCCTCTTGCTGCAGCCTCGGGGGCTGGGGAGTCCAGGCCTCGTTCCTGGGCTCAGGGCCCGGACAATGGGCAGAGTCACTGCAGCTGGAGGGCCCAGCCTTCCTCTATGGGTGGGGGGTGCAGAGGAAGAGCCCCTGGAAAGCAGGGAGATGGCAGGGCGAGGAGGCAGGACCCAGCTCTGGGCCCGAAGCCGCCTGTCAGCTCAGTGACCTGGCGCCTTCTCTGCAAAGCCACCTGCTGGTCAACAGCTGGACCTGCAGGCAGAGCCCACCATCATGTTCCTGTTCACGCTGTTGAACACGCCTGAGCCCAAGGACTCCTCGTAAGGCTGTGTGAGTGGGCAGGAGTGTTTGTGAGTGTGTCAGCGAGGGAGGAAGCACCCTCCGCCTGGGCCGGGCAGAGGGGAGGCTCAGCCAGGATTACAGGGGCCTGGGGTTGGGCACCTCCTCGGCCCCTACCCAGCCTCCATGATCCCCCGCTGCCCATCTGCCCAGGGACATGGAGACCCGGGAGAACCAGTTCCTCGACCAGGAAGACTGGGGCCCCCAGCGGACCTCGAGGGAGATGAGGCTCTTACAGGATGAGTGCCGCAGGTGAGCGGGTGGCAGGCAGGGGCAAGTGGGGCGACAGGAGCCCCCTCCGGCTGGGCCAGTAGCTGTAGCTCCGCAGTTTCCCCTCCTTTCCTCCCTCCCCACTCTGTCCCACTCTGAGGACCGGCCAGCCCAGGCTCTCTCAGCCCCCATGCAGGGGTGCAGAGGCCACAGCTCTGCCGCAGTCCAGTAGCTTAGCATCAGGGACCCCACTTTTAATTGTCCACCAATTAAACCTGGCATGGTGGCACATGCCTGTAATCCCAGTACTCAGGAGGCGGAGACTGGAGGATTGCGGGTTTGAGGCTAGCCTCAGCAACTTAGCAAAACCCTTTTTCAAAATAAAAGGGGTGGAGGTGGAGTTCAGAGGTAGAATGCCCCCCAGGTTCAACGTTCAATACCAAAAAAAAAAAAAAAAAAAAAAGCCCACAACCCGGAAGGGGGCTCAGTGTGAGGAGGGCTCTGCTCTCTGGCTGCCCAGCCCTGGAGCTTGAGTCTGTACAATCCCAATGCCTCTTGCCTCTCTGTTGGAGTACCAGGGTCAGAGTCTCACCTGGCATCAGAGCACGGGGGTGGGGGGTTGCATAATATCTCTTCCCCAGGGCCCCCATTCATACACAGTTGGCCCAGAGCTCCCGGGCAGGACTGAGCCCAGGTCCCTCCCTCATCAGTCTGGAGCCACAAGAATCCTGCAGCCCACAGCCCAGCCCTCTGTGACCTGGCTTCTTCCAAGGGAATTCAGAGGGTTGCAGTCCAGCCCATGTGATGAAGCAGGCTGTCCTCTGCTAAAGAGAAAAGGCGGGATTCGCCCCTCTGGAGCCCTGCTGGGAGTCCTGTGGGGGAACAGGTCCTTTCCCAGCCATCCCAACAGTGGTGACAAGAAGGCAGGGCTGCTACTGAAACACTGGCCCTGGGGCGCTGTTCCAGGCCAGAGCCGGTGCAGGAGGTGAGGGAGGGGTTGCCTGGGACAAGATCCTGGGGCTTGAAGGACCCCTCTTCCACCCCTAGGCTTCTGGAGGCCCTCAGCACCACCCAAGCAGACAACCTGGCCCTGGGGGAGAAGCTGCGAAACCTGGTGAGACCCTCGGCCCCTGCGGCCTCCTGCCGCCTTCTAGCCCAGCTCCGTGTTAGAGGGGCCGTGGGCAGTCGTGCCTGCTGGCTACCCACCCGGCCTGCACCCCTGTGTTCCAGCCTACCTTACTGTACACGGACCTGAAGGAGGAGGTGCAGGCCTGGCAGGAAGAGGTGCAGAACCTGGAGGAGGAGGTGGAGCAGGAGGTGGCGCTGCTCCGCCAGGAGGAGGGACTCCTGCCTGGCCTGCTCCAGCTCCCCAAACCTTTGTCCGCAGCCACCGGGCTCCCAGAGGGCAGCGCTGCCCATCCTGCCACCTGACCCGGCCCAGCAACCAGTCATTCCTGGCAGGGCCTAAGGCCAGAGCCCGGGTACCTCATGAGGGGCACACCCCATCAATCGCTCTTCTACAGGGCCCAGCAATAAACTTCACTCTGAGCCACAGCTCCAAGTGTGTGTGGCCCTGGGGCTCGGGGAGCTGGGGCTCAGGCGGCCACCAGGCCCAAAGTGAGCCCAGCCTCTGGACCACCCTCTCTCTTCCCACTGCCTTGATCTCCCCTACACACGGAAGGCCCCAGACTTAGTCAAGGGCGACGTTCCCCTGATAAGCCCTGGGTGGGACCGGAAGATGGGGCTAACTCCAAAGTGCGGAGATGCCAGGGAGGGGCGGGAAGAGCCACTACCCACCTTGTGGCCTTGGATAGGTCTTGGGGCCGGAGAAGAGAGGTAGTGGGAACTCCCCAAGGGCCAACACCCTTCACATCTGGACACAAATCTGGATTTTGGCTCACAAGTGCCCTCAACATGTGTTCAGTGCCAGGAAGCCTCTCTAGGTGTCCTGTGATTTCTAAGGTACACACAGAGAGAGAAAAAGAGAATGGATGGATGGATGGATGGATGGATGGATGGATGGATGGATGGATGGATATGTGTATGTATAGGTATAGGCAAGGCTTAATTCTCAGAAACTTAGAAACATCTTTTTTCCCCAGTATGAGAGATTGAGCCCAGGGGCATTCTGCCTCTGAGCTATACCCCCAGAACTCCCACCTCATTTTTTTTTAATACCCAACTATTTATTTATTTATTATTTATTTTGCAGTACTAGCGATTGAACTCAGGGGCAATCTACCTGCAAACTACACCCACAACCCTATTTTTAATTAAAAAAATTTTGTGTGTGTGTGTGTGTGTGTGTGTGTGTGTGTGTGTGTGGTACTGGGGATGGAACCCAAGGAGTTTCTACCTCTGGACAACACTTCCAGACCCATTTTGTATTTTATTTGGAAACGGTCTCACTAAGTAGCTGAGGCTGGCTTCGAACCCTTGATCCTCTTGTCACTGCCTCCCAAGCGCTGGGATTACAAGTGTGCACCACCACGCCTAGCTTGGCCTCAGGACTTTGCAAGTGCTGTTCATTTGCCCAGAACACCTGTTCTTGTCTCCTCCATTCTCCTACCTAAGGACTGGAGGGTGGGACAACTTCCAGAATGAGAGTGCAGACTGCAGCCTTGCGCCCCATGTGTGTTCTGTTTGTTTTGTTTTGGTAGTAGGCATTGAACCCCAGGGCATTCTACCTCTGAGCTACACCTCCAGCTCTATTTTATTTTTTGCAGGTCTGGGTATGGAACCCAGGGGCATTCAACCTCCAAACTACACCCCTTGCCCTATTTTTTCTTTTTTTTTGAAACAGGGTCTTGCTAAGTTGCAGAAGGCCTCACTAAGTAGCTGAGGTTGCCCGTGAACCGCGATCCTCCAGTCTCAGCCTCCCAAATGCTGGGATTACAAGCATGTGCCACCACGCCTGGCTTCCAGCCCTGTTTTGTTTTTTATTTGGAAACAAGGTCTCCAAATAAATTGCTGACTCTTGATAAATTGCTGAGGCTGTCCTTGAACCTGCGATCCTCCTGTCTTAGCCTCCCAAGTACTGGGATGTTATATAGGTGCCTCTAGCACATCTGTATAACCTTGAGTCTGTGTCTGGTCAGGGTTCTTTATGACAGGGTGTTGTCCACAGGACTCTTGGGAGGGCTAGACGACAGTGAGTCCACACCAAGTCAGCCTTCAGTGAGTGTTGGTTATCATTCACCAGCCTGGCCTTGGAGGCCCAGTGGAAACAGGTTTTTCTCCATGTGTTCCAGTAGGCTCCCTGCCCCACCTAAAGGTCCTGCTCTTCCTGTCTGGGAGGGTGCCTCCTTCCATTTGGCGGTTTCAACATTTAGAAACATTTGGCCCTGGATCAGTTTGATTAACATCCCCGACTCAGGAGGGCCTGTGTCTGTTACGCACGTGTCCCACCATGGCTGGCTCAGCAGCCCTGTGGACTCACCCAGGTGGAGGCTATCACCCTGGATTCTCTGCCTGCGTGTGTGTGTGTGTGTGTGTGTGTGTGTGTGTGTGTGTGTGTGTGTGTGTTGCTGGGATTGAATCCAGGGACATTCTACCTCTGAGTTACACCCTCAGCCCTATATTCTATTCTTTAAAACAGGGTCTCACTAAGTTACAGAGGGCTTCACTAAGTAGCTGAGGCTGGCTGCAAAACTGCAATCCTCCTGCCTTAGCCTCCTAAGTACTGGGATTACAAGTGTGTGCCATCATGCCAGCTCCTATTTTATTTTTATTTTGAAACAGGTCTTTGGCCAGGTTTGGTGGTATGCTTGTAATCCTAATACTTGGGAGGCTGAGACAGGAGAATTGTAGGTTTGCAGCCAGCCTTTAGCTAATTAGTGAAGCCCTCTGCAACTTAGACCCTGTTTCAAAATAAAAAATAGGACTGGGGATGTAGCTTGGAGGTAGAATGCCCCTGGGTTCAATCCCCAGTACTGAAGGGGGAAAAAAAGACAAACATACAGGGTCTTGATGGGTTAAGAGTCTTACTGTTTACCGAGGCTATCCTCGAACCTGAAAATCCTCCTGTCTCCGCCTCCCAAGTACTAAAATTACAGGTGTGTGCCATTATACCAGGTTCTATTTTTAAATTTTGAAACAAGGTCTCACTAAGTTGTTGAGGCTGGCCTTGAAACTGTAATCCTTCTGTCTCAGCCTCCCACATCCTGGGATTCCAGGCATGTGTCACCACACCTGCCAGAGTAGATTTCTTGTGAGTTGCACACATGTGTGAACTCTTGTTCAGGTGGCCTGCCTGTGCTTTCACACGCTCCAAGGACTACATTGGTCCAGGCTGGGGTGGGGCTGCCATATCTGTTCTTCCACTTATCACCAGACCTGGTGATCCCACATGGTCTAGCAAAGGTGTCCCCTCTTGCCCTTTTAAGGAAGGTGCTATCCACACTGTTGGTCTTCTGATAAGATCCAAGGTTATATCCTGAGTGCTGATAAGAATCCAGACTGTCTGGACTTTGCTTTTTCAGGGCCCCAATAGACCTAGTATAGGGCTGAATAAAAGAAAAGAAAAGAGGGAGGAATGGGTGAATGAATGGGTAAATGGATGAGAGGGTGAGTGGATGGGTGGATAGATGAAAGGAGATGTGAATGAGAGGTGAGTGGATGCATGCGTGGGGAAAGGCTTGGATGGAGGGCTGGGTGGAGGTGAGGACGCATGGATGGGGGAAGGCTTGGGTGTGTGTAGGGCTGGGTGGAAGTGAGGATGCATGGATGGGGGAAGACTTGGATGGAGGGCTGGGTGGAGGTGAGGACGCATGCGTGGGGGAAGGCTCAGGTGCGTGGAGGGCTGGGTGGAGGTGAGGATGCATGGATGGGGAAGGCTCGGGTGCGTGGAGGGTTGGGTGGAGGTGAGGACGCATGGATGGGGGAAGGCTCGCATGCGTGGAGGGTTGGGTGGAGGTGAGTGGGTGGGTAGATGTATGGATACATAGAAAGATGGAGGGATGCATGGGCAGGTGTGTGGATGGGTAGATAGATGGATGGAGGAATGGATGGGAGTGTCAGTGGATGTATAGATAGATGGGTGGATGAAAAAAACACATGGATGGATGGACAAGTGAGAAGATGGATGGATGTGTACATGGTTGTACATATGGCTACGAGGAAAGATGAATGGGAGTATGAATGATGGGCAGATGGTTGGAAGGGAGAAAAAGTGTGTGAAGAGATAGATAGGTGACTGTGGATGAGTGTAGGATGGATGGCATGAGGGATGGGTGTGACAGGGAGTGGATGGGTGGGGATGAAGAGGTGGGTAAATGGATAAGTGACCTGATGGAGGGATGGATGAGTGGAAGGATGGACTGAGGCTGGGTGGATGGGCTCCCCACAGGACCAGTAAGTGGAGGAGGAAGTCCCCTTGCCAAGGAAAAATGGACTGGCTGCTACACCCTCTGGAACCGACTCTCTTGCCAAAGCCTCAGCTCCGTCCAGAAGCTGGGATGTCTTCAGGGTAGATACAGAGGATTCTTCCAGGCCCCGTCCTTTCTTTAGCTCTAGGCCCTGTGTCTTAGGGACAGGGGCAGGGACAGGAGAGAGGAGTGGCTGACATCTACGGAGCTCCCCTACACACTACACTGGGCGAGACATTTCTACAGATTTGATCTTGTTTAATGAAGACAGCACCACATTTTTTGTATGTGAGGTACTGGAGATGGAACTCAGGGCATTCTACCTCAGAGCTCGACTCCCAGCCCTATTTTTAATTCTTTATTTTCAAAAAAGGTCTCACTAGGTTGCAGAGAGCCTTACTAAGTAGAAAATGTCTGGAAAACCCACAGTCCCCAAGTACTGGGATTCTAAGTGTGTGCCACCATGCCCGGTTCAATGTGCTTCGTGCAACAGCTCCTGGCTCTCACTGTGGGTGCCCCCTCACACTCCTGCCAGCTGGGGGCAAAAGGGCAGCACCACCCATGGGGTAATGGTTAACCGGGCTGATACCCCATCTAATAAGGAGGCCCTAGGCAGGGCCACCCAGCTGCCCAGGAGTCCACGGGATGCGGTGGGAGGTGGTGGTAGGTCTAGGGGTGGGGGCCGCTGCCCTCTTGGGGCTGGGGATCATCCTGGGCCACTTTGCCATCCCCAAGGGGGCTAACTCACCAGCTCCCAGCACTTCAGCCTCCCAGGACCTGGACCTGAAGATCCTTGAGACTGTCGTGGAACAGCTAGATGCAGGCAGGATCCGGGAGAACCTTCGGTGAGAGACGGCCTGCACATCCCTCCTCCTGGACCTGTGCCCCTCCTCCTGGCCCGGCGCCCCTACTTGACCCCTTCCCTCCCTCTTCCCACCCTGCAGAACACTGTCCCAGGAGCCACACGTGGCGACCAGCCCCCGGGATGAGGCCCTGGTGGAGTTGCTGCTGAACCGCTGGAGGGACCCAGAGTCAGGGCTGGACTCGGCCGAGAGCTTCGAGTACGAGGTGCTGCTCTCCTTCCCCAGCCAGGAGCAGCCCAACCTCGTGCAGATCGGTGAGGTCCTACGGGTGGGCGGGCAGGAAGCCTGTGCCGGGCTGGGGCAGCCGGCCAGCCCTGACTCTGTCCCCCACAGTGAGCGCCACCGGTGACATCCTCCAGACCTACCGCCCGGGAGAGGAGAACTTGACTGGGGAGCAGGCAGGCCCCGACGTGGTGCAGCCCTATGCTGCGTATGCACCCCCCGGCACCCCCCAGGTGGGACACCCCCCAACTGACATGGCCCAGCTCCCTCTGGATCCCACCAGGCTTTTCCCACGCTGCCCAGAGGCATCGGAGGAAAGATCAAGTATTCTGAACGTACTCCCCTCCACACACCACTGATACGCCTTCTCCATCACTTAGTCATCTGACAAGCACTTGTGGCCCCGCTCAAGGCCTGGCTTGTTACAGTGCGCTCAGTCATAGAGGGAACCTAGGGGACTGTCCATGGGGTGCTTACATTTCTAGGTGAGGGGCAGACAGAATCTTCGTCATGTTACCCAGCCTTCTTCTCTTCCCCTGTGCCTGTGGCTGAGCCCAGCTCTAAAGATCATCTCCTCTTGGGACTAGGGCCTCCTCGTCTATGCCAACCGTGGCACAGAGGAAGACTTCCAAGAGTTACAGGCGCAGGGCATCAACCTTGAAGGCACCATTGCCCTGACTCGCTATGGGGGTGCAGGGCGTGGAGAAAAGGTGAGTGACACCTCAAGCAGAGGCTTGGCAGGGCAGGGCCAACTGTGGGCAGCTGTCTTGAGTGGCGGACACCCCCAGCCTGGGGCAGGACAGGCGAGCTGTAGTCCATCTGGGGCCTCATGGGAGAAAAGGGAGGGAGGGGAACATTTTCAGTTTTGATATTCTGGGAGTCCACCTTCTGTGAAGTAGTTCTGAATATTCAGCTTAAGTCTTTCCTGGTATCCATGTGTGGTGGTTGGCCCATGCTTATGATCCCAGTAGTTGGGAGGCTGTGACAGGAGGATTACTGGTTCAAGGTCAGCCTCAACAACATAGACTCTCAGCAACCTAGGGAGACCCTATTTCAAAATAACACAACAACAAGCCGGGCCTGGTGGTGCACGCTTGTTATCCCAGTGTTTGGGAGGCTGAGACAGGAGGATCACAAGTTTGTGGCCAGCCTCAGCAACTTTTGAGGCCCTCTGCAACTTATTGAGACCCTATTTTCTTTTCTTTTTTTTTGTGTGTGTGGTACTGGGGGTGGAACCTGGGGGCATTCCACCTCCGAGTGACACCCCTAGTCCTATTTTTTATTCTTTATCCTCAAACAGGGCCTCACTAAGTAGTAGTAGCTGAGGCTGCCTGTGAACCCGGATCTTCCCGTCTCAGCCTCCCAAATGCCAGGATTACAAGTGTGTGCCACCGCGCCCGACTAAGAGACCCTGTTTTCAAAATAAAGAATAAACCGGGTGTGGTGGCGCATGCCTGTAATCCCAGTACTTGGGAAACAGACAGCAGGATCCTAGGTTTAAGGACAGCCTCGGCAAGCATGAGACTTATCTAACCTAGCGAGACCCTGTTTCTTTTTCTTTTCTTTTTCTGGGGGCGGTACTGGGGCTTGAACACAGAGGCATTCTACCGCTGACCCCCTCCCACCTGACACGCGGCCTCCTCTGCTTCCACAGGCGGTGAACGCAGCCAAGCATGGGGTGGTTGGGGTACTGGTGTACACAGACCCCGCAGACATCAACGATGGGCAGAGCTTGCCCAGCCAGACCTTCCCGAACTCCTGGGGCCTGCCTCCCTCGGGCGTGGAGCGGGGCTCCTACTTTGAGTATTTTGGGGACCCCCTGACTCCCTACCTTCCGGCCCACCACTCTTCCTTCCGTCTGGACCAGAACAATGTCTCGGGATTTCCCCCAATTCCCGCACAGCCCATTGGTTTCCAGGATGCCAGAGACCTACTCTGGTGAGCATGCGCGCTGGTCCCTGCTGCCCCATGGCCTGCAAGTGCCAGGCCCACGCCAGGGTCACTTCGAGGCCTCTCTCCTCCCCAGCAACCTTGATGGAGCTGTGGCCAAAGACTCCTGGCAGGGATCTCTGGGCTGCAAGTACAGGCTGGGGCCGGGCTTCCGGGATGATGGGGACTTCTCAGTGGGCAGGTAAGGTGGGATCCCTCCTACCCTCTCCTTATTTTGTTCTCCTCCTCCTCCACCTCCTTCTCCTCCTCCTTTTCCTCCTCATCCTTCTCTTCTTCCTCTTCCTCCTCCTTTTTTGTGGTACTGGGTTTAAACTCGGGGGCATTCTACCTCTGACCTATACCCCCAGCCCAATTTTATTTTATTTATTTATTTTTATTTTAGTACTGGATTTGAACCCGGGGTATTCTACCTCTGAGCTATACCCCCAACCCTATTTTATTTTTATCTGGAAACAGGATCTCACTAGGTTGGTAAAAGTCTCACTACTGCTGGGCGTGGTGGCGCACGCTTGTAATCCCCGCACTTGGGAGGCGGAGACAGGAGGATTGCACAGGTTCGAAGCCAGCCACGCGCGCTGGCTTAGGAGACCTTGTTTCCAAATAAAAATGTAAAAATAGGTCTGGGAGTGTAGCCCGGAAGTAGAAGGGCTTCCAGGAACCCCAGTACCACCAAAAAAAAAAAAAAAAAAAAAGTCTCACTACTTGTTGAGGCTGTCCTTGAACTTGTGATCCTCCTGTCTCAGCCTCCCAAGTACAGGGATTACAGGCATGCGCCTCCAGGCCCCGCTCCTCTCTTTTTCTTCTTCTGTCTCCTCCTCTCACCTGGGTTTCCCTCTGCCCACCTAAGAGCCTGCCTTTCCCCTTCCTCCCCCTTACTGACCTCTCCCCATCCCAACATCTGCTTGTCTTTGGGGAGTGACCCTCAGGCTGCCCAGGGGTTCCCCTGCCCCTTCCGCTGGCTCCACAGCTCAGCCCCTCTCTCTGAACCTGCCGAGCCTGGGCAGGTGGCACCTCCCCACCTGCAGCACGTGCCTGGCCCAGGCCTCCTGCTCTCTCCCCTCCCATGGCCCGTCTCGCTCAGGAGAGGCAAGCCCCACAGGGCCCGGCGCCCTTCTGTCCCAGACGCTGTGCAGAGCCTTTTAATGTACCAGGCATAGACAAAGTGCCCAGCAGGTGCATTCTGAGCGACTGAACGTTGGAACGAATGCCAAGGTGGGCTCCGACTGGAGGGCCGGCCTCCAGCCTGGCTGCCTCTCTGGGTCCTCCTGAGCCACGTCCCCTCCCTCTCTGGGCCTCAGTTTCTCCGTATTGGGTGGAGGGCAGTAGACAGGGCCATGATTCCTGCCTCCCTGTCACCTCCCCAGCCAGGTGAAGCTGAGCATCCACAACCGCCTGGAACTGAGGAACTCCTCCAACGTCCTGGGGATCATCCGCGGCGCCGTGGAGCCTGGTGAGGACCCGTGGAGCCTGGTGAGGACCCGGGGGCTCAGGCGCCGCCCGCCCGGGCCCGCATGCCGCCCCTCTCCTCTGCTTCTTTAAAAGCTGCTCCTTCCAGACCGCTATGTGCTGTATGGAAACCACCGGGACAGCTGGGTGCATGGAGCCGTGGACCCCAGCAGCGGCACCGCCGTCCTCCTGGAGCTCACCCGCGTCCTGGGGACCCTGCTGAAGAAGGGTGAGGCCCCTGCCTGCCCGGCTGTGCTCCGCCCTGCGTCCCCTGCAGAGCAGAGGTGCACAGGACACTAGCCCTGACCTCTGGCACCCAGCGTGGCTCAGGGAACTGACTCATGGATCTGCACTGCAGCTTCTGGAGACTCCGATGTGCGGATGATCTGACTGTGCCCAGCTTTGCCCACTGTGTGCCAAGCTGCTGGTCAGCCATTTAGCACTGAGCTCCTCAGGACAGGGGAGGCTGCCCAGGGGACCCAAGAGGACACCAGCTGGGAAAAGCTGGTGGGGCTGCGCTGGAAGGCGCCAGGCACAGTTGTTGAGCAGCCCAGATCCAGAGCTTCGAGTCTGCCCCGGCTGTCATGGGAAGCTGGGGGTGCCTTTGCATAATGGCGTAAACATTTTAAGTGCCTTCCTGTGCTGCGGCGGAAGGGCTGGTGTGGCAGGACCAGTGGGGGCCTTGTGGTCCCCAGGACTGGGAGCCCTGTGGGACTTGGACCAGGGAGGATGGCCTGGCCTGGGGGCTGTTGGCTGTGGTGGGGGGAGAGCCAGGGTGAGGCTGTGATGGGATCAGTGATTGCACCATGGCTGGAGGGCAGATCATAGGGAGAAGAGTTCAGGCTTTTCTTCCTTTCTTTTCTTTTTTTGGTTGTTATTATACTAGAAATTGAACCCAGGGATGTTCTACCTCTGAGCTACACCCCCAGCCCTATCTTATTCTTCATTTTGAAACAGGGTGTCACAAAGTTGCAGAGGCCCTCAGTAAATTGCCAAGGTTGGCTGCAAACCTGTGATCCTAATGTCTCAGCCTCCCAAGTCCTGGGATTACAGGCTCTTTTTTTTTTTTTTTTTTTTTGTGGGTCTGGGGATGGAACCCAGGGCCATTTAACCTCTGAGCTACACTCCCTGCCCCCCCTTTTTATTATTTATTTTGAAACAGGGTTTCACTAAGTTGCAGAGGGCCTCACTAAATAGCTGAGGTTGTCAGCCTACCACCATCCTCCTGTCTCAGCCTCCCAAATGCTGGGATTACAAGCATGTGCCACCACACTCGGCACAGGTTCTTCATATATGGATTTGTTTTAGTTTTTTGTTTTGTTTTGTTTTTTTTTTTTGCAGGTCGGAGGATGGAACCCAGGGGCATAGACCTCCGAGCTACATCCCCTGCCCATTTTTTATTCTATTTATTTATATGTTTATTTTGGTGGTACTAGGGTTGCTGGAAACCCTTCTACATCTGGGCTACACTCCCAGACCATATATATATATATATATATATATATATATATATATATATATATATATGGAAAAAATATATAATATATATATATTTTTAAATTTGGAAACAGAGTCTCTTAAGCCAGCATAGCTGGCTTCGAAGCTGTGTAATCCTCCTGTTTCTGCCTCCCAGGCGCGGGCATTACAAGCATGCGCCACCACACCTGGCCTTTATTCTTTCTTTTGAAACAGGGTCTCACTAAGTTGCAGAGGGCCTCACTAAGTAGTTCAGGCTGTCTGAGAACCGGGATCCTCCGGTCTCAGCCTCCCAAATGCTGGGATTACAAGGTGCACCACCACACCCGGCTGTTTTAGTTTTTTTATTATTTATTTATTTATTTATTTATTTATTTATTTATTTATTTATTTTTTGGTGGTACTGGGGTTCCTGGAAGCCCTTCTACCTCTGGGCTACACTCCCAGACCTATTTTCATATTTTTATTTAGAAACAGGGTCTCCTAAGCCAGCGCGCGCGGCTGGCTTCGAACCTGCGCGATCCTCCTGTCTCCGCCTCCCAAGTGCGGGGATTAGAAAGCGTGCGCCACCACGCCCGGCTGTTTTAGTTTTTTTAAAACTGGAAAACTAGCCAGGTGTGGTGGCACACGCTAGTAATCCCCATTCTTGGGAGGCTGAGACAGGAGGATCACACAGGTTCGAAGCCAGCCTCAGCTACTTAGTGAGGCTCTCAGCAACTTAGAGAGACCCTGTTTCAAAATAAAATATAAAATAGGTCAGGGAGAATAGCCTGGAGGTAGAAAGCCCCTGAATTCTACCCCCAGTACCCCCCCCCACACACACACACAAAACAACTGGAAAACGGAGCAAAGTGCCACATGCCTATAATCCCAGTACTTGGGGGGCTGACAGTAGAATCATAGGTTCAAGGCCAGTGTAGGGTAATTTAGTGGACGCTGTATAAAACAAAACAAAACCAGGGCTAGATGTATAGTGTATCTCAGAGTAGAATGCTCATGCATTTAATCCCTATTACAAAAATAAACATATATATATCTGAAGGTGAAGCCTGGAGGAAGAATGCCCTGGGTTTAAGCCACAGTAACAACAGAAATTCACTGTTGTAAGGCCTGACTCAATATGAAGAAGGCCCTCAAGGGGATTAGCCCTAAGGAATCCTGGTGGTATGTTCTGTAATCCCAGCGCTTGCAAGGCTGAGGCAGGAGGGTCACAGGTTGGAGGACTACCTCAGCAATTTAATGAGGCCCTATTTTATTTTATTTTTTGGTGGTATTCCGGTTCCTGGAAGCCCTTCTACCTCGGGGCTACACTCCCAGACCTATATATATTTTTTACTTTTTTATTTGGAAACAGGGTCTCTTAAGCTAGCGGCTGGCTTCGAACTTGCGCAATCCTCCTGTCTCAGCCTCCCAAGCACAGGGGATCACAAGCGTGCGCCACCACGCCAGGCTGTGAAGCCCTATTTTAAAGTAAAAAATAAAGAGGGAGGGCTGAGGAGTAGCTCCGAGGTAGAGAGCCCCTGGGTCCCATCCCCCGTGTACCCTGCACAAAGGAACCTTCCGGATTCGCAGTCTTGTCACCTGGGCTGGGAGGTGTGCTGCAAGGCTGAGGTCTCCCCAGAGCATGCCCAGGAGGAGGGGCGCGGCCTTTCCAGCAGAGGGGACCCCTGACCAGGGGCCTGGTGTGGGGCCCGTGGAGGAAGGCGCCGGGAGAATGCACGGGGAGGCCCGGCTGCGGGGCGCCTTCCTGGCTCTGGGCTCGCCAGGCCCCCAGCCTGGGGAGCGGGCGCTGCCCTCCAACCCTGTGCGACCCCTCCCCAGGCACCTGGCGGCCCCGCAGATCCATCCTGTTTGGCAGCTGGGGGGCAGAGGAGTTCGGGCTCATTGGCTCCACGGAGTTCACAGAGGCGAGTGAGCCCCGCGGGTTGCGGGGTGCGTGCGGGGTGGAGAGGGCTGGGGCGGGGCAGCGCCGGGCTAAGGATTTAATCCCTAGTACAAAAACAAATAAGTTAAAAAAAAAATCTGAGGGTGTAGCCTGGAGAAAAGAATGCCCTGGGTTTAAGCCCCAGTAACAACAACAAAAATTCATCTTTGTAAGGCCTGATTATGAACTCTGGTCCCCAGGAGTTCTTCAGCAAGCTGCAGGAGCGCGCGGTGGCCTACATCAACGTGGACATCGCGGTGTTCGGTGCGGACCTGGGTTGCGGGGCTGGCGCGGGTGGGCGGGGAGAGGAAGGAAGAGCCTGGGCTCCAGGACTCTTTCTCTGCTCCTCCCACAGCCAATGCTAGCCTTAGGGTGCAGGGAACGCCCCCTATCCAAAGCGTTATCTTTGCTGCAACCAAAGAGGTGAGGGGGGGGCCTGCAAGGTGGGCGGAGTGGAGGGTGGGGCCTCGAGCTATGGGCGGGGCGTGTGAGCCAGGTTGAGACTAGCGGTACCGGGGTCCAGGGTGGGTACTCCGCAGAAGGGCCTCCTTATTGTTGGGGTGTGGAGGGGCCTGAGCTGAAACTTGTTTCTACTCTGGGGCAGATCCCCGCACCAGACCGCAGCGGCCTCAGTATCTATGACAACTGGATTCGATACTTCAACCGCAGCAGCCCAGTGTATGGCCTGGTCCCCAGGTGAGCAAGGGGATGGGATGTGGGGACCCAGCATGGAGGGGTTTCTTCCACTCGCCCTCCTTTTTTCCCACAGACTGGGTACTCTGGGTGCCGGCAGCGACTACGCCCCGTTCATTCACTACCTGGGTATCTCCTCCATGGACATCGCCTACACCTATGACCAGGTGAGCAGGCGCCTGGTGTCCCTCGCCTCAGCACCTTGGGCCAGCAACCCGCACTAATTCTGTGGGCTGCCCGAGTGCAGGGTGATTGGGCTCACTCGCCCAGGAGCTGTGCAACCAAGATCATCCTTTCCCCACCTCCCACCCTCCCGGCCTGCCTTTCTTTGTGACAGGGTTTGAACCCAGGGGCATTTCCAGCCCTTTTTATTTTTCATTTTTTTTTGTTTGAAAACAAGGTCTAGCTAGGTTGCTGAGAGTGTCACCAATTTGCTGAGTCTGGTCTTGAACTCAAGATCCGTCTGTCTTTGGGTCCCAAGTACTAGGATTATAGGCATGCACTCACATACCTGGCTATGCTGTTTCTTATCCTTTCTGAGCATCCGTTCACATGGCCTGTTACTGTGTGGGTCTGTGTGTGCATATGTATGGTACTGGGGGTAAGATCCAGGGGCGTTCTCTCTCTGAGCTCCACCTCCAGCCCCCCCCCCTTTTTTTTTGGTACTGAAGATGGGCATTCTACCTTTTTATTTTTTTGGGGGGGGTCTTGGGATGGAACCCAGGAATATTTGACCTCTGATCTATACCCTCTGCCCTATTTTCCTATATTTTGAAACAGGGTCTCACTAAGTAGCTGAAGCTGTCTGTGAACCATGATCCTCCAGTCTCAGCCTCCTGAATGCTGGGATTACAAGCATGTGCTACCATGCCTGGCTGCATTTTACCTTTGAGCTACACCCCTAGCCCTATTTTTTTTTTTTCATACTAGGGATTGAACCCAGGGGCAATTCTACCTCCAAGCTACAACCCCAGCCCTATTTTTTAGTCTTTACTCATTGAGTTGCAAAGGGCCTAAGTAGCTGAGGCTGTCTGTGAACCATGATCCTCCTGTCTCAGCCTCCCAAATGCTGGGATTACAATTGTGCATCACCACACCCGGCTTCCCCAGCCCTACTTTTTTTTTTTTTTTTTTTTTTTGCTGTCCTAGAGATGGAACCCAGGGGCATTCTACCTCAAAGTGACAACCCTTGCCCTATTTTTTTATTCTTTATTTTGAAACAGGGTCTCACTGAGTTGCAAAGAGACTCATTAAGTAGCTGAGGCTTTCTGCGAACTGCAATCCTCCTGTTTCAGTCTCCCAAATGCTGGGCCTATAAGTGTGTGCCACCACACCCAGCTTTCCCAGCCCTATATTTTATTCTTTATTTTGAAACCAGGTCTCACTAAGTTGCAGAGGCCTCAGTAAATAGCTGAGGCTTTCAGAGAACTACAGTCCTCCTCTCTCAGCCTGCTAAGTACTGTGATTACAAGCATGTGATACCATGCCTGGCGCCCTTCTTTTTAATTTAATTTAATTTAATTTAATTTTATTTGGTGGTACTGGGGTTCCTGGAAGCCCTTCTATCTCCGGGCTACACTCCCAGACCTATTTTATATTTCTTATTTGGAAACAGGGTCTCTTAAGCCAGCAAGGCTGGCTCCGAACCTGCGCGATCCTCCTGTCTCCGCCTCCCAAGCGCAGGGATTACACGCGTGCGCCACCATGCTCGGCTTCTTTTTTATTTTGAAACAGGGTCTCACTAAGTTGCTGAGAGCCCCACTAAATTGCTAAGGCTTGCCAGGATCCTGTGATCCTCCTGTCTCAGCCTCCCAAGTACCGGGACTACAAGCATAATCCCCCACCACGCCCAGCTTGCCTGTGACTTTTCAAGTGAGATAGTACTGAATGTAAGATGCGCCATTTTGTTATGCATTATTCAAGGGGGGCGCCCACTCCGACCACTTATAAGGAGGATGACACTGACTGTAGGTAACACTGAGAACTTAAAAAGTGTGTGGAGCTGGGCGTGGTGGTGCGCACTTTTAATTCCAGTACTTGGGAAGCTGAAACAGGTTCATGATGAGGCTCAGCTAGTGAGGTCCTCTTAACTTAGTGAAACCCTGTTTCAAAGCAAAGAATAGCCACGCGTGGTGGTGCACGCTTGGGAGGCAGAGACAGGAGGATCACGCAGGTTCAAAGCCAGCCTCTCTGGCTTAAGAGACCCTGTTTTCAAATAAAAATATAAAAAATAGGTGTCTGAGAGTGTAACCCGGAAGTAGAAGGGTTTCCAGGAACCCCAGTACCCCCCAGAAAAAAACCCCAAAACAAAAAACAACCCCCCCCAAAAGAACCCACAAAAAAACAGAATAGCCAGGTGTGGTGACCCATGCTTATAATCCTAGTATTTGGGAGGTTGAGACAGGAGAATCATGGTTCGTGGACAGCCTTAGTTACTTAGTAAGGCCTACTACAACTTAGTGAGTCCTTGTTTCAAAATAAAAAATAAAAAAAATAGAGCCTGGGGTTGTAGCTCGGAGGTAGAATGCCCCTGGGTTCCATCCCTGGTACCCCAAAAAGAAAAAAAGAAAAAAAAGAAAAAAAAGGAATTAAAATTCGGGCTGGGAGTGTAGCTCAGAGGTAGTATGCCCCTGGGCTCAATCCTCAGTACCACAAATAAAAATAAATAAATAGACGGGCATGGTTGCACACACTTATAATCCCAGTCCTTGGGAAACTGAGACAGGAGGATCACGGATTTGAGGATGGTCTCAGCAATTTAGTGAGATCCTGTATTTATTTATTTTTATTTATTTGTTTGTTTATTTTTGCATTAGTGGGGATGGAACCCAAGGGCATTCTACCTCTAAGTGACACCACCAGCCCTATTTTTAAAAATTAATAAATAAATTATTTATTTATTTGGTGGTACTGGGGTTCCTGGAAACCCTTCTACCTCTGGGCTACACTCCCAGACCTATTTTATACTTTTTTAATTTTTGGAAACAGGGTCTCTTAAGCCAGCGCGGCTGGCTTCGAACCTGCATGATCCTCCTGTCTCTGCCTCTTAAGCGCGGGGATTACAAGCGTGCGCCACTACGCCCAGCTTATTCTTTATTTTGAAACAGGGTCTCACTGAGTTGTAAAGAACCTCACTAAGTAGCTGATGCTGGCTTCAAACCTGTGCAATCCTCTTGTCTCAGCCTCTCAAATGCTGGAATTACAAACATGCGCCACCATACTCGGCGAGATCCTGTTTTAAAACAAAATATAAAAAGAGTTGGAAGCTGGATGTGGTGGCCCATGCTTGAAATCCCAGTACTTGGGAGGCTGAGACAGGAGGATGGTGCAGGTTCAAAGCCAGCCTCAGCTACTTAGAGAAGCTCTCAGCAACTTAGTGAGACCTTTTTCCAATCAAAGTATAAAGTAAGTCTGGGAATATAGCCCAGAGGTAGAAGGCCCCTAGGTGTCATCCTCAGTACCACAATCAATCAATCAATCAATCAATCAATAAATATAAAAAGGGTTGGGGATGTAGTTCAGAGGTAATATGTCCCTGGGTTCAATCCCTTGTACCAAAAAAAAAAAAAAAAAAAAAAAAAAGAAAAAGTAGAAAAGAAAGAAAACTAGAGAAAAGAAAAGGAAGAACAGCCGGGCATGGTGGTCCACTATGGTAATCTCAGTTTTGGGAGGCTGAGGCAGGAGGATCCTGGTTCCCAGCCAGCCTCAGCTGCTTAGTAAGGCCTTCTGCAACTCATGAGACCTTGTTTCAAAAGAATAAAAAATAGGGCAGAGAGTATCGCTCAGAAGTACAATGCCCCTGGGTTCCATTCCCAGTACTGCAAAGAAGAAAAAGAAATAAGAAAAAAGAGAGAGCCCACAACTTGAAAGGGTGGCTTGCAGCGAGACATTCCATTTCCCATCCCGAGCCCATGACTTCTATGTCCTGTTCTCCAGAGCAAGACCTCAGCCCGGATCTACCCCACCTACCACACGGCCTTTGACACCTTTGATTACGTCGAAAAGTTTTTGGATCCTGGTGAGCAGTGGCGCAGGGGCCTTCCTGAGGCTGATGGGAGGTGGGAGGGGGCAAAAGACGAGCCTGGCCTTGTCCCCCGGCAGACTTCAGCAGCCACCAGGCCGTGGCCCGGACAGTTGGGCACGTGCTTCTTCGGCTCAGCGACAGCCTCTTCCTGCCTCTCAACATCACTGACTACAGCGAGAAGATCCGCAGCTTCCTGCAGGCTGCCCAGCAGGAACTGGGGGCCCTGTTGCAACAGCAGAGCATCAGCCTGGGTAGGCACACCCTCATAGGGAGGCCTGGAGCCCCACAGCCCTGGCTAAGCCGCTGTGTTCCCCACAGAGCCTCTAGTGAGGGCGGTGGAGAAGTTTGAGACGGAAGCTGCAGCTTTGGACAAACACATATTAAGGCTGCAGACGGGCAGCCCTGAGTGAGCCTGGGCAGCGGGCAGGTGCGGGGCACTCCCAGGGGGAGGGCAGCTGGGTGACAGGTGGGTGCTGCCCCTCCAGCCCCCTGCAGGTCCGGATGGTCAATGACCAGCTGATGTTCCTGGAGAGGGCCTTCCTGAACCCGCGAGCCTTCCCGGAGAACCGCTACTACAGGTGAGCCTGTCCCAAAGCGCCTGGCAGGCGCCTGTTGTGGGGCTGGCAATGGCCCCTGCCCGAGGAAGGAGGCGGGTAGCTTTGCTGCTTTAGAGCACGGCCCAGCTGGGGACTGAGGGCACGGGGAGGGGGAATTTCACAGCTGGGACCAGAATCTACAGGTCTTCCTGCCAGGACTGCTGGAAGCCGCAGCTCTCAGGCAGTGGAGGGGGCTTCTTGCCTAGCTCAATACAAAACCTGATGGAACTCCAGGCTGAGCCTCCAGTGAATGATCCTGCCCCATTTCTCCTCAGCCACGTGCTCTGGGCACCATATATCAGCTCGTCAGCCGCATTCCCGGGCCTGGCCAACGCCTGCTCTAGGGCCCAGCATACAAGTCCCGGATCTGAAGCTTGGGCAGAGGTGGAGAGGCAGCTCAGCATCCTGGTGGCGGCCCTGGGGGGCGCGGCGGCCACCCTGAAGCCTGTGGTTGACCTCTGACCCCAGCCTGTCCTCTTCAGAGGGGAAACTGAGGCCCAGGGTTGGCAGGGCCTTGCCTAGTTTACTTTCATCTTCTGACAGGACTCAGTGTTCATCTCTTCTATATGCAGCCCAAATAAATGAAGTCCAGCAATAGGTCTCTATAGTACAAGTTCCTTTTATTGTCTGGAAATCAAGAAAAAATAAAGCTAAAGCTGGGCATGGTGGTCCTGCCTGTTATCTCAGTACTCGAGGAGCTGAGACAGGAGGATCACATGTTTGTGGCCAGCCTCAGCTACTTAGTGAGGCCATCTGTACCTTAGTGAGATCTTGTTTGAAAATACAGATAAAAAATAGGGCTGGAGCTGGGCATGCTGATGCATGCCTATAAACCCAGTACTTGGGAGGCTGAGACAGGAGGATTGTGGTTCGCGTCCAGCCTCAGCTACTTAGTGAGGCCCTCTGCAACTCTGTGAGATCCTGTTTCAAAATAAAGAATAAAAAATAGGGCTGAGGGTATAGCTAGGAGGTAGAATGCCGTGGGTTCAACCCCCAGTGGAACAACAGAAAGAAAGAGAAAAGGAAAGAAAGAAAGAAAGAAAGAAAGAGAAAAGAATAGTAATAAAGAAAAAAAAAGAAGAAAGAAAGGACGAAAGGAAGAAATAGCAAGTAAGCCAGCAAACAAGCACGCTAAATGATCTGACCCAGTCCTGGGACTCCAGGGGATGGAGCGTCCCTTTCATGTAAGGTTCTGATGTCTGCACACCCTCATCTTCCTCCTCTGCCATGACCACCTCCTCTGAATGAGTGGACAAACACATCAAGTTTGGATATCACTAACTGGATCAACCCTATCAATGCTATATTCTTTTTTTGTGTGTGGTACTGGGGATGGAACCCAGGGGCATTCTGCCTCTGAGCTACACCCCAGCCCTATTTTTTATTCTTTCTTTATTTTTTAATATATTTTAGTCAAACATCTCAATGGAATACAAGACTTGTGAGGATATACAAGCACATATCACCCAATTAGCCTTTATCCAATCCCCATCCCATTCCCTCCCCCCCCCTCAATCCCATGCTTGATTTAGTGATTGACTTTGATACATTTGTTTAAGTACATCATGTGCTTTAAAGAGTTTCTGTCTTCCTCCCTCTTGTTCCTTCTGATAGGTCACCTTAATTGCTCCTCCATAGGGCCCTTTTTTCAACTAGAGTTCCTCCTATTACCCATTTCTTCATAGTTTTTGCATATTAGGGAAAGCATTTGATTTTTTAATTTCTGTGATATTTCCCTGTGGATGCTGCATTGCATGCTCCAATCCCACTTTTGAAAGCCTCGACACTAGCCTCGCTACATGGGAGGCTCCGATCCCGGCCTTGCAGACCCGCAACTGGCCTCACCGCACTGCAGGCCCCAATCCCAACCTCACTGGCTTGAAACCGGCCTCACCTAATGGCAGGATTTAATCCTGGCCTCTCAGGCCTTGGCACCAGCCTTGCCAACCAGAATTCTCCTATCCTGGCTTCAGAGGCCCCGGCAATGACCTCACTGCAAGGCAGGCTCATATTCCGGCATCAGAGGCTCCAGCAATGGCCTCACCACAGGGCAGGCTCCGATCCCAACCTCATTGGCCCTGGCCCCGGCCTCACCGCCCGTCAGGCTCCAGTCTCAGCCTCTAAGGCGCTGGCAATGACCTTGCCTCACCGGCAGGCTCCAATCCCAGCCTCATTGGCTCCGGCACTGGCTCCGCCAAATGACAACCTCCTATTCTAACCTTGAAGGCCCCTTTACTGGCCTCACCACACAGCAGGCTCCAATTCCATTCATCGTTGGCCCCAGCACCGGCCTTGCTTTATGGCAGGCTCCTATTCTGGCCTCATTGGCCCCAGCACCAGCCTCAACTCCTGGCAGCCTCCAATCCTGGCCTGGCAGGCCCCGGCACTGGCCTCGCCACAAAGCAGGCTCAGATCCCAAACTCGCTGGCCCCAGCACCGGCCTCACCACACTGCAGGCTCTGATCTTGGCTTTGGAGACCCCAGCACTGGCCTTGCCTCATGGCAGGCACCGATTCTGGCCTCGCTGGCCCCGGCTCCGGCCTCACCTCTTGGCAGGCCCCGATCCTGGCCTCCCAAGTCCCCAAACCCTCCTTGCCTTTTGGCAGGGTCCGATACTGGCCTTGTAATCCCCGACACTGGCCTTGCCTCATGGCAGGCTCTGATCCTGGCTTCTAAGGCCCCAGCACCAGCTTTGCCCAATGGCAGGCTTCAATCCCGGCCTTGCAGGACCCGGCACTGGCCTCACTGCACCACAGCTCTGATACCAGCTTCGCTGTCCCTGGCACCAGCCTCACCTCATGGCAGGCTCTGATCCTGGCCTCTATGGCCCCAGCACCAGCCTCGTTGCATGGCAGGCCCTGATCCCGGCCTCCCTGGCACTGGCACTGGCCTCACCATATAGCAGGCTACGATCCCAGCCTTGCTGGCCCTGATACTGGCCTCACCACATGGCAGGCTCCTATTCCAGCCTCGCTGGCTCTGGGACCGGTCTCACAGACTAGCAGGCTCCAATCCCGTCTTCCTTAGCCCCAACACCGGCCTTGCCTCATGGCAGGCTCTGATCCTGACCTCTAATGCCCCAGCACCGGCCTTGCTACATGGCAGGCTTGTATCTCAGCCTTGCTGGCCCTGGCACAGTCCTCATTGCATGGCAGGCTCTGATCTTGGCCTCGCAGGCCCTGACACTGGCCTTACCACCTAGCAGGCTCTGATACCAACCTTGCTGGCCCCGGTACTGGCCTCACCGCCCTGCAGGCCCTGATCCAAACCACCCTGGCACCAGCCTTGCTGCATGGCAGTCTCCGATACCGGCCTCTCTAGCCCTGGCACTGGCCTTACCGTACCACAGGCTCCGATCCTAGCCTTGCTGGCCCCGGCACTGACCTCACCACCTGACATGCTCTGATCCCAGCCTCACAAGCCCCGACACCGGCCTCAGACCACAACAGGCTCTGATCCTGGTCTTTAAGGCCCAGCAATGGCCTCGTTGCTCAGAAGGCTCTGATCCCGGCCTCACTGACCCCAGCACTGGCCTCAACTCTCAGCAAGCTCCCATCCCATTCTCCCAAGCCCTGACACCGACCTCACCTCTCAGCAGGCACTTATCCCAACCTCTAGGGCCCTAGCACTGGCCTGACCGCATCGCAGGCTTTGATCCCGGCCTCGAAGGCCACAGCATCCTCCTTGCCTTAAGGCAGGCTCCTATCCCAGCCTTGCTGTCCCTGGCATCAGCCTCACTGAATCGAAGGCTCTGATCCTGGTCTCACAGGCCCTGGCACCAGCCTCGCTGTGCAGCGGGCTCTGGTCTTTGTCACTGTGAGCAGGTTGTCTACAGATGTTTTCTTTTTTCTTCCATTTTTTTTAAATATGAGAAAGCAGTACATGTTTTTCGCAAAAACTGGGAGCCCAAGTGGGATCCTGTTTCCAAATAAGATAAAAAGTCGGGCTGGGGGTGTACTTGGTGATAAAGTGCCTCTAGATTCAAGCCCCAATACCAAAAAAAGGCAAATCCTTGGGTGGGTGGGTAGGTGGGTGGGTGGGTGGGTGGGAAGGCGAGTGCATGGTTGGTGCATGTTTGGATGGATAGGAGAGATGCATGGGAAGGTGAGTGGGCGGGTGGGTGGGTGGGTGGGCATATGATTGGAGGCCTGGACAGGAGAGTGATTGTATGGGTAGGTGTATATATGGATGGATAAAAGAAAGGATGGATGGGCGGATGCATGTACAAATGGCTAGAAGGAGGGTGTGTGGAGGGTGAGTGGATGAGGAGATGTATGGATAAATGTATGGAAAGACAGAAGAAGGGATGTGTAGGATAGTGGGTGGGTGCTGGCTGGGCAGGTGAGTGGAAGGGCGAGTGAATGGGTGGAGAGATGGAGGACAGGTGAGAGATGGGATGCTGAGGAGGGTGAGTGGATGTGTAGGCACATGGGTAGATGGATCCGAGGAGGGATTGTTGGGATGGTGAGTGTAAGGGGGATGGAATGATGAGTGGGTGGCTATATGTGTCGGGGCCAGCCCACAGTGACGGAGCTGAGTGGGAAGATAAGTACTGACGGCCCGATCACCACACGGAGCCGGGAGATTTGTCAAGCAAGATCTCGTTTATTTTCTTTTAGGCAACCCAATTTAAAGCAAAAAGGCAAGGGGGGATTTTCCGGTCAGGAAACTATTCTATCCTATCCTATTCTATCCTATCAAAGGTAGCGGGGGAAAGGAGATGCCTCCTTGCATCCGTTCGGCGCTATTTGTTGCAGGTCTCATCGGAAGTTCTGGCGGTTGTGCAGACTTGTGTTCACTACATGCAGCCCATTCATCGGAGGTTTTGACAGCACACTCGCTACTTGTAGCCCATTCATCGGAAATTTTGACAGGTGGCCAACGCGCTTGGCGCTACCTGTCATTGGTGGTTGAGCAGACGTCAACGCGCTTGGCGCTACATGTAGCTAATTTATCGGAAGTTCTGTCAGGCAGTTTGAGCAGACCCCAACATCTCCCCCTTTCTTTTGTTTTTATATATGAGGGCGAAATGCATGGTCCCTGTCTTAGGTTGTCCTCCTCTGAGGATCTTATCCATCATTGGGCGCATGGGGGGCAGAGGAGGGACGTTTATGGTCAGAATGCCAGTCATATTGGATCTCTACTTAACTGCCTATGAACTGAACTAATCTATTGAGGATATAGGGGCCCAGGGTACAAACAATCAGGAGAGATCTTGTCCATAGTGGGTTGTTTGGTAGATTTTGTCGGCGTTGTCTTTTTGGAATTGATTCATCTTGTCCTGGACTAAGCCCGATAAAAACAGCATCTTCCCTGTAAAAATAAGCAGATGCCTCCCTTTTCGGCTGTTAATAAATCCAATCCCTGTCCTTTTTGTAGTATCACTTTGGCCAGAGAATCTAATTGGGTTGTAAGTCTAGAATGGTTTTTGAGACAGCCTTAATATCACTGATCACTTGAAGGGAGAGTTTTTTTTTTAATGTAATTTAAAGGAATTTAGGGTATTGGGAAAGGATAATTTGTTTGGGGATCAAACCCTATGGCATAGATCTGGAACTCCCAATGACCAGGATTATTTGCTGTGACGCGTCCCAGGCTCATTAGGGTGGCAAAGATAATCAACATTTTTTTATTGGAATCTACAAAAAAGGAAGAAGAAAAGATATCCTCAGGGTCAAGGGTGTCCCTGGGCTCAAGAGGGTTATTTGACTGGGGAGGATATTTAATATTTCTAGTGGGGATCCATAAAAGGCGTGCTTCATTTTGCGGAAAAATGCACCCAAATCCTCTTCCAGCTGTTATTAAGGGGTCTGGGCCTCTCCATGCCCCTGTCACAGGGTCCTTCCATCGGACTTTAATGAAAGAGAAAGGGATTTGAGTGGCCCAGTGCCGATGGAAGGGGGACATCCACGTCTCTTTTGAAGAATTAAGGATATTTAAGGTTAGTAATGCTTTCCTCAACTGGTCATGCGGGGGTAATAACTCCCTCTTTTGTTTTTGTAATTGGACCTTTAGAGTCTGGTTACATCTCTCAATTAATGCTTGCCCTTGTGGGTTATATGGGATCCCCATGGTATGGGCAATATTCCAGCGCTGTAGAAATTTGGCAAATTGTTTGCTAACAAAGCATGGTCCATTATCAGTTTTTATTTGATGGGGAATTTCTAAAACGGCAAAGCATTGAAGAAAATGGCTAATGGCATGTTTTGTCTGTTCTCCTAAGTGGGCAGAGGCCCAGGCAGCTCTGGAATAGGTATCCAGAGAGACAAAAACATACGTAAGCCTTCCAAAAGATTGAAAATGGGTTACATCAGTTTGCCATAAATCATTGGGGCGCAGCCCATGAGGATTTACTCCCACTGGCTGGAGGGGGGGTATTTGTAAAAAAAAGGCTGGCAGGACTTGCAAGTATGAACAATTTTTTTTAACTCATTAATAGGAATCTGGGGTAATTATGTTTTAATCCTCTCCAATTTACATGAGTGAGCTGATGGAAGTGTGAGGCTTCTTGTACAAACATCATGTGAACGGTGTTAGAGGCTAACTGATCTGCCAGGGCATTGCCTTGTGATAATAGCCCGGGTAAATTTTGATGTCCTCGTCCAGTCTGTCCGCGTCCGCCGCCCGGCGGGGCGGGATGTTCAGGATGCTGAGCAGCAGCTTTGAGGACGACCCCTTCTTCTCTGATTCTTTTCTTGCACACCGAGAAAGTATGCAGCAGATGATGAGAGGTTTTCCTGAACCTTTTGGAAGAGACCTGCTCAGTATCTCTGATGGAAGAAGAGCTCGTAATCACCTGGGACGTGATGCTGGACAGGACTCCTTGTCTCGCACAGATGTCAACCCTTTTCAGGCAATGGACCGAATGATGTTAAATATGCGAAACAGTATGCAGGAATTACAAAGAAATTTTGGTCAACTTTCAATGGATCCAAATGGACATTCATTTTGTTCTTCTTCAGTTATGACTTACTCCAAAGTAGGCGATGAACCGCCCAAGGTTTTCCAGGCCTCAACTCAAACCCGCAGGGCTCCAGGTGGAATAAAGGAAACCAGGCGAGCAATGAGAGATTCTGACAGTGGACTAGAAAAAATGGCTGTCGGTCATCATATCCATGACCGAGCTCATGTCATTAAAAAATCAAAGAACAGCAAGACTGGGGATGAAGAGGTCAATCAGGAGTTCATCAATATGAGTGAAAGTGATGCTCATGCTTTTGATGACGAGTGGCAGTATGAGGTTTTGAAGTACAAACCAGGAGGACCAGGGCGCAATCTTGAAAACACCAGAATGCGAAGTGTTGGTCATGAGAGTTCAGGATCCCGAGAACTTAGAAGAAGGGAGAGACCTCATCAGAGTCCAGCCATTGAAAGTGGAAGACGATCCAATGTTTTTGTGGACAAACTCAACATCAAAGGATCACCTGTGAAAATCAACAAAAAATAAATAGCCAAGCATTTGACTTGTTTAGCTTTAGTTGTTTCTACAGAGAAAGTAATGGTGCTGGGTAATACACATTAAGACCAATCTCTTGTTAAATCAGTAATATACTTTGCAACTTTCTTCTGATATCTGAATGTTCTTCAGAACTCTAGTTTTGTGTCCCCACTGTAGGAATAAAACTTTAATTTTCAAAATGTGATTAAATTATTAGGTAAAATTTTGTAAGTCTTTAAGACATACTAACTTTTAAAGCTCACATGCTGATTCGCTTTCCCAATTACTTTTTTATTGGCTATGTATTCCTGTATAATATAAAGATTGACAATGGAGCTATTTCCACAATTGATAATTAGTTAGAAGAAAGTAAAATGTTAAAAAGAGACTATTTTCATTATCACTATACTATTGTGATGATGATGGTAAAGGTACAAATATATCGTCTCAAATTTTATAACATGTTATATAGCCAACTGGCTTAAAGCTTTGAAAATAATAAAACTAGCACTGTTTTATAAGAAATTATTTTGACAAAGGACAAGAATAATCAAATAGTTTATTTTCAAAGAAAGTGTATTTTAAATTATACCAAAGTCTTGATATAATTTGATACAATATATTCCTTTTTGTTCTATATTATACTCTTAACATGTGTCAGAATTTATTATTATTATTATTATTATTATTTTCTTTTTGGTGGTACTGGGGTTCCTGGAAACCCTTCTACCTCCGGGCTACACTCCCAGACCTATTTTATACTTTTTTTTTTTTAATTTGGAAACAGGGTCTCTTAAGCCAGCGTGGCTGGCTTTGAACCTGCTCGATCCTCCTGTCTCCACCTCCCAAGCGCGGGGATTAAAAGCGTGCACCACCACGCCCGGTGCTATATTATACTCTTAACATGTGTCGGAATTTATATTGATCGTTCTCTTTTACTTCTTAAGGTGGTATATTTCTGTTCTTTCCCACAAACAGCTTAATCTCTCTTCAAGGTTAACATTCTAAAGTTGGAAAGCCCTTTGGAGAAACTCTGCTTATCCTTTTTTGACAATTAAAACAAATATATTTGGTAGTATGAAAAAGAAAATGATTATCTCAAAATTTATTAGACAGGTGACATTTTTTGAGCAAGGTATTTAATAATACAATTGTCCCTTTATTATACCATTTATTCTAGAATTTTATTCTACCTTTTCTCTACCTAGAATTCTCTACCTAGAATTTCATCTACCTTTTTATTCTAGAGTTCAATCGTTAATAATTTTTATAAAAGCTAGGGATGAAGTTTATAAGAGTATAAAAATCTTAATTTTTATATCTGTCAAAGAAAAAAAGAACAGAAAAACCCACTGTCACTATAATCCCAAGTATATTTCTTTTTAAGTTTAGAAATAAAATTGTTAACTATATATTATAAAAAAAAAAAAAAAAAAAAAAATTTTGATGTCCTCGTAGATGTTGCATATAAATAGGGGACTGTCGCTGTATGAGAAGGCCTCATGTTTGTACCATTAACGGAGTGATTGGATTATTATCTAATTTTATGTGGGCTTCCATCAAGGTAGGTAATAAATTTACAACATACAAACTATCTGAAAATAAATTTATAGGATCTAATATCTCCTGAAGGGCCATGGTTACAGCAAAAAGCTCCTTAAACTGAGGGGACCCATCCACCGGCAGAGAAATTATTTGAGCTGGCTGGGGGTCAGTGTCACTAACAAAAGGTGGATAGATAACTACTGAGGCCCCGGTTCGCCCACCATCAGTAAATATTATTTAAAAAAATGCCAGGCGTGGTGGCGCACGCTTGTAATCCCTGCACTTGGGAGGCGGAGACAGGAGGATCGCGCAGGTTCGAAGCCAGCCCCGCGCGCTGGCTTAGGAGACCCTGTTTCTAAATAAAAATATAAAATAGGTCTGGGAGTGTAGCCTGGAGGTAAAGGGCTTCCAGGAACCCCAGTACCAAAAAAAAATATTATAAAAAAAGCTGGGGTCAGAGGTGAATAAAAACATTTTTGGAAGTCTCCACTCCAGACGCATGTAGGAACTCATCCATTTATAAGGGCCATCGTGGCAATCCAGATCTCCGAGAAATCCCTCAAGAGCTATTATTATCCTTGTGTTATGCCTCTGTAGCCACCTGAAATTGGCGAGGCAGAAGGGGATTATTATTTTATTGGGATCTTGGCCAAATAAGCGGAGGGCGATATTTCTGCCTTTAATTATGCAATCGGCAACTTGATCAACCATGGCATAAACCCGGGGTATCCCTCCTACGGATAAATGGGTCCAATGTATGGGATCCCCCTGTTGGGCAAGTACAGCTGAGCATAAAGTTTTTTTCCGCAAAAATATATAGGACAAGAGGTAAAGAGAGATTATAACGCTTGAGTTTAGCATCACTAATGCATTTTTGTACCTTTAATAACACTTGTTTACAGTGTGGGGGAAGGAGGAGCTTGGAGGCCAAATCTAATCCTCTTAATAAATCAAAGAGAGGGGTGAGCTCCTCGGTGGATATAGAGATCCAAGGTCGAAGCCAATTGATTTCCCCTAATAACACCTGTAATTGGGAAAGGGTATATTCCTGTTGTATAAGAAGTTGTGGCTTTGTAGGGGATGCAGTGTCTAGGGTTAAAATAGAGCCCAAAATTTTGAAAGGAGGGATCTTTTGTATCTTATTTGGAGCTATCTTAAACCCATGCTCCACCAGTCTATGAATGCATTTATCAGTTAACTTTTGTAATTGGCCTGGGTTGGGGCTACCCAAAATAATATCATCCATATAAATATAAAAAAGAGAATTTGGTAAATTAAAAAAGGGAGATAATATCCTGGACATATAATACTGACATAAGGAAGGGCTATTAGCCATCCCTTGAGGTAGCACAGTCCACTCATATCTAAGATCAGGGGCTTGATAACTTAGGGAGGGGATGGAAAAGGCAAATTTGTCCATATCTTCAGGATGTAAGGGAATTGAAAAAAAGCAATCCTTAATGTCGATTACAGTCAAATGGAACCAACCAGGAATTTCAGGGATCCATGGAAGTCCCCGTTGGGGTGCCCCGAGTAAAACCATGCGTTCATTAACTTTTCTCAGATCTTGCAGAAACCTCCAGGCGCCATTAGATTTTTGTATCACAAACACCGGCGAATTCCAGGGACTAGTGGATGGCTGAATATGACCTAGTTGTAATTGTTGATTCACTAGTAAACAGAGCTGCACGAGTCTGTGGGAAGGAAGGGACCACTGCTCCATCCAAACGGGATTTCCCAGTTTCCATTGTAATTGGATTTGGGGCAGTGGAACAGTGGCCCTTAGGATTGGGGGTGAGCCCCGGAAGGCAAACCTCTCAGTGGGGGAGGCTGAGATCTTCTCTCCTCATGTGCTCGAAATGGGTATCATCCCTGTAATTTTGATGGCACACTTTTCCCTGTTTGAATTGTTGCTGGTTCTCTTCCTCATCTAAAAGGTCGTTATAGAAGGCACAATTATCCGTGGTGATGACGGCCTCCGCTTCCCCCAGAATATCTTGTCCCAGGAGATTAGCAGATAGCCCGGACACCACAAGGGGTCGGACTTCTCTTCCTCCACTCGGGTCCTTCGAGGGAAGCCAGGAAGAAGTTTCCCATGAGGAGGACTGGCCTCCAACACCTAATAAAGGGGGCCCAGGGACAAGCTGCCAAGAGTGGGGGACTTCCTCCCTTCTAATGACAGTTCAATCAGCCCCAGTGTCAATAAGGCACTTGAAAGTCTTTTCTCCAGTAGTGATAGCCATTTTAGGTCAAAGCCCTGCTATTACAGGCACTGTCCAGTGGATATTTGCAGGACAGTTCCCCTTCTTTAATGGGGCTGGGGGCTGCCCCTCTGGGAGTTTAAAGGCTCCCCCTTAAGGTTGAACTTAGATCTGCAATCCCTAGTGGAACCCTTTACGGCACTTTGGGCAAGGGGTACGGGTTATCTCCCATTTTTCCCCTTTTCCCTTGTAAGACTTGCTTAAGGAGGGACAATCCCTTCGGAAGTGACCCTCCTTCCCACATTTAAAGCAAGGAGGTGGTGAGGAGGACTTAATTTCCCGGAATGTCTGTATGAGGGCTTGGAGACTTTCTTGATGACCTTCTTTTACTGCAGCAGTCATAGCCTGCATCTGATGACTCATTGACCCCACATCCTTGGAGGCTACAATCCATCTCTCTAGTGGTTGCACCTTAAGGCCTGCGCAAGCCAGCTTACAGTCAGTCGTCATCCCATCCCAAACTAACATTTTTACAAATTTATCTCTCAGAGGCCCCACAGGGAATTTTTTCTTAAGGCTGTTTTGGACTTTCTCTATGAAAGTTGGAAGGTCCTCGTGGGGCTTTTGGGTTATCCCTGCTAGAGGGGCCTCGGTAGGACCATCATCTAACTTTCTCCATGCCGCTAGGGCAGCTGCCCTGACCTGGTCTTGATATGGAGGGGGCAAGGTGGCTTGTCGTTGTTCAGTGGAGAATTGGTCAAGCGTCCCCGTTAACATACCGTATGTTAGGGGGATAGCAGGATTGGTGTTTTGGTTTCTCTCTCTTATGATCCTGCACTCCTCCTGATAATAGGCCGTCCATTTCATGAACAGAGGCCCTGGAAGGACAGCCTTAGTTAAATCCTTCCGGTCACGAGGTACAAGAGTCAGATGGGCTAAGCTCTCTATGAGCGTATCGGCCCAGGGAGAATTGGGCCCATCCTCGACTACTGCCTTTCTGAGTTCCTTACGGTCTCGTGGGATCCAGGGGTGCCAGGTAGGGGGGAGGTTCCTCCAGGACTGATGATTACGGGGAAGAGTTGGGCCGGGTTTCTAGGGTCCCCCACCCAATGTAGGATGGCGGCACCATAGGTGTCACAGGAGCCGGGGGAGGGCAAAAGGGATAGTGAGCGGAGGGCTTGGGCCAGCGGGCGGCTCCAAAGGGGTCCAGAGAAGGGTAGAGGGGAGAGGAGTTCTGGGGTGCCTCGGGGGATGGGTTAGCCCAAGGAGGGTTCGACATACTTTCGTCCTCCATTTGGGTGAGCTTGGGGTCCCCCTCGGGGCACTTTCTTGGAGGCCTATGGGAAAATAGCCTTTTAGGGTGGAGATAGTAGGCAGTACTCCGAGAGGGAGGATCTCCCCTTGATCTCTTTGGGCCCTCTTGATTAATTTTTCTACCCTGTCCCACATCTCCCACTCAAAGGGGCTGCTCTCAGAGAGCCAAGGGGCAAATTTTAAGAGATAATCCCAGGCTTGACGAGCCTGATCGTCGGAGAGATCAAGTCCATGGCTCTTGAGCAGGAACCTCAGGGACTCCAGAGAAGGGTCAGGCTTAGAATTGGGCTTCCCCATATTTTACGGGGCAGGGGGTACTTACCAGCAGACCGATTGGCCCGTCAGTGGTTTTTCTTCTTCGGCTGAAGAGAGCGATGGCTCACATGGGGCACCAGACTGTCGGGGCCAGCCCAACAGTGACGGAACTAAGAGGAAAGATGAGTATCAACGGCCCGATCACCACACGGAGCCGGGAGATTTGTCAAGCAAGATCTCATTTATTTTCTTTTAGGCAACCCAATTTAAGGCAAGAAGGCAAGGGGGGATTTTCCGGTCAGGAAACTATTCTCTCCTATCAAAGTAAAGGTAGTGGGGGAAAGGAGACGCCCCCTTGCATCCGTTCAGCGCTATTTGTTGCAGGTCTCATCGGAAGTTCCGGCGGTTGTGCAGACTTGTGTTCGCTACATGCAGCCCATTCATCAGAGGTTTTGACAGCGCGTTTGCTACTTGAAGCCCATTCATCGGAGGTTTTGACAGGTGGCCAACGTGCTTGGTGCTATCTGTCGTCGGGCAGTTGAGCAGATGTCAATGCCTCTGGCGCTACATGTAGCTAATTTATCGGAAGTTCTGTTAGGCAGTTTGAGCAGACCCCAACACTAGATGGACTATGGATGGTTGAATGGAGAGTTAGAAGGAGAAACGCATGGGAAAGTATGTGCATGGCTAAGTGGGTGGGAGGGTGAGTGGATTGTTGATGGATGGGTGTGTGGGTAGATGGATGGATGGGAGGTTGAGTGGATGCGTATATGAGTTGATATATGTATGGATGTATGCATAGTTGTAGAGATGGTTAGAGGGAAAGATGAGTGGGAGTGGGAGTGACTGGTAGATGAATGGATAGAAGATAAGTGGGTGAAGAGATGGATGGGTGGATGGATAGATCGATATAGAGAGAGTGGATGCATACATGATTCTATGGTGTTCTGATGGACAGGAGGAGAGACGGGTGGCATGGGGAGTGGATGGGTGGGGATGAAGAGGTGGGTAAATGGATAAGTGACTAGATGGAGGGATGAATGAATAGAAGGATGGACTGAGGCTGGGTGGATGGGCCCCCCACGGGGCGAGTAAGTAGAGGAGGAAGTGCCCTTGCCAAGGAAAAATGGACTGGCTGCTACACCCTAGTGGGTCCTATCATTCCCGTTTTATAGCTGAGAAAACGGACTTGGAGAAGCTGGTTGTACTGCCTGAGCTCACTCAGCTAGTGTCCAGCAAGGACAGGGTCTGACCTGGCTTGGTGTGTGTGATAAGGAGAGCCTAGAGGAGACCTTTCTGCTTTGGGCCCAGTTGTCCTGGAGTCCTCAGATTCCTCCGGGTAAACAATGCAGAATGTGGTCTTCGTGACAATTCCAGGCCTTCACTGTGGTCAGCTGGGGGCAAAAGGGAGCAGTACCCATGGTGTAGTGGTTAGCCGGGCTGACACCCAGCTAATAGGAGGCCATAGGCATGGCTACCGAGAACGCAGGAGCCCACGGGATGCGGTGGGAGATGGTGGTAGGACTAGGACTGGGGGCCGCTGTCCTCTTGGGTCTGGGGATCATCTTGGGCCACTTTGCCATCCCCAAAGGGTCTAAGCCATCAGCCTCCAGCACCTCAGCCTCCCAGGACCTGGACCTGAAGATCCTTGAGGCTGTCATGGAGCAGCTGGAAGCTGACAAGATGCGGGAGAACCTTCGGTGAGAGACGGCCTGCATATTCCTCCTCCTGGCCCGGCGCCCCTGCTTGACCCCTTCCCTCCCTCTGCCCACCCTACAGAACACTGTCCCAGGAGCCACACGTGGCGACCAGCCTCCGGGACGAGGCCCTGGTGGAGCTGCTGCTGAACCGCTGGAGGGACCCAGAGTCAGGGCTGGACTCGGCCGAGATCTTCGAGTACGAGGTGCTGCTCTCCTTCCCCAGCCAGGAGCAGCCCAACCTCGTGCAGATCGGTGAGGTCCTGCGGGTGGGCGGGTAGGAAGCCTGCGCTGGGCTGGTGCAGCCGGCCAGCCCTGACTCTGTCCCCCACAGTGAGCTCCACCGGTGACATCCTCCAGACCTACCGCCCGGGAGAGGAGAACTTGACCAGGGAGCAGGCAGATCCCGGAGTGCTGCAGCCCTTTTTTGCGTATTCGCCCCCTGGCACCCCACAGGTGGGCCTGGGACACCTCCCAACTGACGTGGCCCAGCTCCCTCTGGATCCCACCAGGCTTCTCCTGCACTGCCCAGGGGCAACGGAGGAAAGATGTTTCAAGTTCAAGTATTCTGAACGTACTCCCCTCCACACACCATGGCTGTTCTTTTCCCCATCACTTAGTCTTCTAACAAACACTAGTGGCCTGGCTGTTACAATACATTCAGACATGGAGGGAATCTGGGGTCTGTCTTTGGGGTGCTGACATTTCTAGGTGAGGGGGCAGACAGAATCTAAAGCCTTCTCCCAGCTATGGTGGTGGGGCACACCTGTAATCCCAGTACCTGGGAGGCTGAGACAGAAGGATCATGGGTTTAAGGCCAGCCTCAGCAATTTAGTGAGACCCTGTTTTAAAATAAAGAATAAATCTGGGCGTGGTGGGGCATGTTTGTAATCCCAGCATTTAGGAGGCTGAGACAGGAGGGTTATAGTTTGGGGAAAGCTTCAGCTACCTAGTGAGGCCCTCTGCAACTCAGTGAGACCCTGTTTCAAATAATGTATAAAAAATAGGTTTAGGTTTATAGCTCAGAGGCAGAATGCCCCTGGGTTCAATCTACAACAACAACAACTACTACTACTACTACTACTACTACTACTACTACTACTCACACACACACACACACACACACACACACACGCACGCACAGGGCTTCTTGCCTCCCCCTGTGCCCGTGGCTGAGCCCAGCTCTAAACATCACCTCCTCTTGTGACTAGGGCCTCCTCATCTATGCCAACCGTGGCACGGACAAAGACTTCGGAAAACTACAGGCACAGGGCATCAACCTTGATGGTACCATCGCCCTGACTCGCTCTGGGCATATAAAGCATAAGGACAAGGTGAGTGACACCACCGGGGCCTGGCAGGGCAAGGCCAGCTGTGGACAGCTGTCTTGTGTGACAGCCACCCCAGGCCTGGAGGAGACAGGCAAGAGGTAGTTCTGCTGGGTCCTCATGGGAGCAAAGAAAGGGAGGGGAACATTTTCTTTTTTTTTAAATATAACTTCTTTCTTTCTTTCTTTCTTTCTTTCTTTCTTTCTTTCTTTCTTTCTTTCTGGTACTGAAGATTGAACCCAAGGGCATTCTACCACTAAGCTACATCCCTAGATCCATTTTTTTTAATTCTTTTATTTTGAAAGAGGGTCTCACTAAGTTGTGGAGGGCCTCACTAAGAGGCTGAGGCTGGCCGAGAACCAGCAAGCCTCCTGTCTCAGCTTCCCAAGTACTGGGATTAAAAGCATGTGCCACCACACCCAGCTATGTTTTCAGTTTTGATAATCTGGGAGTCTAAATTCTATGGAGTAGTTCTGAATATTCAAATTAAATCTCTCTCTCTCTCTCTTTTTTTTTTTTTTTTGGTGGTCCTGGGGTTGGAACCCAGGGGCTTTCTACCTCCTGGCTATACTCCCAGATGAGAAGAAAAGGAGACAAACAGGCAGCAATCTGTTTTATTCAGCGCCCTTCGGGATGGGTCCACCGGCCGTGGAAAGGGATCAGTCCCAGCTCGGCCGTTGGACTCATCTGGGTTCCAGGGAGGAAGTAGTCCAAGCCAGTAATTTGGGGGGTTGGGACTAAACGTGAGAACGCCGCCTGTCTTGCGAGATACTGCTTGTGGGGCAGACTCTCTGTACCTCCAGGTTTCTGCTTCCTGCCCTCGCAGAGGTCACGTGGGGGAGGAGGTCACATGGGGGAGGGACCCCGACTTATCATCCCAGCCTTTTGGTGATAATGGGCGAAGATTCAAATCTCGGACTACTTCCTGCTGTCAAGGGGAGTCATAAGTGGCCCCGTTGGCCAAGAGAGTTTGGGTCCTCCAGAAGTGGGCAGGTGGGAGTGTGGCTGCAGCGAGAGTCGGAGGTTACCCGGACAGCTTGGTGATGTGTGTTTGAGGAGACTTTAACAGGTGAGGTTCTATTAAAAGAGAAAGCAAATCGTGAGAGTGAGTCCTGGCAAAGGCAGGAGCCCACCAGCTATTGACCCTTGCCTGGAAGGGAAGGAGCCCAGCAAATGCTGGCCCTTGGAGCCCTTCGAGATATGAGGTAGATTGTCACTAGATTTATTAATACGATAGCATTTTCCCTGAGGAAGACATACACCACTCTTTTAGCAGATTTTTCATTAGACCAGAGTCGTTAATAGCAGCATTTTCCTAAGAGAAATATGCCACTCTTTTCAGCAGTGAGTGGGTTTGGGTCCATCTGATCCAATGAAAACAGGCTATTGAGTCAGGAGCATCAGAAACGAATTTCAGAGGTTGAATACTTATGGCCGTTTGGCATCCTGAAGAGGGAGAGCACTGGAATATATAAAGTGGTGGACCTGCTAAAATAAAAAACATCAAAGAGAATTATGCCGAGATAAACGAAGCTTAGTAGGTCCCAACACTGTGCAAGAGAATTTGTCGTGGGGCTGTTGTAACGGAGCCCTTTTTAGCTGGGTAAGATGATGCCAGTTGGGGTCCCCCAGCAGTTTGGCTGCGGTAGGTGTGGTGAGGATCACTGTGAAGGGTCCAGTCCACTGTGGTTGGAGATGTTTTTGTTGAAGCGACTTGAGGAGGACTTGATCCCCTGGCTTAAGGGCCTTGACTGCAGGGTGTGGGGCTGCTTCTTCAGTCCCGGGTTGGGGAAGATACCAGTCAGCATGTTCCCTAAGAAGGTGCCTGAGAAAAGACAAGTAAGGAAGATAGGAAGACAAAGGAGGGGGGTCCGAAGGGAGAGCGTGATTAAGCAGGAAAGGACGACCGTATAGCAATTCAAAGGGGCTCATAAGGGTGGGGCTTCGATGGGTGGCCCTCACATGGGCCAGAGCTAGTGGCAGGAGTTCAGGCCATGATACTCGCAGCTCTAGAGAGAGTTTCATTAGGTGGTTCTCAAGGATCGCACTTATTTTTTCTACCTTTCCTGATGACCGCAGTCAGTATGGGATGTGGAGCTTCCATGAAATGCCAAGAGCTTGTGCCACCTGTTGAGTAACCTTAGAAATAAAAGCTGGTCTGTTATCAGACTGTAAAGAATTAGGGAGTCCAAACCGAGGGATGATGTTCATGCAGAGAACATCAACCACCAGGCTAGCTGTCTCGTCCTTCGAGGGAAAAGCCTCTACCCATCCTGTTAGGGTATCGACCATGGTAAGAAGATATTTAAATTTTTTATGAGGTGGCATATGGGTGAAGTTGATTTGCCAGTCCTGTCCTGGCAAGTGTCCTCTCATTTGGTGGGTAGGGAAGGAGGGTCGAAGGCCTCCTTGGGGAGACACAGCAGCGCAAGTAGAACAGGAGGCACTGACTTTACTAATCAGCTGCTGCAGGAGAGGAGAATAAAACAAGGGGCTTAGGAAATGCTTCAGCATTTTCCACATGAAGGGAATTGTGTATTAGGCTAATGACCTTTGTGGCCTGAGCCTCAGGCAGAGCAATCTTATCCTGTATCATGAGCCAACCATTCCCTGTGCTGGACACCCCAAGTTCAGTCAGGTGTTTCCGTTCAGCCGGGCTGTAATTAGGCGCTATTGAAGGGAGGGATAAAAACAGTACAGAGGCCGGTGGGCTTGGCTGAGCTTGTTGTGTCAGCTGTCTTGCTGTATAATCAACTTTATTGTTTTCTTTGGCCACTAAGGAAGATTCTGTCTGGTAGCCCTGACAGTGGATGATGGCCAGCTCAGATGGTAAAGAGAGGGAGTCTAGGAGCTTCTTAATTATGGTGGCATTGACAATGGATGAACCCTTGGTGGAGAGAAATCCCCTCTCTCTCCAGATTGAGGCATGGCAATGTGCTATTAAAAAGGAATATTTAGAATTGGTTTATATGTTCACCTGCTTGTTTTTTGCCAAGTGTAGAGCTCAAGTTAGGGCACTCAGTTCAGCCTTTAGAGAGGTAGTACCATCCGGTAATCTGGCAGCCTCAATGACTTGAGTTAGGGTGACCACTGCATTTGGCTGCCCTTTTCTTACCTCTGGCGTCAGGAACAGAGCTGCCATCAACAAAATAAGTGACATGTGGATTAAGAAGGGTGGTGTCCTGGAGATCCATCCGAGGTTTAGCTAAAGCTTCAATCATATCAACACAAGAATGAACATTGTTAGGTGAAAACGAATCAAGGCCTGAACCCTGGCTCACTGGTAAAAGAGTGGCCGGGTTAAGGGCTGGGCAATGAGACAGTTTAATATCTGGATTTTCCATGAACAACAAATAAAGTTGCTGAATGCAAGAAGGAGACAGAAGAGGGAGTGCTCGAGGAGAGAGCAAATCCTGGAGCCTATGTGGGGAAAAAACCTGCAGGGACATCTGGAGACAAATTTTAAGAGCCTCTTTTGTGAGTGTAGCTGCTGCCCCAGAGCCCTGAGGCAGGGTGGCCACCCACGAGTGGTAGGGTCAAGATATTTAGACAAATAGGCCACTGGTGCCTGGATTGGACCCAGGGGTTGAGTGAGCCCTCCTGTGGCTATCCCTTGCCTCTCATCAGTATATAACAAGAAGGCCTTAGTGGGATTGGGGAGCGCTAAGAGAGGGGATTTAAGGAGGGCTTCCTGGAGAGCCAGAAAGACTCGGCGAATGACCGAGGGCGAAGTGAGCGGGCCAGCAGGGGTTTCCTGAATTGCCTCATGTAGTGGCTTAGCTAGAATGGCAAAGTTGGGGATCCAATGTCGGAAAAATCTACAAAACCCAAGAAAGATTGGATCTTGTCAGCTGAGGTGAGCGGCTGCAAGTCTCGTAAGGCCTTGACCCGTCAACAGTTAGTCCTTGGGTGTTTGGGGTGAGATGTAGGTCTAGATACCGCACCTCAGGCACTGATAACTGGGCTTTATGTAGGGCTACCCTGTAACCCCTGCTTCCAAGGAAACTAAGGAGAAGGGCAGTGTGCCGTTTGGACACTTCCAGGGAGGGACTACAAAGTAAAAGGTCATGCACATATTGTAACAGAGAACTAGGCTCCAAGGGGCACTGGAGCAGGTCCTGTGCTAGAGCCTGTCCAAAGAGGTGTGGGCTGTCTCGAAAACTCTGGGGGAGGATGGTTCAGGTTGTTGAGCAACCTGGGTATTGGGGTCCTCCCAAGTGAAGGCAAAAAGGGGGTACGACTCAGGATTTAGAGAAATTGTATAAAACACATCCTTTAAATCAAGCACTGAAAAGTGGGTGGTATCGGGAGAAATCTGAGATAAGAGGGTATAGGGATTAGGGACAACTGGGTGGATTGGGAGCACCACCTCATTAATTAAACGGCGGTCCTGGACTAACTGATAAGTCCCATTAGGCTTCTTAACTGGAAGAATGGGGGTATTATGAGGGGAATTAATAGGGATAAGCAGGCCCTGGGCCAGGAGATAAGAAATAATGGGTTTAGGCCCATGTTGGTGAAGGAGGGATATGGGAAACTGGGAGTGGGCAGGGAAAATAGTTGGGTCACATAGGACAATCCGGACCTGGGTGTCGTGGGTTGCCACAACTGGGGTGCTGGTGTCCCATAGTATGGGGTCAACCACATCTATTGGAAGGGGATGTTTGGCTTCCCGGTCAACTGTAGCTGCAGCCATCAAAAGTATATTAGAGGAAACAGAAGCCGTGGGGAAATTAAATGTAAGTTCAGCCCCAATTTTGGTTAAAAAGTCTCTACCTAAAAGGGGGTTAGAATATGAAGGGATAATCAGGAATGGATGGTTAACCATAAAGGTCTCCAAATGGCATAAAAGGGGGCCTGTGGTACATGGGCAAGAGGGCATGTCGTCAATCCCCTGAACCGAGATTTGGGAAGGGAAACTAGGTCCTGAGAAGGAGGGGAGGACAGAGTAGGTAGCATCTGTATCAATCAAGAAGAAGATTGGCTTATCTGCTACCTGGAGAGAGACCCTGGGCTCAGCTTGAGTAATACGGGTGGCCGAGGCCGGGGAGTGTCAATCTTCAGCCAGGCCCAGTAGGGCCAATGGTGGGGCCTTGTCTGGAAGGGTGGTTCCCCTGTGTTGAGGCACTTGAGACTCAACTCTTCTCCAAGGGCACTGACTTATACAGTGACCCTCTTGGCCACACACTGGGCACCGCCTGGTCGGTGGACGTGGCTGGGGGCAACTGCATGCCCCGTGACCAGTGCCTCCACACCTGAAACAGGCTCCTGGAGGTGGCTGCCATTGCTGTCATCCTCCCTTAGGTGGCGCTCATTGCCCCAAGGGCTGACCATCCTCAGCTGGCTGTAGGGCTGCTACCAGGGCTTGGGCCTGTAGATCTGCCATCTGGCGATGTCGGAGTGTACGCTCCACCTCTGCCTGTTACTCTCTGGAATTAAAAACTTTAAATGCCATGTTCACCAAATCTCGGATAGGAGTTTGAGAACCGTCCTCAGCCTTTCTTAATTTTATCCGAATATCAGGGGCTGATTGCCCAATAAAATGGGTGGCCAATACAACCAAGCCTGCCTCAGAAGATGGATCTAAATGGGTATAGTGGGTCAAAGCCTCTTGCAACTGATTAAGAAAAACTGCTGGGTTTTCATTTGGACCCTGGATGATTTCATTAAGCTTATTGTAATTAACCACTTTATGGGAGGCATCTTGTATGCCATCAAGAAGGCATAGTATCATGTGATTTCTGTTTTTTATTCCCTCACCCCTATCATTATAATAACAGTGTGGGTCCTCGGAGGGAACTGCAGCTGTTCCGGTGGGGAGCTGTGGATTGGATAGGTGAGCCTGGTTGGAAGAGTCCGGGCCGAGGTCTAGGCAGCACGTAGAGTCCGGGCTGAAGCAGAAGCTGGGAAGAGTGGGATGCCGACGCAGGGAGTGCCGAAAGCTGTGAGCATAGAGGCAGCGGGAAGTGCTGAAAATGGCGGTTCCATGCACGGGTGTGGTGGTCCAGTGAAAAAAAACAGCGGTTCCGCCGGGGCCACTTAAAGGATAAGAGTTTGACACGGGTTCGGCACCAGATGAAAAGAAAACTGCAAAGGAGACAGTCAGAGATCTGTTTTATTCAGTGCCCTTCGGGATGGGTCCACCAGCCGTGGAAAGGGATCAGTCCCAGCTCAGCCGTTGAAGTCATCTGGGTTCCAGGAAGGAAGTAGTCCAAGCCAGTAATTTGGGGGGTTGGGACTAAACGTGAGAACGCCGCCCCTCTTGTGAGAGACTACTTCCGGGGCAGACTCTCTCCACCACCAGGTTTCCACTTCCTGCCCTCGCAGAGGTCACGTGGGGGAGGAGGTCACATGGGGGAGGGATCCGACTTAAAACCAGACCTATTTTTTATATGTTATTTGGAAACAGGGTCTCACTAAGTTGCTGAGAGCCTCATAAAGTAGTTGAGGCTGGCTTCGAAACTGAACAATCCACTTCTCTCAGTCTCCCAAGTACTGGGATTACAAGCATGCCCACCAAGGCTGGCTAAATCCCCCTCGTTGAATCCCACCCAGCCATTTCTCTTTTTTTCATGGGTATTGGGAATGGAACCTGGGCCTCACGGTGCTTAGGCATGTGCTCTGCTGATGAGCCCCATCCCAGTTCCCTCCCTTCCTTCCTTCCTTCCTCCCTTCCTTCCTTCCTTCCTTCCTTCTATACTGGGAACTGATTACAGGTTTGTACTTCTGAACTAAACTCCTGTCTTTTTATTTTTTATTTTGTAATAGGGTCTTGCTAAATTGCTGAGGCTGGCCTCAACCCTGCAATCCTTTCTCACCATTCTTGTACTGAGAACTGAACCCAGAGGCATTCTACCTCTGAGCTATGCCCCCAGAATGATTGTATTTCTTATTTGGAAACAGGGTCTCACTAGGCTGATGAGAGTCTTACTACTTGCAGAGGCTGTCCTCCGGTCTCAGCCTCCCAAGTACTAAAACTACAAGCATGAGCCACCAGACCCGACTGCCAGTCATTTTAGATTTTATTCTAAGACAAGGTCTCACCAGCTTGCCCACATGGGCCTCAAACTTGGGATCCTCCTGCCTCTGGCGCCCAAATAGCTGGAAGTACAGGACTGTGCTACTTGTGCTTGTTTCTTCTTAAGTTGGAATGATTTTTCAATACATCTTTTCTACCACGTTTCATTTACCCATTCATCCCTCGATAGATGTGAGTTGTGTCCTCCTGACGGCTATTAAGATTAATGCTGCTCTGAACATGGTTGTTCAGAATGCCATGTGCTTTTATGCAGCTGCATAGTATTTCATCGCAGGATAGCTCCACTCACTCAAACCCTCCACCTGCTAAACACTGGGCTCACTGGGTCCAACACTCTTTGCCGTTGTCTGTAAAACCATCACAAAGTAGTCTTGTGTAAGCGTCGTCTTGCCGGTGGGAAGATAGAAGCAATCCTACCTTCCATGGTGGAGGAGGAAGATGAGCCTGCTCCCCTCCCACCTGACACGCGGCCTCCTCTGCCTCCCGCAGGTGGCGATAGCAGCCAGGCATGGGGTGGTAGGGGTGCTGTTGTTCACAGACCCCGAAGACCTCAACGATGGGCAGACCTTGCCCAACCAGACCTACCCAAACTCCTGGCGCTTGCCTCCCTCGGGCGTGGAGCGGAGCCATTTCTTCAAGTATTTTGGGGACCCCCTGACTCCCTACATTCCGGCCCACCACTCTTCCTTCCGCCTGGACCAGAACAATGTCTCGGGATTTCCCCCAATTCCTGCACAGCCCATTAGCTTCCAGGATGCCAGAGACCTACTCTGGTGAGCATGCGCGCTGGTCCCTGCTGCCCCATGGCCTGCAAGTGCCAGGCCCACGCCAGGGTCACTCGGAGGCCTCTCTCCTCCCTAGCAACCTCGATGGAGCCGTGGCGGAAGACTCCTGGCAGGGAGCTCTGGGCTGCAAGTATAGGCTGGGGCCGGGCTTCCGGGATGATGGGACATTCTCAGCGGGCAGGTAAGGTGGGACCCTTTCTACCCTCTCCTTGTTTTGTTCTCTTCCTCTATCTCATCCTTTTCCTTTTCTGTGTTACTGGGTTTTAACTCTGGGGCATTTTCCCTCTGACCTATACCCCCAGCCCAATTTAATTTAATTTATTTATTTTGATACTGGAGATTGAACCCGGGGCATTCTACCTCTGAGCTATAGACCCAGCCCTATTTTATTTTTAGTTGGAAACAGGATCTCACTAGGTTGGTAAAGTCTCACTACTTGTTGAGGCTGTCCTTGAACTTGTGATCCTCCTGTCTCAGCCTCCCAAGTACAGGGATTACAGGCGTGCGCCTCCAGGCCCCGCTCCTCTCTTTTTCTTGTTCTGTCTCCTCCTCTCACCTGGGTTTCCCTCTGCCCACCTCAGGGCCTGCCTTTCCCCTTCCTCCCCCTTACTGACCTCTCCCCATCCCAAACATCTGCTTGTCTTTGGGGAGTGACCCTCAGGCTGCCCAGGGGTTCCCCTGCCCCTTCCGCTGGCTCCACAGCTCAGCCCCTCTCTCTGAACCTGCCGAGCCTGGGCAGGTGGCACCTCCCCACCTGCAGCACGTGCCTGGCCCAGGCCTCCTGCTCTCTCCCCTCCCATGGCCTGTCTCGCTCAGGAGAGGTAAGCCCCACAGGGCCCGGCGCCCTTCTGTCCCAGACGCTGTGCAGAGCCTTTTAATGTACCAGGCATAGACAAAGTGCCCAGCAGGTGCATTCTGAGCGACTGAACGTTGGAACGAATGCCAAGGTGGGCTCCGACTGGAGGGCCGGCCTCCAGCCTGGCTGCCTCTCTGGGTCCTCCTGAGCCACGTCCCCTCCCTCTCTGGGCCTCAGTTTCTCCGCATGGGGTGGAGGGCAGTAGACAGGGCCATGATTCCTGCCTCCCTGTCACCTCCCCAGCCAGGTGAAGCTGAGCATCCACAACCGCCGGGAACTGAGGAACTCCTCCAACGTCCTGGGGATCATCCGCGGCGCCGTGGAGCCTGGTGAGGACCCCGGGGCTCAGGCGCCGCCCGCCCGGGCCCGCCTGCCGCCCCTCTTCTCTGCTTCTCTAAAAGCTGCTCCTTCCAGACCGCTACGTGCTGTATGGAAACCACCGGGACAGCTGGGTGCACGGAGCCGTGGACCCCGGCAGCGGCACCGCCGTCCTCCTGGAGCTCACCCGCGTCCTGGGGACCCTGCTGAAGAAGGGTGAGGCCCCTGCCTGCCCGGCTGCGCTCTGCCCTGCGTTTGCTGCAGAGCAGAGGTGCACAGGACACTAGCCCTGACCTCTGGCAACACACACACACACACACACACACACACACACACACACACACACACGGCTGAGAGTATACTTCAGAAGCAGGATGTGCCGAGGTTCAATCCTCATTACCCCTTGCTCCCTCCCCCAAACTGTGGTAAGCTGGGCATGATTTTACCCACCTATAATTCCAGTACTTTTGAAGGCTGAGAGAAGGGGGCCACAGGTTCAAAGCCAGTGTATGCTAACTTAGTAAGGCCTTACTCAGAATAAAAATGTAATTGCCGGTTGTGGTGGTGCACACATGTGATACCAATACCGGGGAGGCTGAGGCAGGAGGGTGAAGATGCAAAGCTCTTGAGAACTTATTTCAACCCTGTTCCAAATAAAAAATAAAATAGGGTTGAGCATGTAGCTTGAAGGTAGACTGCCCCTGAGATAAGCCCAGTATGTATGTAGGTGCATATATATATATATATATATATATATATATATATATATATATATATATATATGCCGAGCATGGTGGCCTATGTTTGTAATCCCAGCATTTGGGAACCTGAGACAGGAGGATCATGGTTTGGGAACAGCCTCACCTACTACTTAGTGAGGCCCTTTTCAACTCAGTGAGATCCTGTTTCAAAATAAAGAATAAAGCCGGGCGTGGTGGCCCACGCTTGTAATCCTCAAGCTTGGGAGGCTGAGACAAAGGGATCACACAGGTTCGAAGCCAGCCTCAGCTACTTAGTGAGGCTCTCAGCAACTTAGTGAGACCCTGTTTCCAAATAATATATAAAATAGGTTTGGGAGTGTAGCCCGGAGGTGGAAAAGCCTTTGGTTCCACCCTCAGTACCACCAAAAAAAAAAAAAAAAATACAAGTCAGGGCTGGCAGTGTAGCTTGGAGGTAGAATGCTTCTGGGTTCCACCCTCAGTACCGCAAAATTAATTAATTACTTAAAAAATAAAGAGGAGCTGGGTGTAGTAGAACAGGCTTATAATCCCATTACTTGGGAGGCTGAGGCAGGAGGGTCACAGGTTGGAGGTCAACCTCAGCAACTTAGTGAGGCTCTATTTTATTTTTATTTATTTATTTTTTTGTGGTACTGGGGGTGGAACCCAGGGGCTCTTCTACCTCTGGGCTATACTCCCAGACCTATTTTTATATTTTATTTGGAAACAGGGTCTCACTAAGTTGCTGAGAGCCTCACTCAGTAGCTGAGACTGGCTTCGAACCTCCCAAGTGCTGGGATTACAAGCTTGTGTTCACCACCATGACCAGCTGTGAGGCCCTATTTTAAACAATAAAGAGGGCTGGGGAGTAGCTCTGAGGTAGAGCCCCTGGGTCCCATCCCCCGTTGACCCCGCACAAAGTAACCTTCTGAATTCGCAGTCTTGTCACCTGGGCTGGGAGGTGTGCTGCAGGGCTGAGGTCTCCCCAGAGCATGCCCAGAAGGAGGGGCGCGGCCTTTCCAGCAGAGGGGACCCCTGACCAGGGGCCTGGTGTGGGGCCCGTGGAGGAAGGCGCCGGGAGAATGCACGGGGAGGCCCGGCTGCGGGGCGCCTTCCTGGCTCTGGGCTCCCTAGGCCCCCAGCCTGGGGAGCGGGCGCTGCCCTCCAACCCTGTGCGACCCCTCCCCAGGCACCTGGCGGCCCCGCAGATCCATCCTGTTTGGCAGCTGGGGGGCAGAGGAGTTCGGACTCATTGGCTCCACGGAGTTCACAGAGGCGAGTGAGCCCCGCGGGTTGCGGGGTGCGTGCGGGGTGGAGAGGGCTGGGGCGGGGTAGCGCCAGGCTGAGGCCACCCCGCACCTCTGGTCCCCAGGAGTTCTTCAGCAAGCTGAAGGAGCGCACGGTGGCCTACATCAACGTGGACATCGCGGTGTATGGTGCGGGCCTGGGTTGCGGGGCTGGCGCGGGTGAGCGGGGAGAGGAAGGGCCTGGGCTCCAGGACTCTTTCTCTGCTCCTCCCACAGCCAATACTAGCCTTAGAGTGCTGGGGACGCCCCCTATCCAAAGCGTTATCTTTGCTGCAACCAAAGAGGTGAGGGGGGGGGGCGTAGTGGACGGTGGGCGGGGCCTGCAAGGTGGGCGGGATGGAGGGGCGAGTCAGGTGGTCTGGAGACCTGGACCCCACGAAGGGCCGCCTTATTGTTGGGGTGTGAAGGGGCCCTTCCTGAGATTAGACTCCTCTCTGGGACAGATTCCCGCACCAGATGGCAGCGGCCTCAGTATCTTTGACGTCTGGATTCAGCACTTCCAGGGCTTCAGCTGGTTACATGGCCCGATCCCCAAGTAAGCAAGGGGCCCAGACCTGGGGGGGGGGGCAGCATGGCAGAACCTCAGGCGCCTGCAAACCTGCCACCCCCCTCCCTGCAGACTGGGTATTCTGGGTTCCAGCAGCGACTACGCCTCCTTCATTCACTACCTGGGCATCTCCTCCATAGACATCGCCTACACCTATGACCGGGTGAGTAGGCGCCTCCTTCCCTCAGATTCCGTCCCTCTGACTGCACTAATTCTGTGGGCGGGACCAGGCTCATTCCCTGGCTAGTCAGCTACCTGCGAGCATCTTCACCTCTCTGAACATGTTACCTTCATCTGTTACTGTCGATGTCAGACACTACTGATGGCAAGATGCACCGTTATGTTATGCGTTATGCAAGAGGGAAAAAACCCACTGCCAATAAGTTGTAGGGATGACATTGATGGTAGGAAGAATTAGGATCTCAAAAAGTGTGTTTTGGAGCCGGGCATGGTGGCACACGCTTGTAATCCAGCCCTTGGGAGGCTGAGACAGGAGGATCGCTCAGGTTCAAAGCCAGCCTCAGCTACTTAGTGAGAGCCTGTTTACAAATAAAATATAAAATAGATCTGGGAGTGTAGCCCGGAAGTAGAAAGCCCCTGAGTTCCACCCCACTACCACACACACAAAAAGTATGTGTGTGGGATTTATCTCAGCATTGACGTTCTGTGTTCTGGAATGAGGAGGACTCAGCACTGGTGTGTGGGTGCAGCCCAGCCAGTCTCCCTGTTCTCCATAAAGCCCTTCCCCCACCTCGTGGCCACACCACATTAGGTGGCAGAGTTCAGATTCCAGCCTCTTATTTGACTCCAAAGCCCCAGGTTTCTCTTCTCCGTGCGAAACTGGAATTTGGCAGCCAACCCAGCTGCCTCTTACTAACCATGTGAAATCTGGCAGTTAATCTGAGCCTCAGTGTCCTCCTCTGCAAAGTGGAGTTCCAGAAGTCAGCAGAAACAAGCCCCACACCGTAGCTCGCTGCCAGCACACCTTCCACTTCCCATCCCAAGCCTGTCACTGCTGTGCTTGTTCCCCAGACGGAGACCAAAGCCTTGATCTACCCCGCCTACCACACAGCCTTTGACACCTTTGATTACATGGACAGATTTATAGACCCGGGTAAGGAGGGAGCAGGGGCATCCTGGGACTGACCAGAGGACAGGCCAAAGGCCGAGCCTGGCCTTGTCTCCCTGCAGGCTTCAGCAGCCACCAAGCCGTGGCCCGGACATCAGGGAGTGTGCTACTCCGGCTTAGCGACAGCCTATTCCTGCCCCTCAACATCACTGACTACAGCGAGAGGATCTTCCTGTTCCTGCAGGCTGCCCAGAAGGAAGTGGGGACAGTGTTTAAGCAGCACAGCATCAGCCTGGGTAGGCACACCCTGATAGGGAGGCCTGGATACCCACAGCCCCTGCTAAGCCGCTGTGTTCCCCACAGAGCCTCTAATGGCGGCAGCAGAGAAGTTTGACAGTGCAGTAGCATCTTTGGACCAACGCATATTAAGGCTAAAGATGGGCAGCCCTGAGTGAGCTTGGGCAGCGGGCAGGTGCGGGGCACACCCAGGGGTAGGGCAGCCGGGTGACAGGTGGGCGCTGCCCCTCCAGCCCCCTGCAGGTCCGGATGATCAATGACCAGCTGATGCTCCTGGAGAGGGCCTTCCTGAACCCGCAAGCCTTCCCGCAGGACCTCTACTACAGGTGAGCCTGTCCCACAGCGCCTGGCAGGTGCCTGTTGTGGGGCTGGCAATGGCCCCTGCCCGAGGAAGGAGGCGGGTAGCTTTGCTGCTTTAGAGCACGGCCCAGCTGGGGACTGAGGGCACAGGGAGGGGGAATTTCACGGCTGGGATCCGAATCCACAGGCCTTCCTGCCATGAGTGCTGGAAGCTGCAGCTTTCAGGCGACGGAGGGGGCTTCTTGCCTACGTCTATACAGCGGCTGATGGAACTCCAGGCTGAGCCCCAGTGAATGATCTCACCCCATTTCTCCTCAGCCACGTGCTCTGGGTACCACACCTCGTCAAATCGGCCTCATTCCCCAGCCTTGCTAACGCCTGTGTTGGGGCCTGGTATACAAGTCCTGGATCTGAAGCTTGGGCAGAGGTGCGGAGGCAGCTCAGCATCCTGGTGGCGGCCCTGGAGGGCGCTGCAGCCACCCTGAAGCCTGTGGCTGACCTCTGACCCCAGCCTGTCCTCCCTGGCCCTCCCTTTGCCCTAACCCCACCCCCACCCATCTTCCTGGAGCGTGTCCTAGTCTTCTCCGTGGCCAGGAATGGGTACCACCACAAGACCCTCTCTGGCTACTGAAGCGGGGGTTCCCACCGGCAGGAGTGGTGAGTCCCTGGCTCTTGCTTGGCAGATGGCCCCAGGAGATGGCAGTGAGGGAATGGAGAAAGCGGCGAGTGCTTGTGGTGCCGCTGGCTGACAGCACACAATGCCGAGCTTAGACCCCCCCACTCACACCGCAGGGCTCTCGGGTGGGCGGGCCTTAACCAGCCCACTTTCCTTTTCTGTCACGATGGTTTCATCTCCCCTGTACGCACCCCAAATAAATGAAGTCTAGCAATGTTTTTCATATAAAACAAGCTCCTTTTATTGTCTGGAAACCAAGAAAACAGACAGCTAAATAGTCTGAGCCAGTCCCGGGACTCTGGGGGACGGAGCGTCCCCCTCCTGCATGGTTCTGGGTGCCTGCACACCCTCATCTTCCTCCTCTGCCATGACCACCTCCTCCAGGGTGCGCCCCTGGAGCTTGCTCCCCACTAACACCCTGCAGGCACTTGCTGGTGGCCGCCCTTCCTCAGCATAGCGGCCCCTCAGGAACACAACCCTCCCCTCTTCATCCACAGGGAGCCCGTGCGCCTGGCACAGACCCCGGGCTTCCTGGGGCCCATCCAAGGCGAGCAGGTGGACCACGAAGCCCAAAGGCAAGGGCTGTCCCTTGGGGGTGCTCAGGGCACGAGCCAGGCGGGCCAGAGCCGCGCGGCGGGCAAGGCCCACGTGGCCCTGCACCGCGCAGCTCTGCAGGTAGGGCAGGGTCCTGAGCAGGCGGAAGAAGCGGGCGGCATTGCCCTCTCGGAAGGCAGCATCGATGGCCAGAGCCGTGCGCAGGGCCGGACAGGCACGCAAGGAGGCAGGCAGCTGCAGAACCTCGCGCAGGGCCTGCACAGAGCCTGCGGGGGCAGGAAGCAGGTTGAGGCCTGGTCCTGTGGCTTCAGCACCAGCTCCCCTCCATTCCCGTGGCCCCCCATCTCTGCTCCCACCCTCTAGCCCTTCACCAGGCTCATCTCTAGATCTCTGCCCTGCCCCTTTGGACCTTCCCCTCCTGACACCTTCCTCCACTCCCAAGTAAAATCTGTGCGCAGACCCTTTCCTGACCCAGCTCAGCGAGGTAGCAGAGTATGTCCAGCTCCTCCTGTTTGGGCCCTCACAACAGGCAGGGAGTGGACGGCGCTTACATGTGGGCCCGGTGACCAGGAATATTTAATGACTTACCTGACTATCCTACATAAACTTCTATCTACTACATAGTAGAGGCTGAACAAATCCATGTTTTGTGACTTGGTTTTCTTAGTGTCCTAGCTGCTTTGCACCCACAGTTTGGGGCTGTCCATGCCAAACTATCCCCTGTCCACCTGAGAAACCCCCTCTTTTTTTCTGAACTGGGGATTAAACAGAGGTGTTCTACTCTGAGCTATATCCGCTGCCCTTTCATTTAGTGGTACTGGGGATTGAGCCCAGGGTCTACCTCTGAGCTGTACCCCCAGCCCAATTTTCTCTCTCTCTCTCTTTCTTTCTTTCTTTCTTTCTTTCTTCCTTCCTTCCTTCCTTCTTTCTTTCGCAGTACTGGGGATGGAACCCAGGGGGTCTGATGATAGAAACCGGGGGCTCTAAATCTCCAAACTACACCCCATTTCCCTCACACACAAAGGTCTGGAGATGGAACCCGGGGAAATCTGACCCACGAGGTACACCCCTGCCCTATTTTTATTCTTTATTTTGAGACAGGGTCTCACTAAGTTGCAGAAGGCCTCACTAAGTAGCTGAGGCCGTCTGTGAACCGCGATCTTCGAGTCTTAGCCTCCCGAATGCTGGGATTACAAGCATGCACCACCACACCCAGCTTCCCTGCCCCACTTTTTATTCTTTAATTTGAAACAGGGTCTCACTAAGTTGTGGAGGGCCTCACTAAGTAGCTAAGGCTGTCCTTGAACCGCAGTCCTCCGGTATCAGCCTCCTGAATGCTGGTATTATAAGCGTGCAACAACATGCCTGGTTCTATTTTTTATTCTTTATTTTGAAACAGGGTCTCACTAAGTTGCAGAGGGCCTCAGTAAGTAGCTGAGGCTGTCCAGGATCCTGGACCTCCTGTCTCAGCCTCCTGAATGCTGGGATTACAAGCCTGCGCCATTACGCCTGGCTTATTCTTTTTATTTTGAAACAGGGTCTCATTGAATTGCAAAGGGCCTCACTAAGTAGCTGAGGTGGTCTGTGAACTGCGATCCTTGGTCTGTCTCCCAGATGCTGGGATTACAAGTGTGCACCACCACACCCAGCCCTGTTTTATTTTTATTTCGAAACAATGTCTCCCTAGATTGTTGAGAGTCTCACTACTTGCTGAGGCTGTCCTCAGGCCTGCAATCCTCCTAGCTCTGCCTCCCAAGTACTGGGATTACAGAAGTGCATCACCCTCCACAGATTAGGGAAGGCCATTTTCTTCAAGGAGATTCTGTTTCCCTTCCGTGAAATCACGACGACTGGCATCTTGAGCCACTTCTGTAGCCGAGGTCTGACCCACTTGTGCGCTGTGAAGTCCAGCAGCATTTTCTTTTTGTGTGGTAGTGGGATTGAACCAACCCCGAGGTGTTCTACCTCTGAACTATGCCCAGTCCTGTTTTATTTTTTATTTTGAAACAGAGTCTCACTTTTTTGCTGAGGGTCCAAGTTTCTGTGGCCGTCCTTGGCTCTGCCATCCTCTTGTCTCACTCTCCCACGTACTGGGACTACAGGCATGTGCCACCATGCAGGGAAACCATTTTATTACAATTGGCTAGAATTTACATAAAGGGTCTAAATCTTGATCCGTCTCTCAGATATGTTCATGGGCACACGTATTCTTAGTTGCTTTGCAACACTATTGGGCAGTGGAGATTAAAAATGTCTGAAATAGGGAGTGGTGGCACATGCCTTTTTTTTTTTTTTTTTTTTGGGGGGCAGTACCAGGGATTTAACCCAGGGGCACTCTACTTCTGAGCTATACTCTCAGCCCTAGTTTTTTTCTTTTTTCTTTGGTGGTACTGGTGTTTCTGGAAGCCCTTCTACCTCTGGGCTACATTCCCAGACCTATTTTATATTTTTACTGTTAACAGGGTCTCTTAAACCAGAGAGGCTGGCTTCGAACCTGCGTGATCCTCCTGTCTCCACCTCCGAAGCGCGGGGATTGCAAGCGCGGGGATTGCAAGCGTGGGGATTGCAAGCGTGTGCCACCACGCCTGGCTTTTATTCTTTATATTGAAACAGATTCTTAGCTGGGCGTGGTGGCACAGGTTTATAATCCAGCATTTGGGAGGCTGAGCCTGGAGGACCGTGATTCGTAGACAGTCTCTGCTACTTAATAATGACGCTCTTTGCAACTCAGTAAGACCCTGTTTCAAAATAAAGAATAAAAATTAGGCCTGGGGGTGTAGCTCATAGGTAGAATGCCCCTGCAGAAAAGAAAAAAAAAAAGAAAAAAAGAAAAAAGAAAAGAAACAGTAGCTGAAAGTGGCTGCAAACCTGTGATCCTTCTGTGTCAGCCTCCCAAGTACTAGGATTACAAATGTGTGCCACCATACCCAGAACACACCTTTAATCCCAGTATTTGGGAAGCCAGACAGGAAGATCCCAGGTTTGAGGACAACCTTGGAAAGTAGGGAGATTCTCAGCCATCTAAGGGGATCCCTGCTTCAAAATAAAAATAAAATAGGGCTGGGGGGTGAAGCTCGGAGGTAGAATGCCCCTGGGTCAAATCCCCAGTACCACACAAGGACACAAAAGTTTAAAAATCACTATGTCAATTCTCCTTCGTTTTAATCTTTTAGTACTGGGGACTGAATCTAGGGGCATTCTACCTCCATGCTACACACTCAGCCCTATTTTCATTTTGAAATAGGGTCTCCCCAGCCATGGTGGCGCACGCTTGTAATCCTAGCGCTTGGGAGGCTGAGGCAGGAGGATCACACAGGTTCGAAGCCAGCCTCAGCCACTTAGTGAGGCTCTCAGCAACTTAGTGAGACCCTGTTTCCTAATAAAGTATAAAATAGGTCTGGGAGTATAGCCCCGAGGTAGAAAGCCCCTGGGTTCCAACCCCAGTATCACGAAAAACAAGAGGAAAAAAAAAAAAAAAGAAAGAAACAAGGCCTCGCTGGGTGGATGAGAATCTCACCACTTGCTGACTCTGCGATCCTCCTGTCTCAGGCTCCCAAGTCATGGGACTAACATGGCGAGCACCGCCAAGCCTGGCTGGACTCTTCTAACCCACGTCCTGAGAACAGAGTCCACCTGCTGGAGCAGACAGGACTGAGGGCCTGTACCAGGACGTGATGGATCCTCTCCTTGAGTTTTGAGGGTGGAAAGTTATGTCGCGGTCAGTAGTTCTTTTTTGTAGGGCCATGGGCTCTACCACTGAATTACGAACGCCATGGCCCCTGACCGCGGGACGTGAAGGCTTCCGCTTCCTTCCCTCGTCTGCTTCCCGCGTCCTCTCGGAGGGCTCCCCTCCCTTGGTCTGCCCTTCGGGGACCCGACTCACCCAAGTTATAGAGCAGAAAGAGTCCCTGGAAAGCTGCCTGGCGGGGGCGTGTCCCCGCACCCCTGGCGTAGCAGCGTCGCAAAGAGCCGAAGCTCTCCTGCACCTGGGTCTGCAGCAGCACCGGGTCCACCGGCCCGCGGACGTCGTCCGGCCCGAGCCGCGCCACCACGGCCAGCAGCGTGGCCAGCGCAGCCTCCAGCACCACGGTGGCCTCGGCGTCGCCCGCGGCCTGCAGGGCCAGGTCCATGCGCACCGCGCGCAGCCGGTCGGCCACGAAGCCGACCACCTCCGCCGGGGACGCGCCGGCGCTCTCGGCCACCTCGCCCGCCAGGTAGCGCACGGTGGCCAGCAGCACCGGGGGCGGCCGCAGCTGGCTGGGCGGGGGCCGCGGCTTGCCGGCGGCCGGCCGGCTGTACTCCTTCACGGCGCGCTGCGGGTCGGCGCGGGGCGGGTCTCCGGGGCAGCCCGGCGCCAGCTCCAGGCGGTGCAGGCGGCGCTCCCTTTCGCGCAGGTCGCGCTCGGCGGCCGGGCACATGTCCGGGCACAGGCCCACGGGCAGCGCGCGGCCGGGCATGGCGGGCGCTCCGCAGGCTGGGCGGCGAGGCCTCGCCGGCCGGGCCGCCTCCCGCCCGGGGCTCCTGCGGCCCAGCACCGCCGCGCCGCCGCTCACCAGGCGCCCAGCCGGCTGCGGGACCCCGCGTCGTAGTCCGCCGAAACCGCCGCGGGGAGCGCGCTCCGCTTCCGCTAACGCCCCGCCCAGAATGCACCGCTCGGGGCCGGCGACTCGGAGCCGCCGCCGCCGGCACTCCCAGGATGCACAGCTTCGGCGTCCTGCTGCGACCAATCGCCGGGCGGAGGGGCGGGGCCTCGGCGGGGCCACGCCCTCGAGCTCCCGGCTTTCCTCAAGTCCCCAAAGCTAGTGCTGCTCTGGGTTTCTCCCCTTCGTGCTCCGCACCCGGCGACCCGGCTCTACACGTTTCCACTGTTGTCTTTAGAGATGTTCTCCAACATCAGAGGTCAGCAAACGTGAGTGCGTGCTGGGGACTGAATCCAGAGGCCGTGTACCTCTGGGCCACGCTCTCAGCCCTGTTTGTCTTTTTTCTTTTTTTGGTGATACTGGAGATGGAACCCAGGGGCATTCTACACCAAGGTCCACCTATTTTTTATTCTTCATTTTGAAACCAGGTCTCACGAAGTTTCGGATGGCCCCACTAAGTAGCTGAGGCTGGCCGCGAACCGCGATCCTCCGGTCTCAGCTTCCCGAATGCTGGGATTACAAGGCGTGTTCCACCACGCCGGGCTCTCAGCCCTATTATATTTTTTATTTGAAAACATGGTCTCAGCTGGGCACGGAGTGTAGCTCGGAGATCGAATGCTCTTGGGTTCCATCCCTAGACCCGCAACAAAAAAAAAAAAAAAAAAAAAAAAAAGAAAGAAAACATGGTCTTGCTAAATTGCTAACAGCCTAGAGCCTCAAAACCTGTGATCCTCCTGCCTCAGCCTCCCAAATACTGAAATTACAGGCGTGCACCATCACACCAGACTCAGCAGATTTACTTATTTTTGTGGTACTGAGGATTGAACCCAGGGCCATTCTACTTCGTAGCTACACCCATAGTCCTTTTTTTTTTTTTTTTTTTTTTTAGTATTGGAAATTAAACCCAGGGGCCTTCTACCTCCGAGCTACACCCCCAGCCCTATTTTTTTTTGTTTTTATTCTTTAGTTTTAAACAGGGTCTCACTGAGTTGGAAAGGACCTCACTAAGAAGCTGAGGTTGTCCACAAACCTTGATCCTCCTATCTCAGCCTCCCAAATGCTGAGATTACAAGTGTGAGCTACCACTCCTGGCTCTATTTTATTCTTTATTTTGAAACAGGGTCTAAGTTGTGGAGGGCCTCACAAGTTCTGAGGCTGGTGGCAAACCTGGGATCCTACTGTTTCAGCCTCCCAAGTACTGGGATTAAAAGTGTGTACCACAATGCCTAGCTTCTAGTCCTATTTATTTATTTATTTATTTTTTGAACTGGGGATTGAATTTAGGGGCATTTGCTCCATGCTACACCCCTAACCCTATTTTACATTCGTTATTTTGAAACATGGACTCACTCTTTTTTTAAGAAACGAGGGGGAAATGACCGTGGACATGGACAAAGCCTGAGGAACGAAAGGTTCCGAAAGAATTAAAGGAGATTCTATGAACAGTTGAATTCTCCAAAACTCGGTGTAACTCCTGTCCTTTCTGGAATTTGCCCTCTAAGGCCCACCTGTAATCACGGGGCGGATCTTAATCACAAGACCTATGATGTCACAGGTCTTCCTTTTGTCTTGCTTATGTTTAGTGATTTACATGTCCTTCACTTAATACCCCACTATTGTACTTTGGTGTTTACTCTCTTCTACTAGGATCTGATGATTAACCTAACTAGAGAAGGATATAAAGATCTTGGTTTTAGAGAATAAACTTTGTCAGTTGCTCATCAGGCAATTGTCCGTGCCTTCATTTCAGGGCAGCTGCTCATTAGGCAGCTGCATTTCAGGGCAGCTGCTCATCAGGCAGCTGTTCAGTGTTTCCCGTTCAGGTCTCTCCCTCCCAAGTCCTGGAGAGGAATTTCCACATATGGCGCTGCAGAACAGGGACTTGAAGGAGCCCCCACTGAGAAGAGGGAGGAGTCCGCTGCAGAAGGAGGTTAGCAGTATGGGAAACCAAGTGAGTAAGAATCCTTTTACAAAATTAGTACATCATCTTTTAAGGCAATAGAAGATCAAGATATCACAAGAAGAATTGCAAAATTGCTATGAATTAGCAATAGAATACATTCCTAGGCTTCCCGAGGAAGGAACTCTGGACAAAGAAATATGGGATAGAGTTTGAGAAAATACAATGAAGGCCTATCGGCAAGGGGAGAGGATTCCCCCTCAGTGGTGGGTCACTTAGTATTTAATTAGAATTATTATCCAACAAATTGACGGCATGGTTTTTTTTTTTTTGGTACTGGGGTTCCTGGAAGCCCTTCTACCTCCGGGCTATACTCCCAGACCTATTTTTACATTTTGATTTGGAAACAGGGTCTCCTGAGCCAGCATGCGCGGCTGGCTTCGAACCTGCGCCATCCTCCTGTCTCTGCCTCCCAAGTGCGGGGATTACAAGCGTGCGCCACGGCTACGGCATGGTTTTTGATATGGAAAGTCAAACTGAAAAATTGCTTCATGTCTATAAATTGTCAGAGGATGATCTAGATCATGCTAAAAAATAGAAGGAGATAATGTTTGCCTCAGAAAGCCCAGGAAAAGAAGTTGGAACGAGTGCCCTGGCATCAGTGCTCACTTCCCCTTTGGCCCCTGTGGCAAAAAACCATACAACTTTTTGAACAGAGTAAATCCAGTTCTGCCAAGACTTATGTCTTTTTTTTTTTTTTTTTTTGGTGGTACTGGGGTTCCTGGAAGCCCTTCTACCTCCGGGCTATACTCCCAGACCTATTTTTACATTTTTATTTGGAAACAGGGTCTCCTAAACCAGCGCACGCAGCTGGCTTCAAACCTGCGGGATCCTCCTGTCCCTGCCTCCCAAGAGCGGGGATTACAAGTGTCCGCCACCAGGCCCGGCGACTTATGTCTTTTAAATCTTGGGACTATCCTAGCTTTCGCCTTTCCTGTCACTTTTAATCCTAGTCTGCTGCAGCAAACTGATTGGAGAGGGCCTAGCTTTGATACGATTTCTTCTTTCAAAAAAAGACATGTATGCTTTATGGGCTTGTTTCTAATTACTGCATTGAATTCTTGCACTCTCGAGCTGAGAACTGGATCCCTTATGATTTCTGTACAGTAGCAAAGATGGTCCTTACAGGACAACAATATTTGCAGTGGCAGACATGGCTTAGTGAGGAGGCAAAACAAATTATCCATGATCAAATGGCTCGGGGGAAATCCAGCCCTGTTGTCCTATGAGTTACTTTACTGGAATTGGAGCTTGGTTAGACGTAAGAACTCAGGTACAAAATGCACAACCGTGGCAGCTGTATTGGATTCGTGAAGCTGCTGTTATAGCTTGGCAAAAAATTAAAACAGGAACAGGAGAGCCATTTACAAAAATCTTACAGGGATCCACCGAAGAATATAGTTCATTTAATTAGAAACTTCAGGATTCTATTAAAATAAAAAATAATAAATAAAAGTAAAAAATAAAAAGAATGCAAAATTGTCAGAAATGTTGATTAGACAACTAGTTTTCAGTAACATTAATAAAGATTGTCAAGTGACTATTCGGCCCATTAAGAAAAGCATAAATGATTTAGATTATATAAAAACATGTCAGAACATAAAAACAGTAAGACATAATGCCCAAATAGAGGCAATTGAAACAAAAAAGGATGTAAAATATGAATAAACAAAAGTGTTTTAATTATGGGAAGCCAAGATATATAAAGAAAGTAAAATAAAAGAAGTACAAGTAAAAGAAGATGGACAGAAGGGAGGAAAACAGCCACTCCCTAGAATATGCCCTAGGTATAAAAAAGGGAAATATTTAAGTAAATAGATAAACAAACAAATGAGTAAAAAGAAATGTGATCCAAATTTGATAAGGACTAAAGCAAATGACAAAAAATCAGAAAAACTAATAGGCAGTGTTCTCTCAGCCCCGAACAAAATGAGAGACAAAATTTTCTGAACAGGAGCTTAAAATTAGAAAATCTTCTTAAAAAATATAACCATCAAAAATAAGACCACTCCTGTAATTTTGTCAAATATAATGACACTAACTGTGGCCAGGCAAGGGAGTGCTGCTATAGACTTACCAGCTCCTCATTCTCAACAATTATTAGTTATTAATAATCCTCATAAAATAAATCTTGAATATGTGGGCCTAATTCCAAAAAATACTCTAGGGTTAATTCTTGGTTGCAGCAACAATACCTTAAAAGGCTTCCTTGTGCATAATGGTGTGATTAATGAGGATTATACAAAAGTAATTTCTGTCATGATACATGTTTCCAATAATACAGAGATAAAGAAAAATATCGCTTAATTGTTAATTCTTCCCTATATCTAACCTAATAACAAAAAATAACAAAAACCCCACAAAAATAGTAAAATATAAAAACAAATTAATGTCTTATAGACCCTGGAAAAAAGAATTTTCAGCAAAGTACAAAAATTTGAAGCATTTCTTTCTTTAATTTTGTAATTCTTTACTGTGGAATAGCTCAAAATATCAGTTTTGTTCTAAGTAATAAAATTAATAACAAGGAAACATAATTTGGATTATAAAATTCTTGCTTTAATAAAAATTCCTTAAACAGTAAAAAATAAATAAGTAAAAAATAATAAATAAATAATAGAGAATGTTAATTGATCTAAAAAATGTTAATGAGACTCGACCCATGGGTACATTACAGCTAGCCATACCTGCCCCACCCATGATACCCCAAAATTGGAAGATTACTATAATTAATTTTAAAAATTTCATCTTCTCAAAGATGGTCAAAGATTTGTTCAGCCTGCAAAACAATTTCAATGGAAAGTACTGCCTAAGGGCATGGCTAACTCTCCAACTATGTGTCAGTATTATGTTGACGCATTACAGCCTGTAAAGACTTGTACCCAGGGGCATATATAATCCATTACATGGACGATATTTTGATCGCTCACCCTGAAAAGGAGGTCTTATGTAATATTCTTAGGAAAATAGTATAAGCCCTGCAGGCTCAAAAATTCAAACAATGCCTCCTTATGATTATTTAGGTTATGTGGTGCAAAGACAAACAGTGAAACCCAAAATTGCCCGTATTAACATCCTGGCTAATTGTACTTTAAATAATATGCAAAAATTGTTAGAAAACATTAATTGGGTTCGACCCACTCTTGGAATTCCAAATTATGCCTTACAACATCTTTTTGCCACCTTAGAAGGAGATCCTTCCTTAAATAGTCCACGGGTGCTTACTGCCCAGGCAAAACAAAAGCTAAAATTGGTAGAACAAAGAATCTCCGAGGCATTTGTTAAATGATATCAACTTGGCAAAAATAAATAAATAAAATGATTAATCATAAAAACTTCTAATACCCCTACGGAAATTATAGTCCAAGAAGACAAACCATTAAAATGGGTGTATACCCACCATAAGGGGTCAAAAACAATCACCCCTTATATTGAACATGTGTCTACGTTGATTGTTTTAGGCAGAAAAAGGATTATTTCTCTTTCTGGATATGATGCTGAGTTTATTACTGACACTTACTGTTAAGTTCATTAACAAAGAAACTTTCCATAGTCTTCTCAATCTTTATACTTCATTACAAATTGCCTTGGCTGATTTTGTTGGTGATATTTTCATTATCCTCAAGGAAAGTCATGAAATTTCCTCACTAGATGTGACTGGATTATTAATTCTATTGTTGTTTCACAACCTATTCCTAAAGCTCCTTCTTCTAAACAACAGAATGCTGATGTTTATGGTCTAGATTTAAAATTACAAATCCCAACCCCTTACCAGACTACCCAGAAAAATGCACTGTTTGCTTTAATTGCCTTGTTAGAAAGATGTTCTTGTGCTTTAAATTTAATATCTGATTCAGCCTATGTAGTTATCTTGTTTCCTGGTATAGAGACCCCATATATTCCTAACAGTTCTGCACCTATTACGTAACTTTTTCTCAGGCTTCAGTGCTTAATCAAAAGTGTCTTTTTACAGACAATGAACCTGCTTTTACTTTCAAAGTATTTAAACAACTCATTATTGAGTAAAATATTTCTCATGTTACTGAGATCTCATACAACCCCCAAGGCCAAACTTTAGTTAAGTGGGCTAATGCTACTATTAAACTTCTTCTTTCTAAACAAAAAGGGAGGATGGACCCTAGAGAAGCCTTATATATAACTCTTTATACTTTGAATTATCTAAATTTTAAAAAATTAATTAAAAAATTCCTCTGATATCATCAGAGCAAAAAAACATTTCCATACCAAAAAGATGGCATTACAACATCAAGCTATTTGGGTTAAAAGATTACCCTAATGAATGAAAGCCAGGAAAATTATATTTCCTAGGCAGAGGTGATGCTCTTGTTTCTGTAGAGAATGGCGAGCTATTCTGGATGCCTGACTAAAGTTTTTTTTGTTTTTTTTTTTGTGATACTGGGGGTGGAACCCAGACAGAGGCTTTCTTCCTCCGGGCTATACTCCTTTTTGTTTATTTTATTTGGAAACAGGGTCTCACAAAATTTCTGAGAGCCTCACTCAGTAGCTGATGCTGGCTTCGAACCCATGCGATCCTCCTGTCTCAGCCTCCCAAGCGCAGGGATTACAAGCGTGCGCCACCACACCTGGCTGGATGCCTGACTAGAAACTCCGGTGGAGAAAGAAAGATGAAAACATATGGTTCCAGCTTCACCGGATGCAGATATCGGAAAAGAAAGCCTACCTGATGTGAGCACAAAGAATCTAAGTAGGAAGGCAGAGACAAGTGGTAAAAGAAGCTGGAGGACCGGTAACACCAGACAAGATGTTTTTAGCAATGATTGCCATATTGTTCTGTACCTCAGGGGGGAGTGGTGACGAATACTCCTATTGGACTTAGAATTTGTTGATTGGACAGATAATGCACCACTAGTATTCACCAACTATTCAGGAATGATGCCACCTCCCTGGAAGAAGATACTACCACGCCATCCTGATGAGGAAGGAAAACTGATAACCTTCATATTGGTATATAAAACTATACTTAATTGTTTTGGAGGAATTGACAGCAGAGGGGCTAAGTAGCTGAAGCTGGCCCCCAACCTGGGATCCTCCTCTCTCAGCCTCCCACGTACTGAGAGTACAAGTGTGTGTCACCATGCCCAGTTCTATTTTTTCCCCCCTTTTTGAAACAGAGTCACCCTAGGTTGATAAGTCTCACTACTTGTTAAGGTTGTCCTTGAACCTGTGACCTTTCTGCTTCAGCCTTTCAACTACTGGGATTGCAAGGGTGTGCCACCATGCCCAGAAAACGATTTTATTTTTGCATAGAGCCAGGTAGAAAATGTTTGAGCGGGGTGCTGTCCTTCACAACGGTAACCCCAAGTACTCCAGATGCTGTGCAGAAGTATCTCAAGTTCAATGCCAGCCTGGAGAATTTAGCAAGACTCTTTTGCAAACAACAACAACAAAATTCTGTTGCTGAGGACTTTCTTTTGTGTGGGGGAGTACTAGGGGTTATACCCAAGGGCATTCTATCTCTGAGCCCTATTTTATTTTTTTAATTTTGAAAGAGGGTCTTGCTAGGTTAATGAGAGTCTCACTACTTGCTGAGACTGTCCTTGAACCTGCAATCCTTCTGTTTCAACCTTCCGAGTACTGGGATTACAAACATGCACCACCATGTCTGGCTGGTGCTCAGGACTGAACCCAGGGGTGTTCCATCTCTAAGCTACATTCTTAGCCCTATTTTTTTTTCTTGTGATACTGAAGAGTGAAGCTAGGGGCATTTTATATATGAGCTCTATACCCAACCCCAATTTTTTATACTTTTTTTTTCAGAGGTAAATGTGAGCATTTTACCAGGGGCATTTAACCTCTGAGCTATACCCCAGCCCTAATGCTGGGATTACAAGCATGCATCACCACACCTGGCTTATACTTCATTTTGAAATAGGATCTTATTAATTTGCAGAAGACCTGCAGAGGGTCTTAGCTTCTTAGCAAGGCCCTCTGCAACTTAGTGAGGCCCTGTTTAAAAATAAAGAATAAAAAATAGGACTGGGGGTGTAGCTCAGAGGTAGATGTCCTTGGATTCAACCCCAGACCACCGCCAAAAAAAAAAAAAAAAAGGCTGAGGACGTAGCTCAGGGGTGTAGTGGTGACCTGGCAAGCTTGAGGCCCTGGGTTAAATCTCCAAATCTCTCTCCCTGTCCCACCCTCCAAAATAATGAAAAGAAAAAGAAAAAGAATTTGGGGAGATTTATAGGTCACAACTACTTAACTCTGCTGCAGTATGAACACAGCCATAAATAATGGTTGAGCTTGGTTGTTTTCACAAAAATTTTATTCATAGACACTTAAATTTCAAATAATTTTTAATCCATCACAGAATCTTATTCTTTTTTTTTCAACCATTAAAAAGAATGTGATGAGAGACTTCCAGGAAGATAGTGAAGCAGAAAAGCGGGGCTCATAAGCCCCGCTAACAACCAATCTCTATTACCACAAAATCAGTGCCTTTCATAGCCAGAAAACACCATCAGCAGAGAAACAAAAAATGTAATTACAAGGGACAAAGAAAAAGAGGGCTGGAAAAACGAGATACCAGAAAGAAACCAGACCGCAGTACTGTGGCCGGAGTGGGTGCCATCTTCCCTTGCAGCACCAGGCCGCAGAGAGGAGGGGAACTCAGAACGGAGCTCAGAGCCACAGAGGAGATACGCCGGCCTCACACCCGAGGACGCGGCAGCAGCGCCTTACTGCCGGCGTCAGCGGCGAATTCACCGGACAGCTCCAGACCAACGCACTCAACAGCCCACCAGGCTCCAGAGAGGAGTGGCGGACAGCGAGCCAAGGTGAGCCGCTGCGGATCAGCTGGGCGGAATTTGGCAGATTTTTCAGCACAGGAAGCATCTAAAGCTCCCAGTGGCTGGGCTCAGCACACCCTGCAGGGACTCAAAGCGGAGCTCAAAACCAGAGAAGAAATACGCCAGCCTCACGGCCGAGGGCATAGCAGCAGCGCCATATTGCCACCTGCAGCAGCAGCGAATTCATCGAGTCTACTACAGCTCCATCAGTGCACTCAACAACAGTGAGTCAAATTGCGGCCCCTAGAGGAGAAATCCCAGTACTACACTCCCAGGGTCTTGATCTAGTGGGGGAGTAGCCATGGCAGAGATATCACACCATAGGAGAACGCCCAACCTGGCACCCCCATAGTCTAAAGCAGCCTCGATTGACTCCCTGGGTCTGAGACTCTGTGATACAACCTAGTAAAGGAGTAGTGGGGACTGAGATACCACAGACTCGAGATCCAGAGCACCTTTAGTGAAGTCGTAGTGACCCAAGGGAAGAACCCAGAGAAGCCACAAACTTCCTAAATCATGGGAAAGAGGAATAACAATGGAGCGATGAATGCCCACAACCCCACAACATCAGAACCTGATAAAACAGAAATTCAGAGATTTCTAGAAGATCAAATCAGGAAAATAACTATAGAAATAATAGAGGTGTTTCAAAAAGAATTCAGAGAGAGCCAAAAAGAGATAAAGGATGCAATTAATGAAGTAAATGCCTCAATTCAAAGTACAAACAACCGATTAGACCACATGGAGAATAGCATCTCACTCTTAGAAGATGATGACTCCAAAAATGAACGCATAGTTTCTAATTTAGAAAAAAAAATCTGACAGCAGGAATCTGACATTGAAGATATGGGCCCGTTTTAAGAGAGCTAACCTAAGAATAATTGGAATAGAGGAGGGAAAAGAAGGTGAAACCAAAGGGATCAACAATCTCTTCAAGGAAGTAATAGCAGAAAATTTTCCAAACATAGAGCAAGAGGTCGATACATAGGCCCAGGAAACTTATAGAACCCCCTTTAGACAGGATCGGAGAAGAGGATCCCCACGCCATATAATTGTCAAAATGACCAATGTGGAAGCCAAGCAGAGAATCTTAAAGGCAACAAAAACAAAGGGCCAAGTGACATTCAGAGGCAAACCAATTAGAATCACTCCAGACTTCCCAAACCAAGTCGTGAGAGCCAGGAGGGCTTGGAGTAACATATTCCAAACTCTGAAAGAAAACAACTTCCAGCCAAAAATTTCCTACCCAGCAAAACTTTCTATCAAATTAGATGGGGAAATAAGAAACTTCCATGACAAACAGAAACTGAAGGAATTTATGTCTTCAAAACCAGCGCTAGAGAAAATACTCAAAGAGATTAACTACAAAGAAGAAATAGGTAACACACACCAGAACCAGAGAAACAAGATTTTCCATCCAACAGACAACTAAGATTAGTTATCTGTGGAGATTCATTATTTATGTTAGTCTTTTACCTATCTCTAAATTGTATTGTTTGCTTTTATTGTTGCTAATTTTTAGGATTTCTATTTGGAATATTAATATACCTTCATATATAGCATTTGGAAATATTTTATCCCACTCTAGTAACTTTTAACTCTGTTTACATTGTCTTTGGATATACAATTTTTTTAATTTTTAGGGAGTTTGCCCTTCTGTTGCCTGTGCCATTGAAATCATATCCAAGAAATCACTGCCAATTTCAATGTTGTGAGGTTTTATGACCCAGATTTTCTTCTAAAAGTTTATAGTCTTAAGATTTATATTTAGGTCTTTTATCTGAGTTAATATTTGTATATGGTATTAGGTAAGGGTCCAATTTTATTCTTTTCATGTAATTATTATTTTTCAACAATATTTAGTTAAAAGATTATTATTTCCTCCACCAAATGTTCGTGAAAACCTTGTCAAAAATAACTTGACGCCGGGCGTGGTGGCGCACGCTTGTATTCCCCGCGCTTGGGAGGCAGAGACAGGAGGATCGCGCAGGTTTGAAGCCAGCCGCATGCGCTGGCTTAGGAGACCCTGTTTCCAAATAAAAATGTAAAAATAGGTCTGGGAGTGTAGCCCGGAGGTAGAAGGGCTTCCAGGAACCCCAGTACCACCACCAAAAAAAAAAAAAAAAACAAAAAAACAAAAAAACTTGACAATATATGGAAGAATTTATCTCTAGGCTTTTATTTAAATCCAATGGTTTATATATCTGCCTTTGTAACAGTACTACACTGTTTCAATTATTGTAGCTTTATATGGTTTGAAATCAGAAAATTCATTCCTACAGAAAATTCATGTCCTACAGCGGAGGCTGTAGGACGCAGTGCACAGACCCTTTTCCAGGTGGTAAACGAGTGGGTGAGCAACCGGAGCTGCTGAGGAAAAGCAAGGCAGAGACAGGCAGGGTCAGAGTGAGCACTGCACCCAAGGAGGCAGGCAGGCAGGAGGGAGAGGTCCTTATTCCTCATTCTTGGTCCAGTTACAAACAGAGGTGGCCCCTGGGGGGACAAGACCAGGAGGAGGGCTGGGCTGGGAAGGAGCAGGCTGGCAGTGTTGGAGCTGGGCCCTGGCAAGGGCCGGCTGCTGCTCAGGATGGCGACAGGTCCACGTGCAGGCGGAGGATCTCCTCTGCCCGCTTCAGGTATTCGGACGCCTTCTTCTTCACCCCCTCCCGGCGGGCAGGGGCCGGGTCACCTGTGGAGACAGACTTGGGCTCAGCTGAGCTCCCCGGCCCAGCCCCTTCCAGTTCACAGGTACCACAGCCTGTCCTTGGGGACCCAGTGTCTCTTCTCCCCATTTTGCAAAGAGAAAACTGAAGACATAATAGATTTATTTTAATCTGTTAAAAAAAACGTGGTGGCGCACGCTTGTAATCCCAGTACTGGGGAGGCTGAGGCAGGAGGATCATGGTTCACAGACAGCCTCAGCTACTTAGTGAGGCCCTCTGCAACTGGGTGAGACCCTGTTTCAAAATAAAGAGTAGAAATAGGGCCAAGGGTGTATCTCGGCAGTAGAATTCCCCAAGTTAAATCTACAGTACCAGAAAATTGTTCAAAGTTATATGGCTGGTCAGTGAAGAACAGGGCTTCAGATCCTTTAATTGCTTGGTTTTATTTTAGTGTTAGTCTTTTGGTACTGAGGATCGAACCCAGGGGCATTCCTCTGAGCTTTACCTTTAGCCCTTTTTATTTTGAAAAAGGGTCTCACTAAATTGCTGAGTCTTGCTAAGTAGCTGAGGCTGGCTTCAAACCTGTGATCCTCCTGTCTCAGTCTCCCAAGTGTTGGGACTACAGGCATGTACAGTCATGCCCAGCCTTTGGTGTGCGTGTATGTGTGTGTATGTCTGTGTGTGTTACTGGAGATTGAGCGTGGACCAGTTTACTTCCCAGCTACACTCCAGCCTTTTATTATTTGGAAACAGAGTCTAAGTTATTGGGGGCCATGGAGGAGCTAAATTGCTGAGACTGGCCTCAAACCTGCCATCCTCCTGTCTCAGCTTCTCAAGTACTGGATTATAAGCATGTGCCACCATGCCTGCCTCCAGCCTTGTTTTTTGCTTTGTTTTGGTACTGGGGATTGAATGCAGGGGCAGTTTACCTCTGACCTACACCCCAGCTCTTTTTACCTTTTTTTAAATATTGAAACAGGGTCTTGCTAAATTACTGAGGCTATCCTCAAACCCAAGATCCTCCTGTCTTAACCTCCCAAGTACTGAAATTAAGGGCAAAGGCATGCACCATCACACCTGGCTACTTTTCATTTTGAAATGGTCTTATTAAGTTTCTGAGGCTGGCTTTGACCCTGTGATCCTCCTGTCTCAGCCTCCCAAGCACTGGGGTGATAGACACACGCCACTGTGCCTGGCTAATTGTTTCTGCCCTTCCTCGCTGCTTCAGGAAGACCCCAGGCCTGCCCCTGGCGCTCCGGTCCCTACGCACTGGGTACTCCCTGCAGCAGGATGCGCACGCCGTCTCGGTAGCCCTGGAGTGCGGCAGGGTAGGCACCTGCCTTCTCGTCCCGCAGGGCCTGGGTGATGAGCTCCGTAGCCTGGCACAGATAGGCCGGGCGGGGGCTGCCCTCACTGTCCTCCTCCTCTGGCCCTCCTGGCTCCCAGGGCTCCTGGTCTGGCTTTGTGGCCTCTACGTCCATGGCTGCCAGCTCACCTGTGTGGTTGGGGCTGGGGCCTGAGCCTTCTGCAATCAGAAAAGGAACACTCAAGCCCTTGAACCTGTGGTCCTCCTGCCTCAGTCTCCCAAGTATTGGGCTACAAGTGTAAGCTACTGTGCCCGCCTAGTGCGAGGGCTGCTCTGGAGCACATGCACATGTGCACACGCCACTGGGGATGGAACCTAGTGCCCTGCACATCCTTTTTTTTTTTTTTTTCCAGTATTGGGGATATAACCCGGGAATTCTACGTCCGAGCTCCACTTCCAGCTCATGTTTATTCTTTATTTTGAAACAGAAACTCACTGAGTTGGAAAGGGCCTCGCTAAATTGTATTTGAGAATATCTGGGAACAGCGATCATCCCATCTCAGCCTCCTGAATGTTGGGATTACAAGCATGCACGTACCACACACACAAAGCGTGCCTGCCACACACTGAAAGGAATTAACAGCCAGGTGCACATTTATAATCCCAATACTATGAGGCTGAGACGTACGGACTGCAGGTTAAAGGCCAGTCTTAGTAATTTAGTGAGATTTCCTCCCTCCTCCCTCTCTTTTTTTGCAGTATTGGGAATAGGACCCTGGGGCATTCAACCCTGAGCTATACCCCCCAGCCCTATTTTATACTCTTTATTTTGAAACTGGGTTTCACTGAGTTGCAAAGGGCCTAAGTAGCTAAGGCTGTCCATGATGTGATCCTCCTGTCTCAGCCTCCCAAGTTCTAGGATTACAAGTGGTGCCATTATGCTCAGCGGGAGACCTTGTTTCAAAATAAAAACATAAAATAGGGCTGGGGGGTGTTGTTTGAAGGTAGAAAGACTCTGGGTTCAACCTCCATTACTCCCCCCATAAGTCACATAACTGATAAGTCGGGGTCCCTTTCCCCACGTGACCTCTGTGCAAGCAGGGGGCAGAGCCCTGGATGCAGAAAGAGTCTACCTCGCAAGCAGTACCTCGTGAGAATAGTGCATTTCCACGAGTAAATCCCACCCCCCAGGATGCATACTTCAAAAGAAGGGCCTTCCCCTTCTAGCCTCGTTTGGGCCTGCAGGTCTCGAGGATCTCCAGGGCTGCCCAGCCCCATCCCTGGGAGAACCGTACCATTAAAGCTGATACCACACATACTGGACTTCTCTTGTGTTTTACACTGCACTCCACTTTAGCCCAGACTTTACATCTGGGCTAAATGTGCCGAATCCGTGTCGGACTCTTATCCTTTGATCTGTGCAGCTGAATTCACTTCCGTATCTGCGGCCTTTGGACAGGACAGCGGCCCCGGAGTCACTGCTACCCGCTGCTGCAGACAGTGGCCCGGAGGGACCACCACTGCCAGCCCAGAAAAACCACCGCGCCGGGCCCCAAATGAACCTCCTGCCGCCGCCCGGCCATGGAGGAACCCTTTCTGGTCCCCATCCAGCAGTGCCACTCAACCTAGGTCCGGCTTTCAGCCGATCCGGACAGGCGCCTGGGTGCCTTACCGGATCCCTTCACCTCAGCTCCCTGCGGGCTACGTGTGCCCATATCGTACTTTGGGACTCCTGCCTGGACTCACGACCACCTGTCCAGCTTTGGTCTGGACTGGGGACTCTCTCCCACCTGTTTCTTTCTGCCTGGATTTAGGACCCTTTCCCATGACTGCAGTTTCTTTCCACGACTCCCGCACCCGGAACCCAAATCCTGCCATTTTAACTTATGGCGGCTCCTTGTGCCTTGGCTCCCCACCTCGGCTGCCCGCTCTTCTGGACGCCGGACTCAGCATCGGAGCCACCTGAGAAAACACTGCCATTCTCCTGCGCAGGCATCCTGCTCTTCCCAGCTCTTGCGGGCCTCTGCTTTAGCCCGGCCCTGGACTCTGGCCCTCCCCGCCCACCCGGTCAGACCGTGGGGGCGCATGCCATGTGACCCGGCCTCAGAGTCTGCCGGGTGCCTGGTGGACAGACCCGATAACTGCGCTATTCAACTGGCAGCCATTTTACCCAGGCCCCAATCCCAACCTCACTGGCCCAAAACTGGACTCACTTCATGGCAGGATTTAATCCTGGCCTTGTCGGCCTTGGCACCAGCCTTGCCACCCAGCATTTTCCTATCCTGGCCTCGGAGGCCCGGGCAATGGCCTCACTGCAAGGCAGGCTCCTATCCAGGCTTTGGAAACCCCAGCAATGACCTCGCTGCAGGGCAGGCTCTAATCCTGGCCTTGTTTGCCTCGGGAACAGCCTTGCCACCTGTCAGGCTCAGATCCCAGCCTCTAAGGCGCTGGCAACAACCTCGCATCACCTGCAGGATCCAATCCCATCCTCGTTGGCCCCGGCACCAGCTTCGCCGAATGGCAGTCTCCTATCCTGGCTTCGAAGGCTCTTGTACCAGCCTTGCCACACGGCAGGCTCCTATCCTGTTCTTCGGAGGCCCCAGAACTGGCCTTGCCTTAGTCTGGCCTCGCTGGCCCCGGCACCAGCCTCACCACTTGGCAAGCTTCAATCCCAGCCTTGCAAGCCCGACACCAGCCTCGCCTCATGGCAGGCTCTGATCCTGACCTCTAAGGCCCAGCACCAGCCTCGCCCCATGGCAGGCTTTGATCCCAGCTTCGCAGGCCCTGGCACCAGCCTCACTGCCCGGCAGACTCTGATCCCAACCTCGCTGGCCCCGGCACCAGCCTCCCTGGCCCCAACACCAGCCTCTTGCACCGCAGGCTCCGATCCTGGCCTCACTGGACCCAGCACCGGCCTCACCTCATGGCAGGCTCCAATCCTGGCCTTGGAGGCTCCAGTACCAGCCTTGCTTTATAGCAGGCTCCTATTCTGGGCTCACTGTATCTGGCACTGGACTCTCCACAGGCAGTATCCGATCCTTGCCTTGCTGGCCCCGGCACTAGCCCTGCCACATGGCAGGCTCTGATCCCAGCCTTGGAGGCCTTGGCACTGGCCTTGCCTCATGGCAGGCTCTGATCCTGGCTTCCAAGGCCCCAGCATTGGCCTCACCATATGGCAGGCTCTGATCCTGGCCTTGCTGTCCCCAGCACTGGCCACTCCACAAGGCAGGATCTAATCCTTGCCTTGCTGTTCCCGGCCTTGCCACATGGCAGGCTCCAATCCCAGCCTCAGAGGACCCAGCAATGGCTTCACCTCCTGGCAGGCTCCAACCCTGACCTTGAAAGCCCTGACACCGGCCTTGCCTCTCAGCAGACTCTGATCCTGGCCTCTAAGGCCCCAGCACCGGCCTCACCACATGGCAGGCTCTGATCCTGGCCTCACTGTTCCCAGCACCAGCCTCACTGCACAGCAGGCTCTGATCCTATCTTCGGAGGCCCTGACAATGGCCTCATTGCTCAGCTGGCTCCGTTCTCGGCCTCAGAGACCCCAGCACCGGCCTTGCCTTTCGGCAGGCTCTGATCCCAGCCTTGGAGGCCCCGGTACTGGCCTACCACACAGCAGGCTCATATTCCAACCTCACTGGCCCCAACACTGGCATCACCTCACAGCAGGCTCTGATTGTGGCCTCTAAGGCCCCAGCACCAGCCTTGTCACATGACAGGCTCCAATCCCAACCTCACAGGTCCCAGCACCAGCCCCATCTCCCGGCAGGCTCTGATCCCGGCCTCACAATCCCCGACACTGGCCTCACCTCATGACAGGCTACCATTCTAGCCTTGTAGGCCCCAGAACTGGCCTTGCCTTACAGCAGGCTCCGATCCTTGCCTCGCTGACCCTGGCATCAGCCTCGCTGTCTGGCAGGCTCCAATCCTAGCCTGGGAGGCCTCGGCACCGGCCTTACCACAAGGCAGGCTTGATCCCAGCCTCGGAGGCCCAAGCTCCGGTCTTGCCTCATGACAGGCTCTGATCCCAGCCTCGATGCCCTGACACTGGCCTTGCCACACCGCAGGCTCTGATTCTGGCCTCTAAGGCCCCAGCACCAGCCTCATCACATTGCAGGCTCCAATCCCACCTCACAGCCCTTGTCACAGGCCTTACCCCATGACAGGCTCCCATCCCAGCCTTGCTGGCCCTGGCACTGGCCTCACTGCCCAGCAGGCTCAGCTCCTGTCCTCGCAAGCCCTGATACTGGCCTCGTGTCATGTCAGGCTCTGATCCTGGCCAGTAAGGCCCCAGCACTGGCCTTGTCACATTGCAGGCTCCAATCCCAGCCTTGCAAGCATTGACACTGGCCTTGCGTCATGGCAGGCTCCTATCCTGGCCTTGCAAGCCCTGACACTGGCCTTGCCTCACAGCAGGCTCTGATCCTGGCATCTAAGGCCTCAGAACTGGCCTCACAACACAGCAGGCTCCAATCCCAGCCTGAGAGGCCCCAGCACTGTCCTTGCCTCATGGTAGGCTCCGATCCCAGCCTCGCTGCCCTGAAACTTGCCACACCGCAGGCTCTGATCCTGGCCTCTAAGGCCTCAGCACTGGCCTCCTCCCATGGCAGGCTCCAATCCCAGCCTCACAGGCCCTGTCACAGGCCTTACCCTATGACAGTCTCCCATCCTGGCCTCACGAGCCCTTATACTGGCCTCGTGTCATGGCAGGCTCCGATCCTGGTCACTAAGACCCCAGCACCGGCCTCATCACATGGCAGGCTCCAATCCCAGCCTTGCAAGCATCGACAGCAGCCTTGCCTCATGGCAGGCTCCTATCCTGGCCTTGCAAGCCCTGATACTGGCCTCACCTCATGGCAGGCTCTGATTCTGGCCTCTAAGGCCCCAGCACTGGCCTCGCGACATGGCAGGCTCCGATCACAGCTTTGCAAGCCCCAGCACCAGCCTTGTTGCATGGCAGGCTCAGATCCTGGCTTTGCTTACCCCAGCACTGGCCTCACAGCATAGCAGGCTCTGATCCTGGTTGCAGAGGCCCCAGCACCGGCCTTGCCTTATGGCAGGCTACTATCCCAGCCTTTCTGTCCCCGGCACGGGCCTCACCATAAGGCAAAATCCGATTCTGGCCTCGCTGGCCCTGGCACTGGCCTTGCCACATGGCAGGCTCCAATTCCGACCTCGGAGGCCCCAACACCAGTCTTGCCTCATTGCAGTCACCGATCCCAGCCTCAATGCCCTGACACTGGCCTTGCCACACCATAGGCTCTGATCTGGGCCTCTAAGGCTCCAGCACCGGCTTCATCGCATGGCAGGCTCCAATCCCGGCCTCTCTGGCCCTGGCACTGGCCTCACCATACAGCAGGCTATGATCCTGGCCTCACAGGCCCCATGACAGGCTCCCATCCCAGCCTCGCTGACCCTGGCACTGGCCTCACCCCCGGCAGGCTTGGATCCCAGGCTCGCAAGCCTTGACACTGGCCTCATGGCATGGCAGGCTCTGATCCTGGCCGCTAAGGCCCCAGCACCGGCCTTGCCTCATGGCAGGCTCTGATCCTGGCCTCTCAAGCCTTGACACCAATCTCGCCTCACGGCAGGCTCTGATTCTGGCCTCTAAGACCCCAGCACTGGCCTCGCCACATAGCAGGCTCTGATCCCAGCCTCGCTGGCCCCGACACCAGCCATGCCACATGGCAGGCTCTGATCCTGGCCTCTAAGGCCCCAGCACTGCCTCGTTGCATAGCAGGCTCTGATCCCAGGTTCGCTGGCCCTGGCACTGGCTTCATCACCCGGAAGACCCTGATCCTGGCCTCTAAGGCCCCAGCACTGGCCTCACAGCACAGCAGGCTCCAATCCCGGCCTCACATGCCCCAACACTGGCCTTGCGTCACATTAGGCTTCACTGGTCCCGGCACTAGCTTCACTGCCTGGCAGGCTCCAATCCTGGCCTCTCTGGCCCTAGCATGGGCCTCACCACAGGGCAGGCTCTGATTACAACCCCAGAGGCCCCAGCACCAGCCTTGCCTTATAGAAGGCTCCTATCATGGCCTCACTGTCCCCAGCACCAGCCTCCCCACAAGGAAGGATCTGATCCTGGCCTTGCTGTCCCCAGCACCGGCCTCATCACCCGGCAGGCTTCGATCTTGGCCTCACTGGCCCCAGCACGGACCTCGCCTCATATCAGGCTCTGATCCTGACCTCTAAGGCCCTGTCACCAGCCTCGCCACATGGCAGGCTCCAATCCCGGCCTCGCAGGCCCTAGCACCAGCCTCACCACATGGCAGGCTCCAATCCCAGCCTTTCAGGCCCCAGCACCAGCCTCATCACACGGCAGGCTCCAATCCCGGCCATGCAAGCCCCGGCACCGCCCTTGTTGAATGGCAGGCTCTGATCCTGGCCTCGCAAGCCCCAACACTAGCCTCACCTCACGGCAGGCTATGATTCTGGCCTCGTAGGCCCCAGCACTGGCCTTGCCTTACTGCAGGCTCTGATCCTACCCTTGGAGGCCCCAGCACTGGCTTTGCCTCATGGCAGGCTCTGATCCTACCTTCAGAGGCCCCAGCACTGGCCTTGCCTCATGGCAGGCTCCAATATTGGCCTTGCTGGCCCCAGCACCGACTTTTTTTCATGGCAGGCTCCGATTCCAGCCTCAGAAGCCCCAGTACCAGCCTTGCCTCATAAGAGGCTTCCATCCCAGCCTTGCAGGTCCCGGCACCAGTCTCCCCTCTGGCAGGCTCTGATTCTGGCCTTGCATGCCTTGACACTGGCCTTGCTCCACAGCAGGTTCTGATCCTGGCCTCTAAGGCCCCTGTACCGGCCTCGTCACATGGCAAGCTCAGATCCCAGCCTCGCTGGCCCTGGCCCTGGCCTCACTGCAAGGCAGGCTCCAATCCTGGCCTCGCAGGCCCTGGCACTGGCCTCGCCTCACCGCAGGCTCGGATCCTGGCCTCTAAGTCCCCTGCACCAGCCTCATCGCATAACAGGCTCTGATCCTGGCCCCACTGGCTCCTGAGCGGCCTTACCACCTGGCAGGCTCCAATCCTGGCCTTCCAAGTCCTGACACCAGCCTCGCCTAATGGCAGACTCTGATCCTGGCCTCTAAGGCCCCACTACCGACCTTGCCTCATGGCAGGCTCCTTTCCTGGCCTCACTGGCCCCGGCATGGGCCTCACCACCCGGCAGGCACCGATCCTGGCCTCGTAAACCCCAACACCAGCCTTGCCTAATGGCAGGCTCTAATTTTGACCTCTTAGGCCCCAGTACCAGCCTTGCTTCATGGCAGGCTCTGTTTCTGGCCTCGCTGGCCCTGGCACCGGCCTCACTGCACAGCAGGCTCATATCTCGGCCTCGCTGTCCCCAGTACCGGCCTTGCCTCAAGGCAGGCTCCAATCCTGGCCTAGCTGGCCACGGCACTGGCCTCACCTTGAGGCAGGCTCTAATACCGGCCTCTCAAGCCCTGACACTGGCCTTGCCTCATGGTAGGCTCTGATCCTAACTTCGCAGGCCCCAGCACCAGCCTCACTGCCCAGCAGGCTCCAATCCCAGCCTTGCTGACCCCGGCAACGGCCTCATCGCTCAGCAGGCTCTGATACCGGCTTCAGAGGCCCAGCATCAGCCTTGCCTTATGGCAGACTCCTATCCTGACCTCACTGTCCCCAGCCCCGGCCTCCCCACAGGGAAGGATCCGATCTTGGCCTCGCTGGCCCCAGCACCAGCCTCGCCTTAAGGCAGGCTCCAATCCTGGCCTAGCTGGCCACGGCACCGGCCTCACCTTGAGGCAGGCTCTAATTCTAACTGGCTTCGCAAGCCCCGACGCTGGCCTCGCCTCATGGCAGGCTCTGATCCTAACTTCGCAGGCTCCAGCACCAGCCTCACTGTCCAGCAGGCTCCAATCCCAGCCTTGCTGACCCCGGCAACGACCTCATCGCTCAGCAGGCTCTGATACCGGCTTCAGAGGCCCAGCACCAGCCTTGCCTTACAGCGGGCTCCTATCCTGACCTCGCTGTCCCCAGCACTGGCCTCCCCACAGGGAAGGATCCAATCTTGGCCTCGCTGGCCCTGGCACTAGCCTCACCACCCGGCATGCTCTAATCCCAGCCTTGCTGACCCTAGCAGGGGCTTCATCACAGGGCAGGTTCCAATTCCATCCTCAGAGGCCCCAGCACCAGCTTTGCCTTATGGCAGGCTCCTATCCCGGCCTCGCTGTCCCCAGCACTGGCCTCCCCACAAGGCAGGATCTGATCCTGGCCTCTAAGGCCCCAGCACCGGCCTTGACTAACTGCAGGCTCTGATCCTGGCCTCTAAGGCTCCAGAACCAGCCTTGCCTCATGGCAGGCTCCGTTCCTGGTCTTGCTGGCCCTGGCACCGGCCTCACCACCTGGCAGGTTCTGATCCCGACCGCGGAGGCCCTGGCACTGGCCTTGCCTTACAGGAGGCTCATATCCTGACCTCGCTGTCCCTGGCACTGGCCTCCCCACAAGGTAGGATCTGATCCTGGCCTAGCTGGCCCAGCACTGGCTTCACCTCACCACAGGCTCTGTTCCTGGCTGCTAAGGCCCCAGTACCAGCCTTGCCTCATGGCAGGCTCCAATCCTGGCCTAGCTGGACATGGCACCAGCCTCATCTCGTGGCAGGCTCTGATCCTGGCCTCACAAGCCCCGAGATTGGCCTTGCCTCATGGCAGGCTCTGGTTCTGGCCTCTAAGTCCCCAGCCCCAGCCTCACCTCATGGCAGGCTCTGATCCTAGCCTGGAAGGCTCCTATCCTGGCCTTCTGTCTCGGGCATCAGCCTGCTGCCCATTAGGCTCCAATGGCAGCCTGGCAGGCCCCAACACCAGCCTTGCCACAAGGCAGGAACCTTTCTCGGCCTTGCTGGCCCCGGCACTGGCCTTGCCACATAGCATGCTCTGATCCCGGCTCGGATGCCCCAGCACCAGCCTTGCTTCATAATAGGCTCCATCTCAGCCTCGCAGGCCCCGGCACTGGCCTTACTGCCCAGAAGGCTCTGATCCTGGCCTCCCAAGCCCCGACACCAGCCTTGCCTCATGGCAGGCTCTGATCCTGGCCTCTAAGGCCCCAGCACCGGCCTCACCGCATCGCAGGCTCCAATCCCGGCCTCAGATGCCTCAGCACCAGCCTTGGCTCATGGCAGGCTCCGATCCTGGCCTCACTGGCCCCGGCAACAGCCTCACCACTCAGCAGGCTCTGATCCCGGCCTCGCAGGACCCAGCACCAGCCTCACTGCCTGGCAGGCTCTGATTCTGGCCTCTCTGGCCCTGGCACTGGCCTCACCTCCCAGCAGGCTCAGATCCCAGCCTCACCACACAGCAGGCTCCCATCCCGTCCTCCCAAGCCCCCACACTGGCCTTGCCTCTTGGCAGGCACTTATCCCAGCCTCTATGGCCTCAGCACCGGGTCTTGTTGCATGGCAGGCTCTAATACCAGCCTCTTTGGCCCCAGCACCAGCCTCACCACATCGCAGGCTTTGATCCCGGCCTTGGAGGCCCCAGCACCGGCCTTGCCTTAAGGCAGGCTCCTATTCTGGCCTTGTTGTCCCCAATATCAGCCTCGCTGCATCGAAGGCTCCGATCCTGGCCTCAGAGACCCCAGCACCAGCCTCGCTGTGCAACGGGCTCTGGTTTCTGTCACTGGAGCAAGTCATCTATCGTTTTCTTTTTCCTTCCATTTTTTAAATATGAGAAAGCAGTACATGTCCGTTGCAAAATCTGGGAGCCCGAATACCTGGTGGCAATGAATTTTGTCTCCCCTCTGAAGGCAGAGGTCCACAGCTTCACTACAGAGAGCAGGCTCTGCTGCTCCACATGCACCCTGGTCTCCACACTGCACAGAGGAGCGCGGTGGCCATGAGGCCTGATGTCTCCCAGAACACGCAGCATGGCGGCCCCACCTGGCTCTGTGGGGCTCCCTCTGATATGCCCCAAACACTTTTACCACTTAGCATGTTGTCCAGATTTCACGAGCATGTGGGGTAGGAGCAGTCTACTTTGGGGAGATTTCCTCAAAAGTTCAAGGTGTATTGGACTGGATCTGTCTGTCCCTCCAAACACTGGTCACCACTGCTGCCTCCACCACCACCACCACCATCTCGGTTTTCTCCTGCACACCTTTCCCACACAGTATGTTTTCCAGAATTCCCTAGCATGTGCCGGAGTAGCAGTGTACCTTTGGGGAGATTTCTTCAAAAGTTTAAGGTGGATTGGATCGGATCTCTGCCTCTCCCAAATACTTGCTGCTGCCACTGCTGCTGCCACCGCCGCCGCCGCCACCACTGCCACCTCTGCTACCATCTCAGTTCTCTACCAAACAGTTTTCCCAAACAGCATGTTGTCCGGAATTCCTGAGCATGTGCAGCAGTAGCATCCTACCTTTGGGGAGATTTCTTCAAAAGTTCAAGGTGGATTGGCTTGGGTCTCTGCCTCTCCCAACTACTGGCTGCTGCTGCCGTCTCAGTTCTCTCCCAAACAACTTTCCCACACAGCATATTGTCCAGAATTCCTGAGCATGCTTGGCGATAGCAGCCTACCTCTGGGCCGATTTCTTCAAAAGTTCAACGTGGATTAGATCAGATTTCTTCCTCTCCCAACTACTGTTCACCACTGCTCCTGCCGCCACCACCATTCTCCTGGTTCTCCCCTGAACACCTTCCTTACATGGTATGATGTCCAGAATTCCTAAGCATGTGCAGCAGAAGCAGTCCCCCTTTGCAGAGATTTTTTTCCAAAAGTTCCAGGTGGATTGGATAGGATTTGTCTGCATCTCCTGAATACTGGCTGCCGCCGCTGCCATCTTGACCTTTTACCAATATTTTTTTTTAATAAAAGAAGATGGTGTGTGTGTTTTTAAGAGGTTGTGAAATCGAGCACCCAGCAGCAATGAATTTTATCTCCCCTCCAAGAGTGGAGGCCCACAGCCTCACTGCGTAGAGCCGGATCTACTGTTCAAGCATACCACGGCCCCCAGCGCAGCATAGCGGAGCGCAGTGCTCAGGCGCACTGAGTTCCCCAGGATACGTGGCTGGGCTTCCTGCCCGGCACTGCTGGGTTCCCTCCAACACACCTGGATCATTATTCTTACATGGTATGTTGCTAAGAGTTCCCAGCATGTACAGCTGAAGTGGTCTTTTCTCTAATCTCTTCTGGGACGTTCTTCCAAAAATCACTTTTCTTGCAAAATGGGCGCCTCATTGTCATCATGCTTCCAATTCCAACATTATCTACCCTCTCTCCTGTATTCTAGATAGGAAGTCACGGCTGGACATGTCTCCTTAAGTCCCAGTCAGATATTAACCCAAGATCTGGTGTCCAGGGCATCTCCGAGGAACGCATGTCCTATTGGGCGACCGCGGTTATTGTCATCTTGCCCCTCCCCTTATTCTTTACTTTGAAACAGGGTCTCACTAGGTGGCAGAGGGCCTCACTACGAAGCTGAGACTGGTCTTGCCTTCCAAGTACTGGGATTACAAGTATACTGCACCACACCCAGCCTATCACTCCACCAGGCCTATCAATCTTACTCTAACCTGACTCTTCCAGCTGTGTGTGTATCAGACAGACAGACAGACAGACAGACAGACAGACAGACATTCTACTTCCAAACTACACTCCCAGCTCTTTTTTTTTTTTTTGCCGGGTCTGGGGATGGAACCCAGGGGCATTCGACTTCCAAGCTACAACCCCTGCCCTGATTTTTTATTCTTTATTTTGAAACCGTGTTTCACTGAGTTGCAGAGGACCTCACTAAGTAGCTGAGGCTGTCTGCGAACCGCGATTCTCTGGTCTCAGCCTCCCGAATGCTGGGATTACAAGCCTGCGCCACCACGCCTGGCGGTTCCCAACTCTTTTTTTTTTTTTTTTTTTGGTGGTACTGGGGTTCCTGGAAGCCCTTCTACCTCCGGGCTACACTCCCAGACCTATTTTTACATTTTTATTTGGAAACAGGGTCTCCTAAGCCAGCGCGCGCAGCTGGCTTCGAACCTGCGCGATCCTCCTGTCTCTGCCTCCCAAGCGCGGGGATTATAAGCGTGCGCCACCACGCCCGGCGCAACTCTTTTTTTTAATATTCTGTTTTGAAATTGGGTCTTGATTGGTTGCTGAGAGTCTTACTAAGTTGCTGAAGCTGGTCTTGAACCTGTGATTCTCCTGTCTTAGCCTCCCAAGTACTGGGATTACAGGTATTACCCACCTCTCCTTTTCTCTTTTTTTTTTTTTCCTAGTTGGTAATTTCTGGGTTTTATTTTACTATTTGCACTACAAAAAATAATTTTGACCCAAGTTTGTATTAGTCATATATAACTAAAAGTTATATATGATTAATATTATTATATATTAAATATAATATACAATTTATATATTGTTATATTATTGATTATTGATAAATAAAATAATCAAATGGCAATATTTAACAACACTAGCACAGTCACCTTGCATTAGATATTGAGAAATTACAGATTACCTTTAATGTTCTCTTATAATACCCATAAAATATTTTAAAACTATCTCCAAAATTATGTGCCATTTAAACAAAAGTTATAAAATTAAAAAGTACATATTGAGGCTGGGCGTGGTGGCGCACACTTGTAATCCCAGCATTCAGGAGGCTGAGAAAGGAGGACCGCGGTTTGTGGACAGCCTCAGCACTTAGTGAGGCCCTCTGCAACTCAGTGAGATCCTGTTCCAAAATAAAGAATAAAGCTGGGCATGGTGACATACGATTGTAATCTCAGCACTTGGAAGGCTGAGATAGCAGGTTCGAAGCCAGCCTCAGCTACTTAGTGAGGCTCTCAGCAACTTAGTGAGACCCTGTTTCCAAATAAAGTATAAAATAGGTCTGGGAGTATAGCCCAGAGGTAGAAAAGCCCCTGGGTTCCATCCCAGTACCAGAAAAAAAGAAAGAAAGGAGAGAGAGAGAGAGAGAGAGAGAGAGAGAGAGAGAGAGAGAGAGAGAGAGAGAGAGAGAAAGAAAATTAGGTCCGGGGTTGTAGCTTGGAGGTCGAATGCCCCTGGGTTCCATCCCCAGACCCACACAAAAAAAGTACATATTGTAAAATATATAAATGAATCCAATTTTAGAAGTTTAAAGGATATGACATTCGAGGGAAAAAAAGAAAGAAAAGAATCATGTATATATTTTTAGTCTTTTTATTTAAACAAACAGGATCTCTCTCTCTCTCTCTCTCTCTCTCTCTCTCTCTCTCTCTCTCTCTCTCTCTCTCTCTCTCTCGGTGGTACTGGGGTTCCTGGAAGCCCTTCTACCTCCGGGCTACACTCCCAGACCTATTTTTTTTTTTTTTGGAAACAGAGTCTCTTAAACCAGTGCGGCTACCTGCGCGGTCCTCCTGTCTCCACCTCTGAAGTGCGGGGATTACAAGCGTGTGCCACCGCGCCCGGCATCGTTTTATTTTTTTGAAACAGGATCTCACTGAGTTGCTAAGGACCTTGCTAAGTAGCTGAAGTTGTCTGCGATCCTCTGTCTCTGTCTCCCGAATGCTGAGATTACAAAGACAGCGTTTGCTACCAGGCCCGGTTTCAATTCATGGATATTTAAATAATTTACATTTTATTTTTTTAATTAAAAACTTTTTTGGTGCTAGGGATGGAACCCAGGGGCATTCTACCTCCAAGCTATACCCCCAGTCCGATTCTTTATTCTTTATTTAAAAACAGGGTCTCACTAAGTTGCAAAGGGCTTCACTAAGTAGCTAAGGCCGGCGGTTAACCGGGATCCTCCTGTCTCAGCCTCCCAAATGCAGGGATTACAAGGGTGCGTCACCATGCTCAGCTAATAATTTACATTTTAAAATGTGCCAATATTTGACTCTCAAAAGAAAAGTTACTCCTTCATATTACCATTCTGCTTAAAGCCCCTCCTAAATCTAAAAAAAATTCAGAGTCCCTTTTTTTTTTTTTTTTTTGGCGGATCTAGGGATGGAACCCAAGGGCATTCTACCTCTGAGCTACACTCCTTGCCCTATTTTTTATTCTTTATTTTGAAAGAGTCTCACTAAGTTATGGAGAGGATCACTAAGTAGCTGAGGCTGGCTGTGAACCACGATCCTCCAGTCTCAGCCTCCAGAATGCTGGGATTACAAGTGTGCGCTGCCCTGCCGGGCTAGTCCCTTTCTTTAAGACAGACTTTTTTTTTTTTTTTTTTTTTTTTTTTTTTTTTTTTTATAAGTAGAGATCTTGGAGAGCATAAATGTCATTTTTTCATTGCAGCAATAAAAATTTAAATTCTCAGCTTATTTTATGTACACACTTTATCTGTGCAGTGTGTTTGCAATCACTGTAAACCTCTGTCTCCAGAGCTCTCTTTTTTGAATTTGAAAATATTCAATAGTATTTTCTTCTTTGAAGAATCCATCTGTCTAATCAATGTAAGATGTATCTCCTGCCGCTCTCTTGCTTAAAACCTTTGCATATGTAGCTGGGCGTGGTAGCACACTCTTGTCATCCCAGCGCTTGGGAGGCTGAGACAGGAGGATCGCACAGGTTCGAAGCCAGCCTCAGCTATTTAGTGAGACCCTGTTTCCAAATAAAGATAACAAATGTCTGGGAGAGTATCCTGGAGGTAGAAAGCCCATGGGTTCCACCCCCAGTTCCAAATAAAATAAAATCTTTGCATATGTAGACAACATTAGATCAATATCCTTGCTCATGTCATTAAAATCTTTTCCCAAGGTTTCATCTTTATAAAACAGCCCAGAACATTCAGAGAAAGATGAACCTGTTTTTCCAAGAGAAGACAGCTGTGGATCATCTGGCACTTCAGGCTCCAGTTCTCTTGGCCTTTTGCAAATTTCTAGAATCAGTATTTATTTATTTATTTATTTATTTATTTATTTATTTATGGTGGTACTGGGGGTGGAACCCAGAGGCTTTCTACCTCTGGACTACACTCCCAGACCTATTTTGTATTTTATTTGGAAACAGGGTCTCACTAAGTTGCTGGAGCCTCACTAAAGTGGCCTGGTGGGGGTGCGGCAGCAGGGCAGAGCCGAAACCCTCCCTCACCAGGTCTGCGCAGTGCTGGGGGGGAGGCCTGTGCAGTGGCCACATTGGCCAGCAGTGTAGGCCAGCACGGTTTCTAGCACCCACCTGGCCTCAGCATCTCCCAGGCACTGTAGGGCAAGGTCCCTCTGCACCATGGGCCAGTGGCCAGCTTTTGGCCACCTCCGTGCAGGATGTGTCAGTGCTCTCAGCCACCTGGACAGCCAGGTTATATCCTGGACACTATTAATCATCCAGCCTGCCTGGAGTTTGCTTCTCCAGGCCTGTGGACCTAGCACAGAGATGGATGAACAAGGCTCATATGTGCAAGTGAAGGAATTGATCAACAAATGTATGGAGGGAGGGAGGAATGGATTAGAAGGTGAATAGAAGCTGGTTGTGGTGGCGCATACTTGTAATCCCAGTACTTGGGAAGATCACTGGTTCAAAGCCAGCCCCAGCAATTTAGCGAGGCTCTCAGCAACCTAGTGAGATCCTGTTTCCAAATAAGATATAAAGTCGGGCTGGGGGTGTACTTGGCGATAAAATGCCTCTAGATTCAATCCCCAATACCAAAAAAAGGCAAATCCTTGGGTGGGTGAGTGGGTGGGTGGGTGGGCAGATGGAAGGGTGGGTGGGTGGGTGGGAAGGCGAGTGCATGGTTGGTGCATGTTTGGATGGATAGGAGAGATGCATGGGAAGGTGAGTGGGCGGGTGGGTGGGCATATGAATGGAGGCCTGGACAGGAGAGTGAGTGTATGGGTAGGTGTATATATGGATGGATAAAAGAAAGGATGGATGGGCGGATGCATGTACAAATGGCTAGAAGGAGGGTGTGTGGAGGGTGAGTGGATGAGGAGATGTATGGATAAATGTATGGAAAGACAGAAGAAGGGATGTGTAGGATAGTGGGTGGGTGCTGGCTGGGCAGGTGAGTGGAAGGGTGAGTGAACAGGTGGAGAGATGGAGGACAGGTGAGAGGTGGGATGCTGAGGAGGGTGAGTGGATGTGTAGGCACATGGGTAGATGGATCTGAGGAGGGATTGTTGGGATGGTGAATGGATGAGTGGAGAGGATGAATGGGAGTTTGAGTGGATGGCTGATAGATGGGTGGATGGTTTGAGGGTGAGTGGGTAAGGAGATGGATGGATGAGTGTGATAAATGGAGGGGTGGGTGGATGGTTTATGAGTAAAGGACATTAGAGATGGATAGGTGGAGGAGGGCTGGATGGGATGGTGAGTGGATGCAAAGATGGGTGATTCGATGTGTGGATGTGTGGATGGATTGAAGGATGCAGGGATGAGTTGGGGGGATGGGTGGGATGGTGAGTGTAAGGGGGATGGAATGATGAGTGGGTGGCTAGATGGACGTATGGATGGTTGTATGGAGAGTTAGAAGGAGGAATGCATGGGAAGGTGTGTGCATGACTAAATGGGTGGGAGGGTGAGTGGATTGTGAATGGATGGGTGGATGGATGGGTGGATGGATGGATGGATGGATGGATGGATGGATGGATAGATGGGAGGTTGAGTGGATGCGTGGATGGGTGGATGAATGGGTGGGAGGTCAGTGGATGGATTGAAGGATATAGGGATGGGTTGAAGTGGGATGGGTGGGATGGTGAGTGTATGGGGGATGAAATGATGAGTGGGTGGATAGATGGACATATGGATGGTTATATGGAGAGTTAGAAGGAGGAATGCATGTGCATGGCTAGAATGGATGGGAGGGTGAGTGGATGTGTGGATAGATGAGAGGGTGAGTGGATGGGTGGATGGATGGATGGATGGATGGATGGATGGATGGATGGATGGATGGTTAAGTGGATGGATGGATGGAAAGATGAGTGGATGTCTGGATGGATGAGAGGGTGAGTGAATGTGTGATTGGATGAGACTGTGACTGGATGTATAGATGGATGAGAGGGTGAGTGGAAGTGTGGTTGGATGAATGGAAGGAAAGATGAGTGGATGTGTGGATGGATGAGAGGGTGAGTGGATGTGTGGATGGATGGGTGGATGGTTGGGTGGAATGATGAGATATGTGAATGGATGGATGGAAAGATGAGTGGATGTGTGGATGGATGAGAGAGTGAGTGGATATGTGAATGGATGAGAGGGTGAGTGGATGTGTGGAATGGATGAGAGGGTAAGTGGATGTGTGGATGGATGGGAGGGTGAGTGGATGTGTTGATAGATGGGTGGATGAAAAGATGAGTGGATGTGTGGATGGATGAGAGGGTGAATGGTTGTATGGATGGATGGGTGAATGGTTGGATGGAAAGATGAGTAGATGTGTGGATGGATGAGAGGGTGAGTGGATGTGTTGATAGATGGGTGGATGAAAAGATGAGTGGATGTGTGGATGGATGGGAGGGTGAGTGGACGTGTGGTTGAATGAGAGGGTGAGTGATGTGTGGATGGATGAGAGGGTGAGTGGTGTGGTTTGATGAGAGGGTGAGTGGATGCGTGGATGGATGAGAGAGTGAGTTGGTGTGCGAATGGATGAGAGGGTGAGTGGATGTGTGGTTGGATAGATGGATGAAAAGATGAGTGGATGTGTGGTTGGATGAGAGGATGAGTGGATGTGTGGATGGATGAGAGGGTGAGTGGATGTGTGGTTGGATAATAGGGTGAGACGATGTGTGGATGGATGAGAGGGTGAGTTGGTGTGTGAATGGATGAGAGGGTGAGTTGGTGTGTGAATGGATGAGAGGGTGAGTGGATGTGTGGGTGGATGGATGGATGAAAAGATGAGTGGATGTGTGGTTGGATGAGAGGGTGAGTGGATGTGTGGTTGGATGATAGAGTGAGACGATGTATGGATGCATGAGAGGGTTAGTGGATGTGTGGATGGAAGAGAGGGTGAGTGGATGTGTGGATGAATAAAGGGTGAGTGGATGTGTGGATGAATGGGTAGATGGTTGCATGGATGGGAGGTTGAATGGATGGGTGTATGGTGGTGGATGGGTGGATGGAAAGATGAGTGGATGATTGGATGGATGGGAGGTTGAGTAGATGTGTGGGTGGGTGGATGGATGGATGCATAGTTGTAGAGATAGTTAGAAGGAAAGATGAATGGGAGTATGAGTGATCGGTTTATGAGTGATGGAAGATAAGTGGGTGAAGAGATGGATGGGTGGATGGATTCATCGATATAGAGCGAGTGGATGCATACATGATTCTATGGTGTACTGATGGATAGGGGGAGGGATGGGTAGTATGGAGGGTGGATGGATGGGGATGAAGAGGTGGGTAAATGGATAAGTGACTAGATGGAGGGATGGATAAATGGAAGGATGGACTGAGGCTGGGTGGATGGGCTCCCCACAGGGCTAGTAGGTGGAGGAGGAAATGCCCTTGCCAAGGAAAAATGGACTGGCTGTTACACCCTCTGGAACCGACTCTCTTGCCAAAGCCTCAGCTCTGTCTAGAAGCTGGGACGTCTTCAGGGTAGATACAGAGGATTCTTCCTGGCCCCGTCTTTAGCTCTAGGCCCTGTGTCTTAGGGACAGGGGCAGGGACAGGAGAGAGGAGTGGCTGACATCTACGGAGCTCCCCTATACACCACACTGGGCGAGGTATTTCTACAGATTTGATCTTGTTTAATGAAGACAGCACAATACTTTTGTGAAGTGGGTCCTATCATTCCTGTTTTATAGCTGAGAAAACGGACTTGGAGAAGCTGGTTGTACTGCCTGAGCTCACTCAGCTAGTGTCCAGCAAGGACAGGGTCTGACCTGGCTTGGTGTGTGTGATAAGGAGAGCCTAGAGGAGACCTTTCTGTTTTGGGCCCAGTTGTCCTGGAGTCCTCAGATTCCTCCGGGTAAACAATGCAGAATGTGGTCTTCGTGACAATTCCAGGCCTTCACTGTGGTCAGCTGGGGGCAAAACGGAGCAATACCCATGGTGTAGTGGTTAGCCGGGCTGACACCCAGCTAATAGGAGGCCGTAGGCATTTGTACCGAGAACCCAGGAGTCCACAGGATGGGGTGGGAGGTGGTGGCAAAACTAGGTGTGGGGGCTGCTGTCCTCTTGGGTCTGGGGATCATCCTGGGCCACTTTGCCATCCCCAAAAGGGCTAAGCCATTGGCCTCAAGCACCTCAGTCTCCCAGGACCTGGACCTGAAGATCCTTGAGACTGTCATGGAGCAGCTGGAAGCTGACAAGATGCGGGAGAACCTTCGGTGAGAGACGGCCTGCATATTCCTCCTCCTGGCCCGGCGCCCCTGCTTGACCCCTTCCCTCCCTCTGCCCACCCTGCAGAACACTGTCCCAGGAGCCACACGTGGCGACCAGCCCCCGGGATGAGGCCCTGGTGGAGCTGCTGCTGAACCGCTGGAGGGACCCAGAGTCAGGGCTGGACTCGGCCGAGATCTTCGAGTACGAGGTGCTGCTCTCCTTCCCCAGCCAGGAGCAGCCCAACCTCGTGCAGATCGGTGAGGTCCTGCGGGTGGGCGGGCAGGAAGCCTGCGCTGGGCTGGTGCGGCCGGCCAGCCCTGACTCTGTCCCCCACAGTGAGCTCCACCGGTGACATCCTCCAGACCTACCGCCCGGGAGAGGAGAACTTGACCGGGGAGCAGGCAGGCCCAGACGTGGTGCAGCCCTATGCCGCGTATTCGCCCCCTGGCACCCCACAGGTGGGCCTGGGACACTCCCCCAACTGACATGGCCTAGCTTCCTCTGGATCCCACCAGGCTTCTCCCGCACTGCCCAGGGGCAATGGAGGAAAGATGTTTCAAGTTCAAGTATCCTGAACGTACTCCCCTCCACACACCATGGCTGTTCTTTTCCCCATTGCTTAGTCTTCTAACAAACACTAGTGGCCTGGCTGTTACAATACATTCAGACATGGAGAGAATCTGGGGTCTGTCTGTGGGGTGCTGACATTTCTAGGTGAGGGGGCAGACAGAATCTAAAGCCTTCTCCCAGCTATGGTGGTGGGGCACACCTGTAATCCCAGTACCTGGGAGGCTGAGACAGAAGGATCACAGGTTTAAGGCCAGCCTCATCAACTTAGTGAGACCCTGTTTTAAAATAAAGAATAAATCTGGGCATGGTGGGGCATGTTTGTAATCCCAGCATTTAGGAGGCTGAGACAGGAGGGTTATAGTTTGGGAAAAGCTTCAGCTAATTAATGAGGCCCTCTGCAACTCAGTGAGACCCTGTTTCAAATAATGTATAAAAAATAGGTGTAGCTCAGAGGTAGAATGCCCCTGGGTTCCATCCACACAATCCCGCGCGCACACACACACGCACACACGCACACACACATGCACAGGGCTTCTTGCCTTCCCCCTGTGCCCGTGGCTGAGCCCAGCTCTAAACATCACCTCCTCTTGGGATTAGGGCCTCCTCATCTATGCCAACCGTGGCACAGACCAAGACTTCAGAAAACTACAGATACAGGGCATCAACTTTGTTGGTACCATCGCCCTGACTCGCTACGGGCATATAAAGTACGTGGACAAGGTGAGTGACACCACCGGGGCCTGGCTGGGCAGGGCCAGCTGTGGACAGCTGTCTTGAGTGGCGGCCACTCCAGGCCGGGAGCAGACAGGCGAGAGGTAGTCCTGCTGGGGCCTCACAGAAGCAAAGGGAGGGAGGGGAACATTTTCTTTTTTGAAAATATAATTTCTGTTTCTTTTCTACCTCTGGGCTATACTCCCAGCCCTATTTTATATTTTATTTGGAAACAGGGTCTCACTAAGTTGCTGAGCTTCACTAAGTAGCTGAGGCTGGCTTCGAACTTGTGCGATCCTCCTGTCTCAGCCTCCCAAGCACGGGTTTACAAGTGTGTGCCACCATGCCTGGCTCTGCCAGGGTCCAGCCTTAGCAAGAGTCGAGGTTCCTGTGTTGGTGAGAGGAGAGCCGAGGTCTTGAGAGAGAAGACTCTGACACACAAGACCAGACGGCAGCTTCTCAGCTTTAGTCTCATGGAAGCTTCTCCAGCTTCTCTCTTACTTTTCTTATTACTTTCTTACTTCTTTTCTTACGACTCTTTTACGTCTTTCTTACTCCTCTCTTACTACTTTCTTCTTTTTTTTCAGGATTTGTTAGAATCTTTATAGTCATGCAAGCAAGAACTTCAAGGACAGGAAAAGTTTTTTTACAGACTTCAGGGCAGGGTGCCAGACATTTAAATAATCATGGAAAGCGTGCTTTGTCTCATGACAAGGCCAGCTTGAACTTAATCTTATATATTGGCTCAAACTAAGGTCAGTTTGAACTTAATCATTGGCCCAAAATTTATCCTTGGGGTAAAAGCTCTTTGCTGCCTGAGTCTCACAAGCCGCTGCCCATCAGTTTTAGTTATAATACTTATACATAAAATTCCAATTATACATATTGATCCAAATAATCCTAAAATAATTTTTTGAAGAAAGGAATGCTAGACGTACTTCATGGGGGGTCTACGCCTTTGCGGGTCCCTGACCGAGCTTTCAGAAGATCTGCATGAGATGCTGGAGCACGGCTCCTCCTTCCTTCCTTCTTTCTTCCTTTCTTTCCTTTTCTTTTCTTTATTTGTGATACTGAGGATTGAACCCAAGGGTATTATACCACTGAGCTACATCCCTAGATCCATTTTTTTATTCTTTTATTTTTAAAGAGGGTCTCACTAAGTTGTGGAGGGCCTCACTAAGAGGCTGAGGCTGGCTGAGAACCAGCAAGCCTCCTGTCTCAGCTTCCCAGTACTGGGATTAAAAGCATGTGCCACCACAGCCAGCTACGTTTTCAGTTTTGAAATTCTGGGAGTCTAAATTCTATGGAGTAGTTCTGAATATTCAACTTAAATCTTTTTTTTTTTTTTTTTGGTGGTACTGGGGGTGGAACCCAGAGGCTTTCTGCCTCTGGGCTATACTCTCAGACCTATTTTTTATATGTTATTTGGAAACAGGGTCTCACTAAGTTGCTGAGAGCCTCATAAAGTAGTTGAGGCTGGCTTCGAAACTGAACAATCCACTTCTCTCAGTCTCCCAAGTACTGGGATTACAAGCATGCCCACCAAGGCTGGCTAAATCCCCCTCGTTGAATCCCACCCAGCCATTTCTCTTTTTTTCATGGGTATTGGGAATGGAACCTGGGCCTCACGGTGCTTAGGCATGTGCTCTGCTTATGAGCCCCATTCCAGGCCCCTCCCTCCCTCCCTCCCTCCCTACTTTCCTTCCTCCCTCCCTCCCTCCCTCCCTTCCTCCCTTCTATACTGGGAACTGATTACAGGTTTGTACTTCTGAACTAAACTCCTGTCTTTTTATTTTTTATTTTGTAATAGGGTCTTGCTAAATTGCTGAGGCTGGCCTCAACCCTGCAATCCCTTCTCACCATTCTTGTACTGAGAATTGAACCCAGAGGCATTCTACCTCTGAGCTATGCCCCCAGAATGATTGTATTTCTTATTTGGAAACAGGGTCTCACTAGGCTGATGAGAGTCTTACTACTTGCAGAGGCTGTCCTCCGGTCTCAGCCTCCCAAGTACTAAAACTACAAGCATGAGCCACCAGACCCGACTGCCAGTCATTTTAGATTTTATTCTAAGACAAGGTCTCACCAGCTTGCCCACATGGGCCTCAAACTTGGGATCCTCCTGCCTCTGGCGCCCAAATAGCTGGAAGTACAGGACTGTGCTACTTGTGCTTGTTTCTTCTTAAGTTGGAATGATTTTTCAATACATCTTTTCTACCACGTTTCATTTACCCATTCATCCCTCGATAGATGTGAGTTGTGTCCTCCTGACGGCTATTAAGATTAATGCTGCTCTGAACATGGTTGTTCAGAATGCCATGTGCTTTTATGCAGCTGCATAGTATTTCATCGCAGGATAGCTCCACTCACTCAAACCCTCCACCTGCTAAACACTGGGCTCACTGGGTCCAACACTCTTTGCCGTTGTCTGTAAAACCATCACAAAGTCTTGTGTAAGCGTCGTCTTGCCGGTGGGAAGATAGAAGCAATCCTACCTTCCATGGTGGAGGAGGAAGATGAGCCTGCTCCCCTCCCACCTGACACGCAGCCTCCTCTGCCTCCCGCAGGTGGCGATAGCAGCCAGGCATGGGGTGGTAGGGGTGCTGTTGTTCACAGACCCCGAAGACCTCAACGATGGGCAGACCTTGCCCAACCAGACCTACCCAAACTCCTGGCGCTTGCCTCCCTCGGGCGTGGAGCGGAACCATTTCTTCAAGAATTTTGGGGACCCCCTGACTCCCTACATTCCGGCCCACCACTCTTCCTTCCGCCTGGACCAGAACAATGTCTCGGGATTTCCCCCAATTCCTGTACAGCCCATTAGCTTCCAGGATGCCAGAGACCTACTCTGGTGAGCATGCGCGCTGGTCCCTGCTGCCCCATGGCCTGCAAGTGCCAGGCCCACGCCAGGGTCACTCTGAGGCCTCTCTCCTCCCCAGCAACCTCGATGGAGCCGTGGCTGAAAAATCCTGGCAGGGAGCTCTGGGCTGCAAGTATAGGCTGGGGCCGGGCTTCCGGGATGATGGGGCATTCTCAGCGGGCAGGTAAGGTGGGACCTCCTACCTCTCCTTGTTTTGTTCTCCTCCTCTTCCTCCTCCTTTTTTGTGATACTGGGTTTTGAACTCTGGGGCATTCTACATCTGACCTATACTCCCAGCCCGGTTTTATTTTATTTATTTTTACTTTGGTACTGGAGATTGAACCCAGGGCATTCTACCTCAGAGCTATAGACCCAGCCCTATTTTATTTTTAGTTGGAAACAGGATCTCACTAGGTTGGTAAAAGTCTCACTACTTGTTGAGGCTGCCCTTGAACTTGTGATCCTCCTGTCTCAGCCTCCCAAGTACAGGGATTACAGGCGTGCGCCTCCAGGCCCTGCTCCTTTTTCTTTTTTCTTTTTCTTGTTCTGTCTCCTCCTCTCACCTGGGTTTCCCTCTGCCCACCTCAGGGCCTGCCTTTCCCCTTCCTCCCCCTTACTGACCTCTCCCCATCCCAACATCTGCTTGTCTTTGGAGAGTGACCCTCAGGCTACCCAGGGGTTCCCCTGCCCCTTCCGCCAACTCCACAGCTCAGCCCCTCTCTCTGAACCTGCCGAGCCTGGGCAGGTGGCACCTCCCCACCTGTAGCACGTGCCTGGCCCAGGCCTCCTGCTCTCTCCCCTCCCATGGCCCGTCTCACGCAGGAGAGATAAGCCCCACAGGGCCCGGCGCCCTGTGCAGAGCCTTTTAATGTACCAGGCATAGACAAAGTGCCCAGCAGGTGCATTCTGAACGACTGAACGTTGGAACGAATGCCAAGGTGGGCTCCGACTGGAGGGCCGGCCTCCAGCCTGGCTGCCTCTCTGGGTCCTCCTGAGCCATGTCCCCTCCCTCTCTGGGCCTCAGTTTCTCCGCATTGGGTGGAGGGCAGTAGACAGGGCCATGATTCCTGCCTCCCTGTCACCTCCCCAGCCAGGTGAAGCTGAGCATCCACAACCGCCTGGAACTGAGGAACTCCTCCAACGTCCTGGGGATCATCCGCGGCGCCGTGGAGCCTGGTGAGGACCCCGGGGCTCAGGCGCCGCCCGCCTGGGCCCGCCTGCCGCCCCTCTCCTCTGCTTCTCTAAAAGCTGCTCCTTCCAGACCGCTACGTGCTGTTGGGGAACCACCGGGACAGCTGGGTGCATGGAGCCGTGGACCCCAGCAGCGGCACCGCCGTCCTCCTGGAGCTCACCCGCGTCCTGGGGACCCTGCTGAAGAAGGGTGAGGCCCCTGCCTGCCCGGCTGCGCTCTGCCCTGCGTTCGCTGCAGAGCAGAGGTGCACAGGACACTAGCCCTGACCTCTGGCAACACACACACACACACACACACACACACACACACACACACACAGTGTCCTGCCGGGCGTGATAGCATATGCTTGTAGTCCCATGTCCCAGTACTTGGGAACAGCAGACAGGAGGTTTGCAATTTCCAAGCCAGCTTTAGCAATTAAGCAATGCTCTATGCACCTGAGTTCGACACTGTTTCCAAATAAAAGATAAAATAGGGCTAAGGATGTAGCCTGAAGGTAGTCTGCCCCTAAGATCAAGCCCAGCACAAAATAAATTAAATAAATAAATAAATAAATAAATAAAGGAGCCAGGAATGGTGGCACAAGCTTGTAATCCCAGCAGTTGGGAGGCTGAGACAGGAGGATCGTGGTTTGGTAACAGCCCTAGCTACTACGTACTGATGCCCTTTGCAACTCAGTGAGATCCTGTTTCAAAATAAAGAATAAAAATCAACGCTGGGGGTGTAGCTTCGAGGTAGAATGCCTCTGAGTTCTATCCCAAGTACTGCAAAAATAAATAAATAAAATTTAAAAAATAAAAAGGACTTGGGTGTAGTAGAACATGCTTATAATCCCAGCACTTGGGAGGCTGAGGCAGGAGGGTCACGGGTTGGAGGTCAACCTCAGCAACTTAGGCCCTATTTTATTTCTTTATTTTTGTGGTAATGGGGGTGGAAGCCAGGGGCTTTTCTACTTTCGGGCTATACTCCCAGACCTATTTTATATTTTATTTTAAACAGGGTCTCACTAAGTTGCTGAGAGCCTCACTCAGTAGCTGAGGCTGGCTTCGAACCTGTGCGATCCTGTCTTAGCCTCCCACGCGCGGGGATCACAAGCGTGCACCACCACGACCAGCTGTGAGGCCCTATTTTAAAGTAAACAATAAAGAGGGCTGGGGAGTAGCTCTGAGGTAGAGCCCCTGGGTCCCATCCCCCGTTGACCCCGCACAAAGGAACCTTCCGGATTCGCAGTCTTGTCACCTGGGCTGGGAGGTGTGCTGCAGGGCTGAGGTCTCCCCAGAGCATGCCCAGGAGGAGGGGCGCGGCCTTTCCAGCAGAGGGGACCCCTGACCAGGGGCCTGGTGTGGGGGCCGTGGAGGAAGGCGCCGGGAGAATGCACGGGGAGGCCCGGCTGCGGGGCGCCTTCCTGGCTCTGGGCTCGCCAGGCCCCCAGCCTGGGGAGCGGGCGCTGCCCTCCAACCCTGTGCGACCCCTCCCCAGGCACCTGGCGGCCCCGCAGATCCATCCTGTTTGGCAGCTGGGGGGCAGAGGAGTTCGGGCTCATTGGCTCCACGGAGTTCACAGAGGCAAGTGAGCCCCGCGGGTTGCGGGGTGCGTGCGGGGTGGAGAGGGCTGGGGCGGGGCAGCGCCGGGCTGAGGCCACCCCGCACCTCTGGTCCCCAGGAGTTCTTCAGCAAGATGCAGGAACGCACGGTGGCCTACATCAACGTGGACTTCTCGGTGTATGGTGCGGGCCTGGGTTGCGGGGCTGGCGCGGGTGAGCGGGAAGAGGAAGGACCTGGGCTCCAGGACTCTTTCTCTGCTCCTCCCACAGCCAATGCTAGCCTTAGGGTGCTGGGGACGCCCCCTATCCAAAGCGTTATCTTTGCTGCAACCAAAGAGGTGAAGGGGGCGTGGCGCCGTGACATGGGCGTGGCCTTCCCTGGTGGGCGGGGCGGGGCGGGCCGGCCAAGTAGTCTGAAGAGGCCCTTTCTGAAATTAAGCTCCCCTCTGGGACAGATCCTAGCACCAGATGGCAGCGGCCTCAGTATCTTTGATGTCTGGGTTCAGCACTTCCAGGGCTTCAGCTGGTTACATGGCCCGATCCCCAAGTAAGCAAGGGGCCCAGACTTGGGGGGGGGGGCACAGAAGGGCCTCAGGCGTCCGACAACCTGCCCCCACCCGCTCCTCCGCAGACTGGGTATTCTGGCAGACAGCAGCGACTATGCCCCCTTCATTCACTACCTGGGCATCTCCTCCATGGACATCACCTATGTCCACGACCGGGTGAGTAGGCGCCTCCTTCCCTCAGATTCCGTCCCTCTGACTGCACTAATTCTGTGGGCGGGACCAGGCTCATTCCCTGGCTAGTCAGCTACCTGCGAGCATCTTCACCTCTGAACATGTTACCTTCATCTGTTACTGTCGATGTCAGACGCTACTGATGGCAAGATGCACCGTTATGTTATGCGTTATGCAAGAGGGAAAAAACCCACTGCCAATAAGTTGTAGGGATGACATTGATGGTAGGAAGAATTAGGATCTCAAAAAAGTGTGTGTGTGGAGCCGGGCATGGTGGCACACGCTTGTAATCCAGCCCTTGGGAGGCTGAGACAGGAGGATCGCTCAGGTTCAAAGCCAGCCTCAGCTACTTAGTGAGAGCCTGTTTACAAATAAAATATAAAATAGATCTGGGAGTGTAGCCCGGAAGTAGAAAGCCCCTGGGTTCCACCCCACTACCACACACACAAAAAGTATGTGTGTGGGACTTACCTCAGTATTAACGTTCTGTGTTCTGGAATGAGGAGGACTCAGCACTGGTGTGTGGGTGCAGCCCAGCCAGTCTCCCTGTTCTCCATAAAGCCCTTCCCCCACCTCGTGGCCACACCACATTAGGTGGCAGAGTTCAGATTCCAGCCTCTTATTTGACTCCAAAGCCCCAGGTTTCTCTTCTCCGTGCGAAACTGGAATTTGGCAGCCAACCCAGCTGCCTCTTACTAACCATGTGAAATCTGGCAGTTAATCTGAGCCTCAGTGTCCTCCTCTGCAAAGTGGAGTTCCAGAAGTCAGCAGAAACAAGCCCCACACCGTAGCTCGCTGCCAGCACACCTTCCACTTCCCATCCCAAGCCTGTCACTGCTGTGCTTGTTCCCCAGACGGAGACCAAAGCCTTGATCTACCCCGCCTACCACACAGCCTTTGACACCTTTGATTACGTGGACAGATTTGTAGACCCGGGTAAGGAGGGAGCAGGGGCATCCCGGGACTGACCAGAGGACAGGCCAAAGGCCGAGCCTGGCCTTGTCTCCCTGCAGGCTTCAGCAGCCACCAAGCCGTGGCTCGAACCATAGGGAACGTGCTACTCCGGCTCAGCGACAGCCTCTTCCTGCCCTTCAACGTCAGTGACTACAGCGAGAGGATCTTCCTGTATCTGGAGGCTTCCCAGAAGGAACTGGGGACCGTGTTGAAACACCACAAAATCAGCCTGGGTAGGCACACCCTGACACGGAGTCGGAGACATGGGAGCCCCACAGCCCCTGCTAAGCCGCTGTGTTCCCCACAGAGCCTCTAATGGCGGCGGCAGAGAAGTTTGACAGTGCAGTAGCATCTTTGGACAATCAGATATTAGCGCTGCAGACGGGCAGCCCTGAGTGAGCTTGGGCAGCGGGCAGGTGCGGGGCACTCCCAGGGGTAGGGCAGCTGGGTGACAGGTGGGTGCTGCCCCTCCAGCCCCCTGCAGGTCCGGATGATCAATGACCAGCTGATGCTCCTGGAGAGGGCCTTCCTGAACCCGCGAGCCTTCCCACAGAACCTCTACTACAGGTGAGCCTGTCCCAAAGCGCCTGGCAGGTGCCTGTTATGGGGCTGGCAATGGCCCCTGCCCGAGGAAGGAGGCGGGTAGCTTTGCTGCTTTAGAGCACGGCCCAGCTGGGGACTGAGGGCACAGGGAGGGGGAATTTCACGGCTGGGATCCGAATCCACAGATCTTCGTGCCAGGACTGCCGGCTTTCAGGCGGGTGGAGGGGGCTTCTTGCCTAGCTCTATACAGCGGCTGATGGAACTCCAGGCTGAGCCTGCAGTGAACTCATCCCACCCCATTTCTTCTCAGCCACGTGCTCTGGGTACCACACCTCGTCAATTCGGCCTCATTCCCCAGCCTTGCTAACGCCTGCGTTGGGGCCTGGCGCACAAAGCCTGGATCTGAAGCTTGGGCAGAGGTGCGGAGGCAGCTAAGCATCCTGGTGGCGGCCCTGGAGGGCGCTGCAGCCACCCTGAAGCCTGTGGCTGACCTCTGACCCCAGCCTGTCTTCCCTGGCCCTCCCTTTGCCCTAACCCCACCCCCACCATCTTCCTGTGGCCAGGAATGGGTACCACCATGAGACTCTCTCTGGCTGCTGAAGAGGGGGTTCCCACCAGAGGCAGCTTGCAGGGGCGGGAAGCAGGTTGAGGCCTGGTCCTGTGCCATCAGCACCAGCTCCCCTCCATTCCCGTGGCCCCCCATCTCTGTTCCCACCCTCTAGCCCTCCACCAGGCTCATCTCTGCCCCGCCCCTTTGGACCTTCCCCTCCTGACACCTTCCTCCACTCCCAAGTAAAATCTGTGCGCAGACCCTTTCCGGACCCAGCTCAGCGAGGTAGCAGAGTATGTTCAGCTCCTCCTGTTTGGGCCCTCACAACAGGCAGGGAGTGGAAGGCGCTTACATGTGGGCACGGGGGCCTGGAATATTTAATGACTACCCTAGATAAACTATTTACTTCGTAGTAGAGGCTGAACAAATCCATGTTTTGTGACTTGGTTTTCTTAGTGTCCTAGCTGCTTTGCACCCACAGTTTGGGGCCGTCCATGCCAAACTATCCCGTCCACCTGAGAAAACTTTTTTCCCCTGAACTGGGGATTAAACAGAGGTGATCTACTCTGAGCTATATCCTCCGCCCTTTTATTTATTTAGTGGTACTGGGGATTGAGGCCAGGGTCTACCTCTGAGCTGTGCCTCTGGCCCTATTTTACTTTTTTGTGGTACTGGGGATGGAACCCAGGGGCATTCCACCTGAGCTACACCTCAGCCCTATTTTTAATTCTTTTTATTTTGAAACAGGGTCTCATTGAATTGCAAAGGGCCTCACTAAGTAGCTGAGGTGGTCTGTGAACTGGGATCCTTGGTCTGTCTCCCAGATGCTGGGATTACAAGTGTGCACCACCACACCCAGCCCTATTTTATTTTTATTTCAAAACAATGTCTCCCTAGATTGTTGAGAGTCTCACTACTTGCTGAGGCTGTCCTCAGGCCTGCAATCCTCCTAGCTCTGCCTCCCAAGTACTGGGATTACAGAAGTGCATCACCCTCCGCAGATTAGGGAAGGCCATTTTCTTCAAGGAGATTCTGTTTCCCTTCCGTGAAATCGCCACGACTGGCATCTTGGCCCCACTAAGTAGCTGAGGCTGGCCGCGAACCGCGATCCTCCGGTCTCAGCTTCCCGAATGCTGGAATTACAAGTGTGCGCCACCACGCCGGGCTCTCCACTGTTGTCTTTAGAGATGTCCTCCAACACCAGGGGTCAGCAAACTTGTGAGTGCGTGCTAGGGATTGAATGCGGAGACAGTGTACCTCTGGGCCACGCTCTCAGTCTTAGTGTGTGTTTACACACACACACACACACACACACACACACACACATATACACACACATACTAGAGATAGAACCCAGGGGCATTCTACACCAAGGGACACCTAGTTTTTATTCTTTATTTATTTTTGTGGTACTGGGTTGGAACCCAGGTGCTTTTCTATCTCCGATATACACTTCCAGACCTTTTTCTTTAATATACTTTATTTGGAAACAAAGTCTCACTAAGTTGCTGAGAGCCTCACTAAGTAGCTGAGGCTGGCTTCTACTAACCTGTGCGATCCTCCTGTCTCAGTCTCCAGAACGCTGGGATTACAGGCATACACCACCAAGTCCGGCTCCCAGCCCTATTAATTTTTTTATTTGAAAACATGGTCTCGCTAAATTGACAGACTATAGCCTCAAAACCTACGATCCTCCTGCCTCAGCCTCCCAAATACTGACATTACAGGCATGCACCATCACACCCGGCTCAGCAAATTTACTTATTTTTGTGGTACTGGGGATTGAACCCAGGGGCATTCTACCTCCGAGCTACACCCCCAGCCCTATTTTTTTTATTCTTTATTTTGAAACAAGTTCTCACTGAGTTGCAAAGGGCCTCACTAAGTAGCTGTGGCTGTCCATGAACCTAGATCCTCCTGTCTCAGCCTCCCAAATGCTGGGATTACTAGCATGTGCCACCATGCCTGGCTCTATTTTATTCTTTATTTTGAAACAGGGTCTGAGTTGTGGAGGGCCTTACAAGTTCTGAGGCTGGCAGCAAACCTGGGATCCTACTGTCTCAGCCTCCCAAGTACTGGGATTACAAGTGTGTGCCACAATGCCCGGCTTCTAGTCCTATGCATTGATTGTAAACTGTAACCCCAAGTACTCCAGACGCTGTGGCAGAAGTATCTCAAGTTCAAGGCTAGCCTGGAGAATTTAGCAAGACTATTGCAAAAAACAACAAAATTCTGTTGCTGAGGACTTTCTTTTGTGTGTGTGTGGGGGGGGTACTGTGGATTATACCCAAAGGCATTCTATCTCTGAGCCCTATTTTTTCTTTTTAATGTTGAAACAGGGTTTTGCTAGGTTGATGAGAGTCTCACTACTTGCTGAGACTGCCCTCGAACCTGCAATCCTCCTGTTTCAGCCTTCCAAGTACTGGGATTACAAACATGCATCACCATGCCTGGCTAGTGCTCGGGACTGAGCCTAGAACCCAGAGGTTTTCTACCTCTAAGCTACAGTTTCAGCCCTATTTTTTTTTTCTTGTGTTACTGAAGAGTGAAGCCAGGGACATTTTACATATGAGCTCTACACCCGACCCAAATATATATATATATATATATATATATATATATATATATATATATATATTTGCAGTACTTGGGATGGAACCCAGGGGCATTTTACCTCTGAGCTCTACCCCAGCCCTAATGCTGGGATTACAAGCGTGCATCACCACACCTGGCTTATACTTTATTTTGCAACAGGGTCTCATTAAGTTGTAGAGGAAATGCAAAGGGTCTTAGCTACTTAGCGAAGCCCTCTGCAACTTAGTGAGACCCTGTTTCCAAATAAAGAATAAAAAATAGGACTGGGGGCTGAAACTGTAGCTTAGAGGTTCTAGGCTCAGTCCCAAGCACTAGCCAGGCATGGTGGTGCATGTTTGTAATCCCAGTACTTGGAAGGTTGAAACAGGAGGATTGCAGGTTCGAGGACAGTAACTCAGAGGTAGATGTCCCTGGGTTCAACCCCAGTCGTATTCAACCCCAGTACCACTACCAAAAAAAAAAAAAAAAAAAACAGCTGAGGACGTAGCTCAGGGGTGTAGTGGTGACCTGGTAAGCTTGAGGCCCTGGGTTAAATCTCCAATCCGTCTCCCTATCCCACCCTCCAAAATAATGAAAAGAAAAAGAAAAAGAATTTGGGAGGATTTATAGGTCACAACCACTTAACTCTGCTGCAGTATGAACACAGCCATAAATAATGGTTGAGCTTGGTTGTTTTCACAAAAATTTTATTCACAGATGCTTAAACTTCAAATAAATTTTAAGCCATCACGGAATCTTATTCTTTTTTTTTTTTCAAACATTAAAAAGAAAGTGATGAGGATAGCCACAGGTTGGGGGACAGCCTCAGGAACTTGGTGAGGCCCTTTGAGACTTAGCGAGGCCCTGTTTCAAATAAAAGAATAAAACAGGGCTGAGGATGTAGAGCAGGGGTAGAATGCCCCTGGGTTCCATTCACAGCAGTAACACACACACACACACACACACACACACACACACACACACACACACAGGAGGTGGGCTAGCGGAGGCTGTAGGACGCAGTGCACAGACCCTTTTCCAGGTGGTAAACGAGTGGGTGAGCAACCGGAGCTGCTGCGGACACAGCAAGGCAGAGACAGGCAGGGTCAGAGTGAGCACTGCACCCAAGGAGGCAGGCAGGCAGGAGGGAGAGGTCCTTATTCCTCATTCTTGGTCCAGTTACAAACAGAGGTGGCCCCTGGGGGGACAAGACCAGGAGGAGGGCTGGGCTGGGAAGGAGCAGGCTGGCAGTGTTGGAGCTGGGCCCTGGCAAGGGCCGGCTGCTGCTCAGGATGGCGACAGGTCCACGTGCAGGCGGAGGATCTCCTCTGCCCGCTTCAGGTACTCGGACGCCTTCTTCTTCACCCCCTCCCGGCGGGCAGGGGCCGGGTCACCTGTGGAGACAGACTTGGGCTCAGCTGAGCTCCCTGGCCCATCCCCTTCCAGTTCACAGGTACCACAGCCTGTCCTTGGGGACCCAGTGTCTCTTCTCCCCATTTTGCAAATAAGAAAACTGAAGACATAATAGATTTATTTTAATCTGTTAAAAAAACAAAAACGTGGTGGTGCATACTTGTAATCCCAGTACTGGGGAGGCTGAGGCAGGAGGATCATGGTTCACAGACAGTCTCAGCTACTTAGTGAGGCCCTCTGCAACTGGGTGAGACCCTGTTTCAAAATAAAGAGTAGAAATAGGGCCAAGGGTGTATCTCGGCAGTAGAATTCCCAAGTTAAATCTACAGTACCAGAAAACTGTTCAAAGTTATATGGCTGGTCAGTGAAGAACAGGGCTTCAGATCCTTTAATTGCTTGGTTTTATTTTAGTGTTAGTCTTTTGGTACTGAGGATCGAACCCAGGGGCATTCCTCTGAGCTTTACCTTTAGCCCTTTTTATTTTGAAAAAGGGTCTCACTAAATTGCTGAGTCTTGCTAAGTAGCTGAGGCTGGCTTCAAACCTGTGATCCTCCTGTCTCAGTCTCCCAAGTGTTGGGACTACAGGCATGTACAGTCATGCCCAGCCTTTGGTGTGCGTGTATGTGTGTGTATGTCTGTGTGTGTCACTGGAGATTGAGCGTGGACCAGTTTACTTCCCAGCTACACTCCAGCCTTTTATTATTTGGAAATAGAGTCTAAGTTATTGGGGGCCATGGAGGAGCTAAATTGCTGAGACTGGCCTCAAACCTGCCATCCTCCTGTCTCAGCTTCTCAAGTACTGGATTATAAGCATTTGCACCATGCCTGCCTCCAGCCTTGTTTTTTGCTTTGTTTTGGTACTGGGGATTGAATGCAGGGGCAGTCTACCTCTGACCTACACCCCAGCTCTTTTTACCTTTTTTTTAAAAAAATCTTAAAACAGGGTCTTATAAATTACTGAGGCTGTCCTCAAACCCAAGATCCTCCTGTCTTAACCTCCCAAGCACTGAAATTAAGGGCAAAGGCATGCACCATCACACCTGGCTACTTTTCATTTTAAAACGGTCTTATTAAGTTGCTGAGGCTGGCCTTGACCCGATGATCCTCCTGTCTCAGCCTCCCAAGCACTGGGGTGATAGACACACGCCACTGTGCCTGGCTAATTGTTTCTGCCCTTCCTCGCTGCTTCAGGAAGACCCCAGGCCTGCCCCTGGCGCTCCGGTCCCTACTCACTGGGTACTCCCTGCAGCAGGATGCGCACGCCGTCTCGGTAGCCCTGGAGTGCGGCAGGGTAGGCACCTGCCTTCTCGTCCCGCAGGGCCTGGGTGATGAGCTCCGTAGCCTGGCACAGATAGGCCGGGCGGGGGCCGCCCTCGCCGTCCTCTTCCTCTGGCCCTCCTGGCTCCCAGTCTGGCTTTGTGGCCTCTACGTCCATGGCTGCCAGCTCACCTGTGTGGTTGGGGCTGGGGCCTGAGCCTTCTGCAATCAGAAAAGGAACACTCAAGCCCTGAACCTGCGGTCCTCCTGCCTCAGTCTCCCAAGTACTGGGCTACAGGTGTAAGCCCTGTGCAAGGGTTGGTCTAAAGCACACGCACATGTACACATGCTGCTGGGGATGGAAGCTAGTGCCCTGCACATCCTTCTTTTTTTTTTTCTCTCAGTATTGGAGATATAACCCAGAGACATTCTACTTCTGAGCTCCACTCCCAGCTCAGTTTTTATTCTTTATTTTGAACCAGGGACTCACTGAGTTGGAAAGGGCCTCACTAAGTAGTTGCTGAGGCTGTCTGCAAACTGTGGTCTTCCTATCTCAGCCTCCCGAATGTTGGGATTACAAGTGTGCGCCACAAGCTCGGCTGAAGCGCTCAGTCTAGGCCAATACTTCATCACTGAGACACAACCTCAAACCCTGCAAGCTTTTCTGAGGTCTTGGGATTTCAGCTGCAGACCACAAATGTGAACATAGCAGATAACAGGCGTGACAGGTCAGGTCCCTCCCTTCCCTGTAGCGGAGACAGGAGGCAGAACCCTGGAAGCCAGTAGTGTACATATGCAAGAATCCAGGTGCCTCGAGACTCTAAACATCTCAAGACGTACTCCAGAGGTCCGGAGACTACAGACTTCACGAGAGAATCGGCATGTCTATAAAACATCGGTACTTCCGCTCTGCCACGTGACTCAGCGGGCCAATCCAGACTACATGCAAATCTCCGGGCAGATGGCTCGTCGTTCCCTTCCCGGACCCGTTGACCTCACCCCAAATCCCGAAGGTGCCGAGTTCTTTCAGAGTAAAGTAGATTTTTGTTACCTTGGTGGTGCTTTGCCTCCTTCGCAGTCTCCCCAAGACCCAACACCCCCAGTTCAACCCTTCAACTGGTGCCAACCCCGGGAGGAGTTTTGGGGTTTTTTTCCATTTTCTTCTTTTTTCTCTCTTTTTGAGCTCCGGACTCTGATCCACCAGCGGCTCTACCGCAAGGTCCCGCACAGGTCCTCTGCTTGCAGGCGCGGCTCTGCCACCGCTGTTTGCAGGCTCTGTTCCTGCTGCCATTTGCAGGCTCCGTGCAGCAACAGGTGCCACCAGCTGCCTGGCCACCAGCTACTAGTGCTGCCCGCCACAGGCACCTCCCCATGTCTTACTCCAGACTTGGCTTGCAGGAGCAGCTCCACCCACTGCCGCTCCTCCGTTCCACCTGCCCCAATCCAGGCACACCCTGCGGCCACCACCCCCACAGGCACTGCTGGCGCCTGCTCCGCGTGCCAGCCCTTTGATTCCACCTACGTACCAGCCACCAGTGCCACCCACAACAGGCACCTCTGCCGTGCGCCCCGGCTACACCACACCCCCGGCTCCACAGCTTCTCAATATTTCTGCCACAGCCGGCACTGGCTGGCAGCACTTCACTCTGGTAAGCCTCCTCCCCTTCCCTTTAGCGGGTTCTGGCTTGCCTCTCCTGAACTTGGTCCTACTGCAGGTAAAATCCAAATGTTTGGTGTCCATTGTCCCCGGGGTGACCAGGTCGCCCTTCGGTCGTGTAACGAGAGTGGACACATCCTTCTCGAAGACCACGACCCCCATTTCCGGACGTTATGCAGGATTACTGGGGATGCCTGTTTCTGTTTTTCGTTCTTGCCCGCGAATCAGTTATGGGGAGCCAATCCTGCAAAATAGATTTCCATCCCCACTAGGTTGTGTTCTTGTTCATCTCCAAACTCTGGGTGTGGCTGGGCAATTGTGTCCAGAGTGGCTACTTTTTTATACAAAGGTCTGGCCTATTTACAAGTTAGGTAATGGGTTGTTGTGGCCTGAGTATGGTAGTCTAGATTATAAGATCTTGACCGATCTCAGTAACTTTTGTAAATGGTTCAGTAAATGGTCGGAAGTGCTCTATGTGCAGGCTTTTCTTTGTATGCGCTTTCCCTTCCCACTATCCCCCCTCTACTGCCCAAGTCATGCAGGCCGGAGATTCCCGCCAGTTGAGTTGCCATCTTTGCCGCCACATGGCAGCTCACAGGCACCACCTGGTGGTCTTTCTGGGTTACAGGCCTGTAATTTTGTTGACTCATAGTCACTTTTTTTTTTGTTTCTTTTTTTGGTGGTTGTTACTGGGGTTTCTGGAAGCCCTTCTATCTCCGGGCTACACTCCTCTCAGACCTATTTTATACTTTTTTTAAATTTGGAAACAGGGTCTCTTAAGCCAACGCGGCTGGCTTCGAACATGCGCAATCCTCCTGTCTCCACCTCCCAAGCGCAGGGATTACAAGCGTGCGCCACCACGCCCAGCCATAGCCGCCATTTTTTAGCGACACGCGGATGCCGGAGTCTGACCCAGCCGAGTTACGGGCCCCATTTTCTGAGGACCCTGATCCACAAGATCTCTCCTCACCACTGCAGCCTCCATCCTATTCCAGGCCAGACTTCCACTCTAACCCACTCCCCCCGCCACCATCCTTCCTTAAAAAACCAACTCGGGAGGCTTTTACCCTCTTAGATCCATCTACTGAGGGTAGGATCTGTGGTACTGGCAACTCATTTTATTGGGAAATCAGCCCCTGATATTCAGAGAAAATTTTAAAAAGCTGAGGTCAGTCCTCAAACCCCTATCTGAGATTTGGTGAACATGACATTTAAGGTTTTTAATTCCAGAGAGGAGCAGGCGGAGGTAGAACATACACTCCGACTTTGTCAAAAGGCAGAGTTGCAAGCCCGAACCCTGGTAGCTGCCCTGTGGCCAGCAGAGTAGGCTCAGCCCTCAGGGCAACGAGCGCCACCTAGGGGTAGAAGAGAGCAATGACAACTACCTCTGGATGCCTGTTGTAAATGTGGACTCAATGGTTACTGGGTCTGTAGCTGACCTCTGCCGCGTCCACCAACCAGACTGTGCCCGGCGTGTGGCCAGGAGGGACACTGGAAAAGTGAATGCCCTCGGAAAAGTGGTGAGCCCCAGGTGCCTCAATACAGAGAGACCACCTTTTCAGACGAGGCCCTACTGCTGGCCCTACTCAGCCTAGCCAAAGACTGATGGCTTCTGGATTCCTCAATCTCCAACCTCCTTGCCAGCCCAGGGTAACGCTCCAGGTAGCGGGTAAGCCAATCTCGTTTTTGGTTGCCTGCTCAGTGCTTTCATCCTTTCAGGTCCTAGTTTTCCTTTTCCAATCTGGGTACAGGGGATTGACAGCAAGCTTTCCTGCCCATGCACTACAGGCCCTCTTTACAGGACAAGATTGCTCACCTTGGTGGACTGGGCCTTTTACAGTGATCCTCACGCCTACTGAAGCCAAATGCTGGGGGACCCCAACTGGCATCATCTTACTCGGCTGAAAAGGGCTCCGCTACAAAAGCCTCATGACAAATTCTCTTGTGCGGTGTTGGGGCCCACTAAGCTTCATTTTTCTTGACATAATTCTTTTTAATGCTTTTTTTTAGCAGGTCCACTTGTTTGCATAGTATGGTGCTCCTCCCTCTGTGGATGCCAGACAGCCAGAAGTATTAAACTCTCTAAAATCCGTTACTGATGATTCTGACCCAATAGCACGTTTTCTTTTGACCAGACTGACCCAAACCCAGAGTGGCGTGTGTCTCTCTCAAGGAAAATGCTGCTATTAATTATTCTGGTCTAATAAAGAAAACTGCTAAAAAGGTGATATATGTCTTTCTCAGAAAAATTCCACTATATATTAATAAATCTAGTGACAATCTACCTCATATCTCAAAGGGCTCCAAGGGCCATCAGCTGCTGGGCTCCTTCCCTTCCAGGCAAGGGCCAGTAGCTGATGGGCTCTTGTCTTTCCCACGACCCACTCTCACGATTTGCCTTTTCTTTCTTTCGTGTGTGTGTGTGTGTGTCTGGGGATAGAACCCAAAGGCATTTGACCTCCAAGTGACACCCCTTTCCCTATTTTTATTCTTTATTTTAAAACAGGGTCTCAATGAGTTGCAGAGGGCCTAAGTAGCTGAGCCTGTCTGTAAACCATTATCCTCTGGTCTCAGCCTCCCGAATGCTGGGGTTATAAGTGTGCACCACCACGCCTGGCTTTTCCCTTTCTTTTAATAGCTCCTCATATGTTAAAGTCTCCTCGAACACACATTACCAAGCTGTCCTGGGTAAACTCCAAATCCCGCTGAAGCCATACTCCCACCTGCCCACTTCCAGAGGACCCGACCTCTCCCGGCCAAAGGGCCCACTACAAAACCCCCTGACAGCAGGAAGCAGCTTAGACTCGGTCTCTGCCTATTATCACCAAAAGGCCAGGATGGTAAATTGGGTCCCTCCATTCCCCCACAGATCTCGCGGCTGGGAGAGGAGGCGGAATCCTGGAAGTGGAGGTATCATGAGATTCCAGGTGCCTTGAGACTCCAAACTTCATGAGACATGCTTGAGACTGCAAGACTACAGATGTCACAAGAGAATCGGTGTTCCTACGCTAGTCCCACCTCCCAAAATACCGGCTTAAAAGCAAGATCATTTCTGGCCTGCCACGTGGGTGACTCAGCAGGCCAATCCAGACTACTCCCAACTCTCCAGGCAGAGGGCTCGTTGGTCCCTTTCCCAACCCGCTGACCTCGCCCCGAAACCCGAACCTGCCAAGTTCTTTCAGATTAAAGCAGATTTGTTACCTCAGTGGGTGCTTTGCCTCCTCTGTGGTCTCCCCAAACCAAAACACCCCCAGTTCAACCTTTCAAGGCGTTTTTCCCTTCCAGGAAAGAGGCTCGTTCCAGCCCCAGGACTGTCCCAGAGGCAGTCAGACTTCACTCCTGTAGCTTTCACACGAGGTGGCTAGAGATCAGGGAGCCTCAGATGAAGGGGCCTCCAACAGGAGGGTGCAGGAGCAGCCCTGTTCCCAGAGGGAAGGAGGGAGCCTCTCTCCAGCCCCGTCTAAGCAGGGACTGGAGAGATCCGTGAAGAAGCAGGCAAGACGGTCTCCTCCCAGTGGGCCCACAGCCCTCCCTGTGCTGCCAGGGAGCAGAGCGCAGAGGAGCCCGTGGGCACCCAGCGACCTCAGCTCTGAGCCTGGGGGACAGGTGAGCACAGTCAGGACACTGGCTCCAGGGCACATCTGTGCACACTTGTGTTCCTAGCAGCAGGGCGGCAAGGCCCTGGGAGTTTTCCTGCGGGCCAAGAAAATGCCTCCCAGCCCCGCTTGCTACCCGCTACTAGTGCTCACGGAGGCTGCCTTTTGGCTGCAGGGCAGTGTTGGCAAGGGGGCAGCGCTCTCAGGTTACGCAGGCAGGCGCACAAGGGTGGCCAGAGGCCCTGCCTCCTTCTCTGCCCCTAAAGACCTCCTGCTGCAGCCCCAGCTCAGTCCTCCTGAGCTCCTGACCTGTCTTGGAGAAGGGATCGAAGAGCGCGAGCTCGGCCTCAGAGAGGGGGCCTCGGGCAGGCGAGCCAGACGCCGCCTCCGCGCTGCCACAGTTGAAGAGAAGATCCAGGGCCTCCTGCGCGGGGCTGGACGGCGGTGGGTCGGCTGAGGACAGACCATTGGGGGTTTCTTGTTTTTTGGTGGCACTGGGGGATTGAACCCAGGGGCATTCTACCTCTGAGCTGCACCCTCGTCATTTTAGTAGTTTTCATTGTGAAACAAGGGCTCATTAGGTTGCTGAGGACCTCGCTAAGTTGCTGAGGCTGGCTTTGGACCTGGGATCCTCCTGTCTCAGCCTCCTAAGTATTGGGATTATAGGCAGGTGCCACATTTGCCCACTGAGGATATTAATGCCTGTACTTTCCACTGCCCCGCTTTCAGGGTGGAAATGCTTTCTGACTACATCCTTGCAGCAACCATGGGCGCAGACAAGTTCATCAACAGCATCATGCCCATTTCAAAAAATAAAGTGAAGCGCAGGCAGGCGCGGTGCGCACAGCTGTAATTCCAGTCCTTGGGAGGCTGAAACAGGAGGATCAAGGGTTTGAGGCCAGCCTCGGAAACATGGTAAGACACTCAACAATCTAACAAGACCCTGTTTCAGAACAAAGAAAAAAATTTAAAAGGGCTGGGGAATATCTTTTGTTCTTTCCTTTTTTTTTTTTTTTTTTTTTTTTACGGTAATGGGGATGGAACCCAGGGGCATTCTACCTCCGAGCTACACCCCAGCTTTATTTTTTATTCTTTATTTTGAAACAGGGTCTCACTGAGTTGCAAAGGGCCTCTCTAAAGAGCTGAGGCTGGCTTCAAACCTTCAAAATCCTCCTGTCTCAGCCTCCCAAATGCTGGGATTACAAGCGTGGGCCACCACGCCCAGCTTGGGGATATCATCTTGGAGATAGAATGTCCCTGGGTTCAATCCCGAGTACACACAAAAAGAAAGAAAGAAGCCAGCGTCGTGGCGAATGCTTGTAATCCAGCATTTGGGAGGCTGAGACAGGAGGATCGCGGTTCGCAGCCAGCCTCAGCTACTTAGTGAGGCCCTTTGCAACTCTGCAAGGACCTGTTTCAAAGTAAAGAATAAAAAATAGGGCAGATGTAGCTCAGGGGTCGAATGCCCCCGGATTCCACCCCCAGACCCGCAAAAAAAAAAAAAAAAAAAGGAAAAAGGAAAAAAGGAAAAGAAAAGTCCCTCTGCAGGTGAGTGCCGAGCGGGACAAGGCCAGGTTTGTCCCTGGAGGGCACTCTGGAGGGCGTGGGCCCGGCCTCCCACCCGGGCCCCAGGGTGCGCCCTCCCCGCACTCACAAGTACCTGGCACCTCCGACTCCTCCAGGCCCCTCCTTTCCGCGGGGAGCGGCTGGGGCGGCCGCGGCTGGTCCAGGGGCGGTGCGGGGATCAGAGGGGGCGGCAGGACGCGCAGGTCTCCGGACACCTCGGCCGGCCGGGTCACCTCCCCACCCTGCGGGAGGGCGGCCCGGGGGTCAGGGGTGGGGGCGGCTGCGGCAGGGGGCTGGGCGTGGGGGCCACGTACCCGGAAGAACTCCTTGAGCTGGGGGCTGTTGTTGAGCGCGGGGATGTGCACGGTGAAGCGAAGCAGGTCTTCCGCACCCTTCCGCCGCTCCTCGATCACCGAGGCCTCGAAGCGGCCTGGAGCCCGGGCCGGGCGGGCGGGAGGACCGCGTGACCCAGGGCTCCCGAGCACGGCGGGCGGCCTCCCATCGGCCTCCCGGTTCCCCGCTCTTGTTTGTTTGCAGCTGGGGCTAGAACCCGGCCTCCTGCAAGGCTTCACCTCCTGGCTGCGCCCCGGCCCTTCTTTAGTGTGTGTGTGTTTCCCTGAGCCTCAGTCTCCCCAGACTAGGCCTCCAGGCACACCATCACAGCTGGCTCCCCCTGTGCAATGAGGCCATCCGTGAGGGTCTGCCCGGCTCCCCACGGGTATCAGGCCCCCCACCCGCCCACCACTCCTCTGGGTTGTGCCTCTGCCCAGCTCTCCATCTGGGGCCCGAGGGCTCAGGTCTGACCTTACCGAACACCTGGGCGCGGGGGAAGGCCGGGAACTCCTCGAGGCGGCGGAAGAGGTTGCGGTGGGTGTAGGCCAGGTCCCCGTGCAGCTTGCGGAAATCGCTGTACCGTTTCCACACCACCACCTGCGAGGGAAGGTCGAGCCTCCATCTGGGCCGGCGGGCGGGGCGGGAGTGGAGCAGAGGGCGCAGCGGGCCGGGGCCGGGGGCCCTCACCGGCTCCACTTCTGACTTTGGGGAATGGGCCCCTCCCTCCTGGGACTCTCACCTCCTGCACATCTTCTGGGTCCTTCTTTGAGATGAACTGAGAAAGAAAAGGCGAGAACCAGATGAGGCTAGAGACAGCTGGAAAAGCCGAGGAGGCCCCTGGGACCTCTCAGTCCCCTCAAAGGGATGGAGCCCTGTGCATCCTGGGGCCGCCTTCAAGGCTCTCACGGGAACTCTGAGCACTTTTCTTTTCTTTTGTGGCACTGGGGATGGAACCCAGGGGCATTCGACCTCCGAGCGACACCCCCAGCCCTATTTTAAATTCTTTATTTTGAAACAGGTCTCACTAAGTTGCAAAGGGCCTAAGTAGCTGAGGCTGTCCGTGAACCACGATCCTCTGGTCTTAGCCTCCCAAATGCTGGGATTACAAGTGCCAGCCACCAGGCTCGACTTTTCAGCAGTTTCTTTTCTTTTCTTTCTTTCTTTGGTACCCAGAGGCATTTGACCTCTGAGCTATTATCCCCTGCCCAATTTTTATTTTATTATATATTTATTCCAGTACTGGGGATAGAACCCAGGAACATTCTACCTCCAAGCAACACACCCAGCCTTATTTATTTATTTATTTATTTATTTATTTATTTATTTATTTTGGTGGTACTGGGGTTCCTGGAAGCCCTTCTACCTCCAGGCTACACTCCCAGATCTATTTTTACATTTTTATTTTGGAAACAGGGTCTCCTAAGCCAGCGCCCGTGGCCTGCTTCGAACCTGCCCGATCCTCCTGTCTCTGCCTCCCAAGCGCGGGGATTACAAGCGTGCGCCACCACGCCCGGCAGCCTTATTTTTTTTTTAATTCTTTATTTTGAAACAGGTCTCCCTGAGTTGCAGAGGGCCTCACTACGTACCTGAGGCTGTCCACAAACCACAATCCTCCGGTCTCAGCCTCGCAAATCCTGGGATTACAAGCGTGCGCCACCACGCCCGGCTGTTCTGAGCAGTTTCTACTGTGTACCTTCACATCTTCATCTGTCAAGTGGGATGGTCCCTAAAACCCCACACTGGTGCCTCCTCCACTCTGTTCTTCCTACTTCCTTCAAAGGGCCAAATCCCTACATCTCCTTAGGAGAAAAAGAAATCAGGTTGTGCTGGGGGCTGTGGCACACTCCAGTAACCCCAGCCACTTGGAGGCTGAGGTAGAAGGATTAAAAATTAGAGGTCAAGCCAGGCATCGTGGCACACGCTTGTAATCTCAGCATTCTGGAGGCTGAGGCAGGAGGATCGTGGTTCGCAGACAGCCTCAGCTACTTAGTGAGGCCCTTTGCAACTCAGGGAGACCCTATTTCAACATAGGGCTGGGGGTGCAGCTCAGAGGTAGAATGCCCCTAGGTTCCATGTCCAGTAACACACACACACACACACACACACACACACACACACACACACACACACACAAAGGGCTGGCTTGTAATTCCAATACTTGGGAAACTGAGACAGGAGCATCGCAGGTTCAAAGCCAGCCTCAGCAGATTAGTGAGGTCGCAGCAACTTAGTGAAACCCTGTTTCCAAGTAAAATATAAAAAATAGGTCTGAGGATGTGGCTAGGAGGTAGAATGCCCCTGGGTTCCATTCACAGTACCACAAAAAAAAAAAAAAAAAAAAGTTCAAGTTCAGACTGGGCAACTTTGTGAGACCCTGTCTCAAAGTAAAAAAAAAAAAAAAAAATTTTAAGGGCTAGGGATATAGCATGCAGTAGAGCGTTTGCTTAGCATGTGAGAAGCCCTGGGCAAATTCCAAAAATATATTGGGTTTAAAAAGTCAAACACAAAAGAGTGCTTGTTGTAGAATTCCATTCATACAAGGTTCAAGAACAGATAAAACTAATCTGTGGTGACAGAAGCCACAAGAGTGGTGACCCCTGGGGGAGTGTGACTAAGGGTTAGAACGATGCCCAGAAACCTGGGCTGGCAGGATTGTCTCGTCCTTGAGCTGCGTGGTGGAGTATGCACAGGCAGATTTATGTGAAATTTGATCAAGTTTACAGTGAAGATCTGGGCACACTTGCATAAGTTGTCTCAACTAAAAAAAAAAAAAAAAAAAAAAAATTTAAGCCGAGTGTGGTGGCTCATGCTTGTAATCCCAGCACTCTGGAGACTGAGACCGGAGGATCACGGTTTGCGGACATCCTCAGCTATTTAGTGAGTTAGTGAAGCCGTCTGCAACTTAGTGAGACCCTGTTTCAAATTAAAGAATAAAAAATAGGTCAGGGGGCGTAGCTAAGAGGTAGAATGCCCCTGGGTTCCATCCTCAGACCTGAAAAAAAAAAATTAGCTGGGCATTGTGCCAGTATTGGGAAGAGGCATCAAAATGTATTAATGTGCTAGTATTGGAAAATTGCTTTGATAATTTCCAAAGTGTAAAATATAGTCAGAGCTTAGGTGCTGTGCAGGCACTCAGGCAGGGAGGGGGCTGCAGCGATTACGATACAGAGTTCCTCTCTGTCTTTGCCCTTCATTCTAATCATTAACCTATAGTAAAAGCCTTAGAGTCAGCTGAAGCCATTAGCCCTAAAACTACAATAGAAGCAATCGGTGCCTCAGTTTACCTCCTCTGGGATCTGGCTTGGGCATAGGAAAGGTAAACTTTGTGTGGGGCTTCAAAGCACCCTAGTTGATGAGCAACCAATACTGCCCAATACAATAGACCCGAGGGCCAGGTAGATTCTTGACCCTTGCACTTAGTACGTGCACTGCCCGGAGACAAAGAGGCACCACCTGGCTAAGGAACTAGCCCATTGCCTTGGTAACGCTGATGAGAAAGATACCAATACAAAATCTGTCTAAGGGTTGAGGTCCCCAAAAGGGGCCGGAGTTCCATTTTCGGGCTCCCCAGCATGCGGCTCAGCATGCTGCTTTTTCTCTTCTCTATTTTCTACTAATTTTGTAATAAAGATTTGTTAAAGCTGCACTGAGCCGCCTGTTAATTTTTCTATTCAAACAGCCTTAGTTGAATAAGAAACAGAACCCCACCATTTCAAACCGTAACAGCCATGGTAGTCCATGCTTTTAATCCCAGTACTTTGGGGGCGGAGACACTCTACTCACTACTTAGTGAGGTCCCTTGCAACTCAGTGAGACCCTGTTTCAAGATAAAAAAATTAAAAAATAGGGCTGGAGTGTAGCTCGGAGGTAGAATGCCCCTGGGTTCTGTCCCCAGTACCGCAAAATAAATAAAACAAAATCATACAAAGGAATGGGAGTATAGCTCAGTGGTATCATGCCCCTGCGTTCAGCCCCCAGTGTGTCTGTCTGTCTGTCTGTCTGTCTGTCTGTCTCTCTCTCTCTCTCTCTCTCTCTCTCTCTCTCTCTCACACACACACACACACACACACACACACACACACAGCCTGCCCCAACTCCTGTCCCCAGGGTCCTGGCTCCTCTCCTGGAGGCCAATGTGGCTAGGAGTTCTTGCCTATCATTCTACAGTCTTTTATACTGTTTATTTGTTCATGTATTCTCTCTACAATGTGCTCAGAAAATTACTGTTACAAACATCACCTAAACCTCTATCTGTTGAGTTCCTGCGATGAAGACGAACTGTGTGAGTTTCTTAATCCACAGAGCCATATTATATTTTAAAGTAGAAATCATTAAAAACTCTTGAAACGGTCTTAACATCAATAAAGGAACGCCCCAAAGATTGGAAAACAGGCATTAGGGCTAAGCCGGTGTTCACAAGGGAATCTGGCAGACGGACTCGGCGGCCCCGCGTCGGGCGTGGCGCACACGCGCGGGTCGGGCCGCCGTCCACGCCCTTTTAACCGGGACCCGGCGCCCGCGGCCCCGCCCCCACGCGGAAGCCGCCCGCGAAGGCGCCGCCCACCCGCTCGCCTTAAAGGGGAAGCCCATTTTCGTCGTCCAAAACAGGCGCTTCCCGCAGCGCCCGGCCTTAAGGCCACGCCAGGCCGCCCAGTGACTTAAAAGGGTAAGGTCGCCGCTGGGCCCCACCTCACCTGCGCGGTTACTTTGTACTCCGTGTAGCCCTTGGGGTGGGTCCTGGGGTCCGAGACCGTGTAGCGCCGCAGGAAGTCGTCCTTCGCCTGGCGGGACATGACAGTGGGGCTCGAGCCCAGCCGACGCGGCCTCCACCCGCCCCGCCGCCGCCTCGCCGGGCCTGCGCCTTCTTCTGGCGGCCCAGGGAGCTGGTAGCGTGTGACAGCCTGTGTTCGGCCTGGGGCGCCGCCCAGGGAGCGTCGGAAAAGTTCACTGTTGGCCAAGCGCCACCTCGGTCATCTAGAGCAAAGATGATTGGTTGGGGAGGTTCTGGCCTCTGGTCTCATCCTTCCTAGGAACTGAAGCCCGTCCTATGGGAGAGGAAGCCCTCCTCATAGGCCTCCAAGCGACTTCTCCCCCTCTTCCATCCATCCACCTGACTACACCTGTACATAGATAAAGAATACATACGGCATATGATTTTTTTTTTTTTTAGTATTAGGAATAAAATCCAGGGGCCCTCTAACATTGAGCTACAATTGCAGCCTTATTTATTTATTATTTAGTGGTAAGGGAGATTGAACCCAGGAAATTCTACCGCTGAGCTTTCATCCCAGCCCTATTTTTTAATTTTATTTTGGAACAGGGTCTCGCTAGGTTGGTGAGGCTCACTACTTGCTGAGGCTGTCCTTGACCTGCGATCCGTCTTTTTCAGCCTCTCTGGTGGCTGGGGCTACAGGCAGATGCCACCATGCCCAGTTCATCCACCCAATTTTATTGTGTCTAGTATGTGCCACTCATAACCAAGTTATTGTCCTATCTCCCTTTGAAGGATTTATTAATTAGTGGTTTTGGAAGTATGGGAGAAGTGGAAAGAATGTTGAGAAGCAGAATGGTGTCGGGTCCCTGAAGTCACAAGTCACATCCAGCTGTTTGCACTGCGCGCGCGCACACACTCTCCCCCCCCCCCCTCTCTCTCTCTCTCTCTCTCTGTGGTACTTACTGGGGATGAAACCCAGGGGCATTCTACTTACGAACTACACCTCCAGCCCTAGTTTTTATTCTTTATTTGTAAACAGGCTCTCACTGAGTTGCAGAGGGCCTCACTTAGTAGCTGAGGCTGGCTGCAAACCTTGATCTTCCTGTCTCAGCCTCCCTAAGGCTGGGATTACAAGTGTGGGCCACCACACCCAGTTTGCATTTCTATTAACTGTTTGAGCCTCTATTACTCATCTCTAGAATGGGGATTTATTATTATTATTATTATTATTATTACTAGTGGTAATAGTAGTAGTAGTATTACTGGAGATTGAACTCGGGCATTCTACCTTTACCTCTGAGCTACACCAACTATCCCTATTTGTTTTTATTTTTAATTAATTAATTAAAGCTGGATGTGGCGGCACACACTTGTTAACCAAGCATTCGTGATGCGGAGACCAAAGGATCACAGTTCGCGGACAGCCTCAGCTACTTAGCGATGCCCTTCACAACTCAGTGAGACCCTATTTCAAAAACTAATAAGACTAGAGCCAGCCGGGCGTGGTGGCACACACTTGTATTCCCCGTGCTTGGGAGGCTGAGACAGGAGGATTGCACTGGTTCAAAGCCAGCCTCAGCTACTTAGTGAGGCTCTCAGCAACTTAGTGAGACCCTGTTTCCAAATAAAATATAAAAAAAAATAAGTCTGGGGTATAGCCCGAATGTAGAAAGCCCTTGAGTTCCACCCCCAGTATCACACACACACACACACACACACACACACACACACACAAAAAAAAAAAAAAAAAAAAAAAAAAAAACTAAAAAGACTAAAAAATAATGTTGGGGGTGTAGTTCAGAGGTACAATACCCCTGGGTTCCATCCCCAGTACCAAGAAAACAAAAATCCCCAGCCTGATTGTAGTTCAGATCTCAGGCTGACTGGGCTGTCCTGACTTTTTGCTGTGGTGTTGGTGAATTTGAAAACTAGTATCATACCCACTGGGTTTATGACATAACTAATGGTTGGTTTTATGTTTTTTCAATTTAAAAAAAAATTTTTTGATGGTACTGGGGGTGGAACCTAGAGGCTTTCTACCTCCAGGCTGTACTCCCAGACCTATTTTATATTTTATTTAGAAACAGGGTCTCACTAAGTTGCTGAGAGCCTCACTAAGTAGCCGAGGCTGGCTTCGAACCTGTGCGATCCTCCTGTGTCAGCCTCCCAAGCGCGGGGATTACAAGCGTGCGCCACCACGCCCGGCTTAATGGTTGGTTTTAACAATGGATTCCTCTGAGCCACCGTACAGAAAAGAAGTAGGAGGGAACTGTGAGGCAGTCAGTGCCTACATCAGGAAAGTTGGCCTCCGCCAGACACAGCAGCATTGCTGTCCACTTCAGGTTGGGATGCTGATAAGTGGAGTGCCACCACACCTTGGCTCAAAGGACAGAAAGCCACCTACACAGGTGGCCTTGCCGGAGGAGCCCCCTCCGTGGCGCTCTGGAAAGGGGCAGCTCCTGGGTTGGTGGTATTGGTACTATTGTCTTCGTGGGCTCATCAGAGACAAACTGGTGTCAGACCTGACAAGGTGGTCACATGGCTCCAGCAGCTGGCACTGAAGTCAAAATAAGCGCTGGTCATACAGTGGCTCCTCCCGGAACTCAGGGTGTGAGTGCCGACCCCAGGCTCCAGCAAGAAGCACAGATGCCCAGCACAGTCATAATCCTCGTACCTGGGGGGCTGAGTCAGGAGGATCAGGGCTTCAAGGTCAACCTCAGCAATTTAGCAAGACTTTTTCAAAATTTTAAAAGTTATAATTCTGGACAGGGTGGTGCACGCTTGTAATCCCAGCATCCTGGAGGCTGAGACCAGAGGATAGCGATTCGCCACCAGTCTCAGTTGCTACTTAGTAAGGCCCTTTGCAACTCAGTGAGAACCTGTTTCGAAAAAAGAATAAAAAATAGGGCTGGGGGTATAGCTTGGAGGTAGAATGCCCCTGTGTTCCATTTCCAGTACTGAAAAAAAAAAAAAAGTTATAATTCCAGCAGCATTAGGGAGGCCGAGACAGGAGGATCACACATAGTTCACAGCCAGCCTCAGCTACTTAGTGAGGTCCTCTGCAACTCAGCGAGACCCTGTTTCAAAATAAAGAATAAATAAAAATAGGGCTAGGGAGTATAGCTCGGAGGTAGAATGGCCCTGGGTTCCATCCCTAGTACCGCAAAAAAAAAAAAAAAAAAAAAAAAAAAAAAAAAAAAATTACAAGGCTAAATGTGAGCAGGTGGTGGCGACGCACACTTGTAATCCCAGTACTTGGGAGGCTGAGACAGGCATGACTGCAGGTTCGTGGCCAGCCTCAGCTTCGTGAAACCCTCTGGGACTTAGTGAGACCCTGCTTCAAAATAGAGGATTAAAAAATAGGCCTGGAGGTGTAACTCAGGGGTAGAATGCCCCTGGGTTCCATCCCCAGTAACACACACACACACACACACACACACACACACACACACACACAAATAGGCTAGAGGTATAGCTTGGAGATGTAATACCCCTGTAATCCCTGGTACACCCCACCAAAAAAAGTAAATAAAATAAAAAATGAAGAATCCAGGAGTGGTGATGCACGCCTGTAATCCCAGTACTTGGGAGGCCAAGACAGGACTGCAGGTTTGAGACCAGCCTCAGCAGTTTAGCAAGACTCTAGGCTACCTAGTGAGACCCTGTTTCAAAAACAAAAAATAAGCTGGGTACGGTGGTACATGCTTGTAATCCCAGCATTTGGGAGGCTGAGACAGGAACATTGAACAGGACAGCTTCAGCTATTTTGGTGAGGCCCTCTGCAACTTAGTGAGACCCTGTTTCAAAATAAGGAATAAAAACTAGGGCTGGGGTGTAGCTCGGAGGTAGAATGCCCCGGGTTCCATCCTCAGTGCTGCAAAATGATGATGATGATGATGATGATGATGATGATGATGATGATGATGATGGAGGAGGAGAAACTGGACGCATTCCTGTAATCTGTAAGTACTTGGGAGACTGAGGCAGAAGGATCACAGGTTCAAGGCCAACCTTAACAACTTAGTGAGACCCTCTTTCAGAATAAAAATTTAGCCGGCTTGTTAATCCCCACGCTTGGGAGGCAGAGACAGGAGGATCGCGCAGGTTCGAAGCCAGCCATGCGCGCTGGCTTGGGAGACCCTGTTTCCAAATAAAAATGTAAAAATAGGTCTGGGAGTGTAGCCCGGAGGTAGAAGGGCTTCCAGGAACCCCAGTACCACCAAAAAATAAAAATAAAAAAATTTAAAAATAATAAAATAAATAAAATAAAAACTTAAAAATACATAGCTGGGTAAAATGTAGCTCAGTGTGCCAGGCGTGGTGGCGCACGCTTGTAATCCCCACGCTTGGGAGGCGGAGACAGGAGGATCGCGCAGGTTCGAAGCCAGCTGTGCTGGCGTAAGAGACCCTGTTTCAAAAATATATATTAAAAAAATAGGTCTGGGAGTGTAGCCCAGAGGAAGAAGGGCTTCCAGGAACCCCAGTACCACCAAAAAAAAAAAAAAAAAAAATGTAGCTCAGTGGTGGAGTACCATTATAAATGGTACTTCTTTTTCTTTTCTTTTCTTTTCCTTTTTTTTTTTTTTTTTTTTTTGCGGTACTGGGGATGTAACCCAGGTGCATTCTACCTCCGAGGTACACCCCAGCCCCAATTTTTTATTCTTTATTTTGAAAACAGGGTCTCACTAAGATGCAGAGGGCCTGGCTAAGTAGCTGAGGCTGGCTGCGAACCTGGATCCACTTGCCTCAGCCTCCTAAGTACTGGGGTTACAAGCGTATTCGTTTATTTTTATTTTAAAATTTTATTTATTTATTTATTTATTTATTTATTATTTTTGTGGTACTGGGGAGGGTACCCAGGGGCATTCTACCTCCAAGCTATACCCCCAGCCCTAGATTTATTCATTATTTTGAAACAAGGAAGCCTCATTAAGTTGCAAAAGGGCCTCACTAAGTAGCTGAGGTTGTCCATTAACCTTTTTTTTGGTGGTACTGGGGTGGAACCCAGAGGCTTTCTACCTCTGGGCTATACTCCCAGATCTATTTTTATATTTTATTGGAAACAGGGTCTCACTAAGTTGCTGAGAGCCTCACTAAGTAGCTGAGGCTGGCTTCGAACCTGTGCGATCCTCCTGTCTCAGCCTCCCAAGCGTGGGGATCACTAGCATGCGCCACCACGCCGGGCCTGTAGACGGTGTTTTTGAGACATGAGATGCTGACCCATTTCATTATCAATCTGACCCTAGGAGGTAGATGCCATTATCTGTCCTCAGATGGGGAAACCAAGGCACAGACAGATTAGGCAAATTGCTCAGCATTCACCAGCCCCTGGCAGAACTGGGTTTGGCCCTGGGGCCAGTGTGTGGGCCTGCTGCAGGGCTTATTTTTGGTACTGGGACTGGAGCTCAGAGACCCTCTACCTCCAGGCTATACCCCCGAGACCTGTTTTATTCTTTGGAAACAGGGTCTCACTTAAGTTGTTAAGGCTGACTTCGAACCTGCAATCCTGTCTCAGCCTCTCAAGAACTAGGATTACAAGCACGTACACCCATGCTTGGCTCTGCTGTGGGTTGAGAGCACGCAGACCCTGCAAAGGGAAGAGGAGATGGGTATCATAATTTTGTACACTGCAGTGCTGACTGTTCATATATGTGTGTGTTTAATGTGTGTGCACGCACACGTTACTGCGGCTTCAATCCAACCTATACCCCCAGCCCTATTTTTTATTCCTTATTTTATTTTTGGGGGGTAGTACTGGGGGTGGAACCCAGAGACTTTCTATCTCCAGGCTATACTCCCAGACCCATTTTTATATTTTATTTGGAAACAGAGTCTCACTGAGTTGCTGAGAGCCTCACTAAGTAGCTGAGGCTGGCTTCGAACCTACGCAGTCCTCCTGTCTCAGCCTCCCAAGCGCGGGGATTACAAGCGTGCATCACCACACCCGGCCTTATTTATTTTTTTGGTGGTCCTGGGGTTCCTGGGGTTCTACCTCCAGGCTACACTCCCAGACCTATTTTATATTTTTATTTGGAAACAGGGTCTCTTAAGCCAGCACGTCTGGCTTCAAACCTGTGCGATCCTCCTGTCTCCACCTCCCAAGCAAGGGGATTACAAGCGTGCGCCACCATACCCAGCAAGCTCAGGGTGTGTGGGGTGTGTGTGTGTGTGTGTATGTGTTTGGTGGTATTTGGTGGTACTGGGGTTCCTGGAAGCCCTTCTACCTCTGGGCTACACTTCCAGACCTATTTTTACATTTTTTTATTTTGAAACAGGGTCTCCTAAGCCAGCGCATGGAGCTGGCTTCGAACCTGCGCGATTCTCCTGTCTCTGCCTCCCAAACATGGGGATTACAAGCATGTGCCACCACCCCCGGCTAGCCAGCGTATTCTTTATTTTAAAATAGATCTCACTAAGTTGTGGAGAGCTTCACTAAATAGTTGAGGCTGGCCGCGAACCTGCGGTCCTCCCAAGTACTGGGATTACAAATGTGCACCACCGCGCCTGGTTATGGTTGTTTTTGTGGGTGTGTGTGTGTGTGTGTGTGTGTGTGTGTGTGTGTGTGTGTTTTAACTAAACCCCAGCCATATTATTTATCAATTTTTGTGGTACTGGAAATTGGATCCAGGAGCATTCTATCTCTGAGCTCCAACCTCACCCCATTTTTTATTCTTTATTTGAAACAGGGTCTAAGTTTCAGAGGGCCTCACAGATTGCTGAGGCTGGCCACAAACCTGTGACCCTCCTGCTCAGCCTCCCAGGCACTGGGATTACAAATGTGCACCACCACATCTAGCTCTTATTTTTTTGGTGGTATTGGGGATGGAACCCTGGGATAGTCTACCTCTGACCTATTATCCTTTTGATTAAAAACAGGGTCTCACTAAGTTGCAGGTGGCCTGGGTTGCTGAGGCTGGCTTTGAACCTGCAATCCTCCTGTCTCAGCCTCCCAAGTACTGAGATCCTAATCATGTCCTTAACTGCACTGGGAGTGGAGAGTAGGGCTTAGAACGGAACCCGGGCTCTGCAGAGCAAGCAGCTGGCAGGCCCCTGGCAAGACCACGAAGGTCTAAGTCAGTGTTGTTGCTTAGACTGAGGTCCTAATATGACCCACTTCACAGTGCCCCGGAATTGCTGGGCCTGGCCTACGCCTGTAATCCCAGAACCAGGGAGGCTGATACAGGACGATCAGCCTCCTATATTGTATGGGTTTTGTTTTGAATCAGTTTTGCTAGGTTGTTGAGTTTTGCTAAGTTGTTGAGATTGCCCTCGAACCTGCGATCCTCCTGTCTCAGGTTCAAGTGCTAAGGTTACAGGCATGTGCCACCGTGCCCAGCTCTGGTGGGCTCTTCCGCAGGGCATCAGGTGCAGCCCCGTCCTGAGCTCCAGCAGCGCGTCACACGACTGGCCCCCCGCCCCCTCCCATCCCTGCTGGACTGGGGACCCCAGGTGTTTCTGAAGCAGGTGAGCACAAACGGCACCAGCACATGGGCAAGGAGCGCTTTATTGTACAGCTGGCGGTGGGCCCCCAGGGCCTGGGTAGCAGCGGGGCCTCCTGCCCAGCCCTCCTGGGTGTGGCAGCCACAGGCCGCTCAGGCCCCAGGGGACAGCGAGTGCGGCCCCCTGCCCTGGGAGACAGCGCTGGGCATGGTAGCAGCAGCAGGTGACGGGGTGGAAGTGTTAGTCCGGCGGGCTGGCTCTGCCCCCGAGGGCGGTGACCCGAGGTCGGGAGCCTGGCCTGCGAGGTGGGGACCCCGGAGTGGTTCAGTCGGCCGTAAAGATGCGGCTGGAAATGTCATCCAGGAGCCAGTCGATGCCGGACAGCAGGTTCTCCCCGGTGACGGCGCTGCAGCCCTGGATGGTCCAGTGGTGGCTGCGGATGGAGTCCAGCTCCAGGGCCTGGGGCGGGAGGTGCTGCTGGGGCCGGCGACACCGCCTGCCACCTGCCGCCTGTCCCTCTCCTGGCCCGGGGGCCTGTGCTCCCTCAGAGCCCTTGCCAAGGCCCACCCACCTGGGCAGCCACCCCGGACTCCCATGAGCTTTGTGACCCCCTGGGGCACCCAATGGCCACCGCAGTGACACCCCTGGGTGACAAGGCAACAAGGGCTCCTGAGCATCTCACGGGACCCAGGCCTGGTGCCAGGGACCCGGCATGCCTCACCTCCTCTGCCCCTCCCAGACCTCCCGTGCCAGGGCTGCGCTGGTCATTTTACCAAGGAAAACAAAGCTCAGAGAGACGAAGCAACCTGCCTGCATTCACACAGCGGTGAGACGCAGAACTAACGTTTTTTTCTTTCATTTATAAATCAAAATCTGTTTCGATATCTGGAAGTTGTAAAAAGGCTGAATTCTTCATGCTAATTATGCTTTCTGTAAGTCAAGCACTCTTCTCTTGGCAAGGGTAAAGCTGAAGCGTATTTGCACAAATAAAGGTGCTGCATGCTAAACTTTTCTTCTAAGCTCGTATTTGGATTGTGTGAAACAGAGGCAGCATCTTAACCTGCTGTTCTCACGCTGGTCTGAACACCAGAGTAAGGGGCACGCCTGTCCACTGCCGGGCGTGAGCCGGCCTCGCCGATCGGGGCTAACAGTCGTCCGCCTTGGCGTGAGCTTTGCTGGGTGAGATCCATCAGTCCACACGAGGGTCCGGCTAAAAGCCCTCACTGTGTGTCCGCTGGAGTGCCCTGCAGAACATCCTACCTGCAGGCCCACCTTGCCAGGTTCTGGGCCACCGTACCCCTATTAATAACAATCTCCAGTGCTGCAGAGGTCCTGCCACACAGCAGGACTGGATGGGGCTTTGATTTTTTTTTAATTTTAATTGTATTTATTTATTTTTTTTTCAGTATTGGGAATGGAACCCAAGGGCATTCTACTTACTTCCAAGCTACACCCCCCAGCCCTATTTTTTTTTTTTTTTTTTTGGTGGTACTGGGGTTCCTGGAAGCCCTTCTTCCTCCAGGCTACACTCCCAGACCTATTTTATATTTTTGAAACAGGGTCTCTTACACCAGCACGGCTGGCTTCGAACCTGCGCGATCCTCCTGTCTCCGCCTCCCAAGCGCGGGGATTACAAGCGTGTGCCACCACGCCCGGCGTTCTTTATTTTGAAACAGGGTCTCACTGAGTTGCAAAGGGCCTCACTAAGTAGCTGAGGCTGGCCACAAACCCAGATCCTCCTGTCTCAGCCTCCTGAATGCTGGGATTACAAGTGTGCGCCACTGCGCCCGGCTTGAACAGTGCTTTTAAAGTAAATTAATAAGGGAATGCGACCCCTTCCTTCAGGGAGCCTGCCCAGGGCCTGGACTCACCTCACGAATGGCGCTGGAGGACAGTGCTCCCGGCAGGTCCTGCTTGTTGGCAAAGATGAGGAGGGTTGCTCCTGCCAGGCGCTGGGAAGAGAAAGGGGTGGTGGGGGCTCAGAGGACAGCCTGCTCCCCCAGTGGGCCGGGCATCTGGGCTCCAAGACCAACCTGGAAGAGCAGGCATGCCCTGTGGTGCTGGGAGAGGCCAGTGGGGAGGCCGGGCAGGCAGGACCACGGAGGCCAGCACCACACGGGCAGAGGGAGCCTGGGCTGGGCCTGGCTCAGCCACCCCCCAAGAGGCACCTCCCTCCCCCATGCCTCAGTCTCCCCTTCCATTAGCAGGGAGGGACGAGACGAAGCCCGGGCCCTTGGATGTTGTAGACCGCTGCGGTCAGGTGAGCTGAGATACACAGGGAATGTGGGCGTCCCGGGGCAGGGCGCAGGGAGTGACCACCTTCCCTCTTCCCAGTTTACCTAGCTCTTTTTGTGTCCGGGTGCTGAGGATGGAGCCCAGGGGCGTTCTGCCTCCAGGCTGTGCCCAGCCCTATTTTTTTTTTCTTTATTTTGAAACAGGGTCTGAGTTGCAGAGGCCTCACTAAGTCGCTGCGGCTGGCTGCGAACTTGGATCCTCCTGTCTTGGCCTCCCAAGTGCCGGCTTACAAAGCTCTTTAACTGCTCCCCCCAGCAGGCCTCACCATCTGCCTCTGATCCTAGTTATCTCATTCCACGTGTATACGATCAGGGGTCCCTCCATCCTGGTGGGTGGCTGTGGCCTCCTGAGCCTTCACCTACCAGGACTGGACTCAGCCCTGGACAGTCACGACCCTATCAGTCCTGCCAGACGCTGCAGCAGGGGTGACGTCGCCCTGCGGGCCGGCGTGCCCACACGCCCAGCTCAGTCCTCGGAAGGCCTGGGGTCCCTGCCCGGTCCTTCACAGCTCCTCGGTCACTCTCAAGAGTGTCCTCGTGTTCTGCTACATGCAGTGTAGTGACCTGACTCAGATCCTGGGACAGACAGCACACATGAATGGATCCAAATAAGACCTGCCGTTAAGGTCATAGTCATCCGGCTGGGCGCAGTGGGGCGCTCCTGTATGTGATCCTAGCCCTTGGGGGCCTGAGGCAGGAGGATCACGGGTTCAAGGACAGCCTCGGGAATAGTGAGCCTCACCAACCTACTGAGACCCTGTTGCAAAGACAAACCATGAAAAGGGAAGGGCTAAGGGTGAAGCTTGGAGGTAGAATTGCCCTGTACCACACACACACACACACACACACACACACACACACACACACACACAAAAAAAAAAAAAAAACGATAGTAAGCTAGGTGTGGTGGTGCACGCCTGTAATCCCAGTACCTGGGAGGCTGAGATAGGAGGATCACAGACTTGAGGACAGCCTCAGCAAGTAGTATGACTGTCAGCAACCTAGTAAGACCTGTTTCAAAATAAAAATAAATAGGCCTGGAGTGTAGCTCAGCACCACACAGAGTCGGCTCCTACGGGGCCAGCTGCCTCCCGGAGCTGCTTGCCTCGGCAACGCCTCTGCTCCTGAGGCCCAACGTTGTGAGTGTCGCCATCCCCACGGCAAGGCAGGGAAACTCAGGCTCAGGGTGGCGCCATGGTGAAACCTGAGGGCCTCCACCCGGGTCTCCGTGCCCGCCACGCCGTCCGCCCAGGAGCGGGTTGTGTCCCCGCCCAGGGCCCCGCAGCACCCACCTCCTCCACCAGCAGGTTCTGGAGCTCACGCCGGCAGTCCTGCATGCGCTGGCGGTCAGCGCTGTCCACCACCCAGATGAGGCCGTCGGTGCTTTCGAAGTAGTTGCGCCAGTAGGAGCGCAGGGACTTCTGGCCGCCCACGTCCCAGACGTTCAGCTTGAATCTGGCCGAGCAGGGGTGTGGGGGTCAGCGCCCGGCCTGCCCTGCCCAGCGCCCGGCTGCCCCGCCTGGCGCCCGCCCCCCGCCCGTGGCGCGGGGCCCACTCACCCCCGGTGCTCCAGGGTCTTGATGTTGAAGCCCAGCGTGGGCGAGATGGTGTCCACGTCCTCCCCGTTGAACTTCTTGAGGATGGTCGTTTTGCCTGCATTGTCCAGGCCTCTGGGACACAGGGTTAAAGAGAAGCCCCTGTGCCCTGACGCTGGTGGCCTCAGCACGGTCCAGTACTTTGCCACCACAGCTCAGAAAGAGCCAGGCACTGGCCTGGCCCCTAAGGGGCGTGTGATAAAAGTCACAGATGAATTTTTACCGTGGAAGTCACAAGATGTGATTTTTATCATCTCGCCAACCCAAAGCTCTTTGTTGTTTTTTTATTGTTTGTTTGTTTTTTGGTGGTACTCCGGATGGAACCCAGGGGTCTTCTACCTACGGGCTACACTCCCAGACCTATTTTATATTTTTATTTGGAAACGGTCTCTTAAGCCAGCTGAGGCTGGCTTCCAACCTGTGGGATCCTCCTGTCTCAGCCTCCCAAGTGCGGGGATTACAAGCGTGCGCCACCACACCAGCTTTTACCCAAAGCTCTTTGATTCATACAGCTAATATAGGTTGAAGACCTACTATGTGCCGGGCCCTCTGCGCGTGCTGGAGGACAAAGCCCCTGCCCCTTGAAGCTTACATTTTTAGTGGGGCGGCTGCAGCACAGTGAAAACAAGACAGTCAGCTCCCGGCGGTGGGCCAACCCCCATGGAGGCCTCCTGGGGGCGAGGGAGGGGGACTAGGGGGCACCTGTCAGGGGCTTCTGGCTCAGATGCCAGAGAAGGCTCAGGAGCTGAGGCCTAAAATACACACAACCGGCCTCCCGACGGGCTGAGGGAAGAACAAGTATTTGAAGGCAACCCCCTTCAGCTCCATTTCTGGAACATTCCACACCCTCTGCTGCAGAAAGCAGATAAATAGGCGCGCTCACCAGTGGGAGAGAACCACCCTCCTTCCTCCCCAACACTTAGCTTGGCGGGGCCCTGGGGCCCTGGGCCTCCTGCTCACTGGACCCAGGACCAGTGACTCCACCCTGTGAAATGGGGTGAGGACAGAGGGAAGGTCCCCGCCTGAGGCCGAGCCTTAGCCCTGAAAAACGGGTGCAGGTCATCCCCTCCCTTAAGGCGCCCTGTGCTCCCCTCTCTCCTGGTCATCCCCATCTGCTGGCAAACTCGCCGTGCTCCCGCCTCAGGTGCAGCAAGCAAACCCTCCCTCATCTAGGATTCATTACTATCTACTGTGTGTGGGTGCGTGCTTCCACTGGAAACACAAGCTACACCCCAGTCCCCCGTTTTTTGTTTTGTTTTGTGGCACTGGGGGTGGAACCCAGGGACATTCTACCTCTGAGCTACACCCCCAGCCCTATTTTTTATTCTTTATTTTGAAACAGGGTCTCATTGAGTTGCAAAGGGCCTGAGTAGCTGAGGCTGTCACCCAACCGCGATCCTCCTGTCTCAGCCTTTGAAGAACTAGGATTACCAGCACTGACCTCCACACCCAGCTCCCAGCCCTTTTTAAAAACAGGTCTCATTAAGTCGCTTAGAGTTTCACTAAGCTGCTGAGGATAGCTCCAAACCTACAAGGCTCCTGTCTCAGGTGAGGCCGGCCCAGCTCTCGGATCGCAGAATTCCCGACCGGGCCAGCACGGGGCACAGAGGGTAGGCCGGCGGGCTGCAGGCCTCCACGTCCCCAGCCAGGGACACTGACCGGCCGCCCCCAAGTAGAGATGACAGTAGCAGCCGCCCGGGATGGAGTCCACACCCACGGGCTGCAAGCCCCAGAGGGCCCAGCCTCCAGGCCGGGCCGGGCCCTGCACTCTCGGGCCGGGGGTCGGAGGCCAGAGCCGGGCAGGACCGACGCTTGGTGACCCTTCGTCCTCACTAAGGGCACCTGGTGCCGCGCCGCCCTGGGGCCCGCACCTTTGCCTTTAGGCCGCCGCCGGTGGTACGGCCCGATCCACCCCCCGAGTGATGGTAGGGGCCACTGCGTGACGCACAATGGGCAGTTGGTACCGGCCGGCGTCCGCGCCCGCCCCGGTAGGGGGCGCCTGGCTCCGTCCACCCGCGGGGCCCGCTACCCTCGCGGCTCGGCGCCCAGAAGGATACAGCATGAGCAGCCGCAGCTCCCGCTCTTTCTGCTTCATCTTCTTCAGAATGGTTAGAAGCCCCATGGTCCCAAGCCCCCTCCCGCTCGCTGTTTCTAGTCCCGGGACCCCGCTCCCTGCTCCTATTGGCTATCGCGCCCACAGGCAGCGCAGCCTACTGGTCGGTCGGTCTCTTGGTCCCGCCCTCGCCGTCACGTGACCGGGAAGCAGTCCGGCGGAGCCGCGTCGGTGGTCCCTCTAGTGGTGCCGGGGCGTCTGTGCGGCCTCCTGCCTTAACCCTTCGCTCCCCAGGGCTGAGCTTTGGGGGGAACGCGAGCAAAATCCCCAGCCCTTCATCCTCCCCAGGAGCCAAGAACTTGGCCGGCAATGGGAACCGGAAATGCCCGAGTTGCGCTCGGCCAGTTGGGAGTACCTGCGAAAGTGTCCTGACCCAGGAGCCAGAGCCAGGCCCCTAAGGGTGTCGAAGAGCTCATCCCCCAAGGGTGTTGAAGAGCTCCTCCGAGGCTCGTGGATGGCGCTGTTCCCTGAACACCGCGGCCACTTCCTGCTCCTGAGGACCTCGGCCTCAGCCAGTGACAGAGCAGATAATGGGCCTCTCCCTTTCCCAGACCCCTGTGGTAACTGAGCAGGGTGTTCTAGACCAAGGACGATAATGCCCCCTAGGGGCCGTTTCAAAGTGTGCGGGGGTGGGGTGGGGTGGCTTTGGGCTCTCCCAATGACAAAATCGAATCCCAGGGGCTTAGAGGAGTAAGATTTTCACAGTATGGAGAACAGACAACACAAAGAATTGCCGGCTTAAGACGTCATCGCTTCATGTTGAGACGCACCGTTCCAACTCTTTCAAATAACAAAATTGAGGCCCGCATAGTGGCAGGCATGAAACTATGACTTTACCCAAGGATTTCATCTCCCTGCCACCCCTCCACATGGAACTGGGGGATTAAACCCCAAGACATTCTACCTCCAAGCTACACCCCTAATCCTATGTATTTTTGTATTTATTTATTTATTTATTTATTTATTGTGGAACTGGGGATGGAACCCAGAGGCATCCTACCCGGAACTACATCCCTAGCCTTATTTTTTTATTCTTTATTTTGAAACAGGTCTGCCGGGCGTGGTGGCGCACACTTGTAATCCCCACACTTGGGAGGCTGAGACAGGAGGATCACACAGGTTCAAAGCCAGCCTCAGCTACTTAGTGAGGCTCTCAGCAACTTAGTGAGACCCTGTTTCCAAATAAAATATAAAAATAGGTCTGGGAGTATAGCCCGGAGGTAGAAAGCCTCTGGGTTCCAGCCCCATTACCACAAAAAAAAAAAAAAAAAAAAAAAGAAACAGGTCTCACTAAATTCTGGAGGGATCTTAGGTGTAACGGTTTGAGATGTCAACATGGGTTCTTGTTCTTAGCTAGTTTGAACAGGTCAATCAGAGCACTGCATCGGAGGGACGCAGTGGAGTGCCTTGAAAATAAGACACTGGGGTTTTGGACATAGGACAGCTTTTTTATAAGGATTCATTATCTCCTATTTTGCTTAACCAATAGTGTTTCTATCTCCCCCTGACCTGATGCAGGTGCAGGCCCACCCATTATCTCCGGGTGCAAGCCTTTGTTATAAGTAAGATGTAATCCCAGCATTCGGTAGGCTAAGACTGGAGGATCGTGGTCCGTGGACAGCCTCAGCTACTTAGTGAGGCCCTCCACAACTTAGTGAGACCCTGTTTCAAAATAAAGAATAAAAAATGGAGCTGGTATAGTCCTAAAATGTCCCTGGGTTCCATCCCCAAACAAACAAACAAAATGTGTTACTTGGTTAACAAAGTCAGTGTCACATGATATATGTCTTCTTTGCAGAAGGCCTGTACCATCCTCCTGGGTCCTTGGGAGTTTGGGCCTTTTTAAAATCTCTATCTGCTAGAAGTTATTTATTATGTAAACTCATCTTTAGAGTATGGAGGCCTTGGACTACAACTCTTTTGTGTACTTGGTAATCAATATAGGATTCTCTTAACATGTTTTGCTGGGCTAACAGCTAACTTTTAGCTGACCAAGGCCAAGATCGGCTGACAGCTTAAAGGCAGAGAAAAGGATTTTATTATTTTGCCTAAGTATGAACGCTTATTAGCCATTAATGCAGCTCTTATTAACAATCAATACAGGCTCAATCCCTATCACAGGTTCAAGGCCAGCCTCAACAATTTAAGGGAGGCCCTCTGCAATTTAGTGAGACCTTGTTTCAAAATAAAAATAAAATAAGGCTGGGGGCATAGCTCAGAAGTAGAAAGGCCCTGGATTCAGTCCCCAGTACTACCAAAAAAAAAAAAAAAAAAAAGCTGGGGGTGTAGCTCAGAGGTAGAATGCCCCTGAGTTAAATCCCTGGTACTGCAAATAATAATAATAATAATAATAATAATAATAATAATAATAAACCAAATGATATAATGAGAAGAGAAACTTGTTTTCCTCTGTGGTGAGACACAGCTATGATGCAGATGCTATTTTTGGACTACATGCCCGTGACAGTCACCAGCCAGCACTTGGTGGCAGCATCCCCAAGTGTAGGTTTTGTCCTATTAGTAAACAAAGGCCTGGGAGGCTGAGCATGCGCCCTACATGCTGAAGTGGCCTTCGCTGGCAAGCACAGTCCTGCCCTGGCCTGTTCCAGCACTCCCATGCCCGTCCCTTGAGGTCCTCAGGATCCCAGGGCAGCCCATCTCCTGAGCTCCTCCGCTGGACACCTGGGCCAGCCGCCTCCTGCGGGAGATAGAGAGGCATCCTGATGACAGGATGACAAGAGGACAAAGGGGTGACAGCACCTCTCTGCTGTCACTCAGCCAAGGGCTCCTGACATGCTCGGACTTTGCTGGAGCCTGAGGCCCCGGGAGGACTTGCCCTGAGCCCTGCCACAGCCGCCGGTCCCACTGTGCCCCCTCACCTTTCTTTCACCTGTGGCACCCTGGAGAGCAGGGCTGTGGGTGCTGTGGTCCCACGGGGCCGGGCTGGCGGGCAAGAACAGAAGCTGACGCAGCAGCCGGAGGGAGGCAGCCCTCCCAGCTCCGCGGACAGCCCCACTCACTGCGCGGCTGCAGCAGCCGACTTTCCCTGTGCTCCCTTCCAAGGCACAGGGTTCCTCCTTTTCCCCAGCCCGTACTGAGGATTGAACCCAGGGCCTTGCACACTGAGCTATGTCCCCAACCTCCTTTCCATGTTTTTTTCTTTTCTTTTTTTTTTCAGACAGGGGCTTGCTAAGTGCTCCAGTCTGGCTTTGAACTTGCCATCCTCCTGCCTCTGCCTCCTGAGAAGCTGGGATTTCAGGCCCACATCATCATGCCCAGCTTTGAGCTCCATATTTTATTTATTTATTTATTTTTATGGTTTCAGGGGTGGAACCCAGGGGCTTTTCTACCTCCGGGCTATACTCCCAGACCTAGTTTATACTTTATTTGGAAACAAGGTCTCACTAAGTTGCTGAGACCCTCACTAAGTAGCTGAGGCTGACCACAAACCTGTGATCCTGCTGTCTCAGCCTCCCAAACTCTGGGATTACAAGCATGCGCCACCACGCCCAGCTTGATCTCAATATTTATTTTTTTTTAATTTATTATTATTTTTATTTATTTATTTATTTATTTATTGGTGGTGCTGGGGTTCCTGGAAGCCCTTCTATCTCCGGGCTACACTCCCAGACCTATTTTTACATTTTTATTTGGAAACAGGGTCTCCTAAGCCAGCGCGATCCTCCTGTCTCTGCCTCCCAAGCGCGGGGATTACAAGCGTGCGCCACCACGTCCGGCTTGATCTCAATATTTAAATGTGATCCAGGTGTGGTGGCGCATACTTGTCATCCCAGTAACTGAGAGGCTAAGACAGTAGGATCACAGATTCGTGGCCAGCCTCAGCTACTTAGTGAGACTCTCCACAACTTAGACCTTGTTTCAAAATAAAGAATAAAATATAGGGCTGGGAGCTGAGTGCAGTGGTGCACACTTGTAATCCCAGTACTTGGGAGGCAGAGACAGGAGGATCGCAGGTTCACAGCCAGCTTCGGCTACTTAGTGAGGCCCTTGCTCCCCAGCCTCTCCTGGAGGCCGCCTGTCTAAGTGTCAGCTGAATGGGAGAGGGTGGGGACTCAGCCTTTCTGAACTCGCTGGGGTCACCATGCATGTGTGGCTTCAGCCCTGGCAAAATAAAGGTATTACGGGTTTTTTTTTTTTTAAGAAGGGAGGTGCTGGGGATTGAACGCAGGGGTATTCTACCTCCAAGGTACTCCCCCAGCCCTATTTTATTTATTTACTTATTTACTTGTAGTACTGGGGATTGAACTCTGGAGGCATTCTACCTCTGAGCTACACCCCCAGCCTGGTTGTTTATTCTTTATTTTTGAAACAGGATCTCACCAAGTTTGCAAGGGTGTCACTAAATAGCTGACACTGGCTGCGAACCTGCGATCTTCCTGTCTCAGCCTCCTAAGTTCTGGGATCACAGGAGAGCACCACCACGCCGCCTTATTTTCTATTTATGTATTTTTTTTTTTTTGAAACAGGCTATCATTAAATTTCTGATGCTGTCTTTGAACTTGTGGTCCTCCTTTCTCAGCCTCCCAAGTACTGGGATTACAGGCCTGTGCCCCAATTCTCTCTGGGTCTGAACTCCCTGGAAGATGCTGGCGGCTGCCACATCCCACAGAGCCTGCCTGGGCTGCTCACTTGAACTCTTCAAAGCAAGCACAGCTGTTTATTATTTATACTCTGCCCTTTCCAGAAGCTCAGTCAGTTTCCAGAAAGACATACGTGTTAAAGGAATAGCTGATATCCAGAAGCCCAGAGCTTGGGAGGCAGGATGGGTGTGGTGGGCTGTGTGCCAGCTCCCACTTCCTCTCGGCAGCCACCACCCATCCCCACGGATGACCCCAGGTGAAGTCACCCAGTTCCTGGGAGGCCCAGCTTTTCATGACTCTGGCCTTGCTGTGTGCTCTGCTAAAAGTGAAAGCAGGCCCTTCGCCACAGCGTCGCCACCCCCACCCCAGCCCAGCATTCAGTTGGTCTGAGTCATCCCCTCAGCAGGCTTTTGCATTCCATCCCTGACCCCCGGGACCACCATCCCTGACCCCTGGGACCGCAATCCCTGATCCAGGCAGCAGCAACAGCAACGTAGTGGAAGAAGACGCCAGGCTTGGGGCTGCTGGGCCGGCTCAGCTGGGGAGGTGCCTGAGGGCAAGGGAAGGCCTGCGGAGGCGCAGTCTCTTGTCTGAACCCTAGTCCAGCTGGGGCATCAGCCTGGCCTCCCTGATGCCCTTTGGAGTTGCCCCTTACTGGCCCCTAGTGCCTGTGGTGTCAATGGGGCTGACCCCATGCCAGCTCCAGGATGAATCTCACCTCTTCGCCTGGCCACGAGGCTTGACATCAGAAATAGGCACAGCCGGGCGTGGTGGCGCATGCTCGTCATCCCAGTACTTAGGAGGCTGAGAGGATCGCGGTTTGCAGGCAGCCTGAGCTACTTAGTGAGGCCCTCTGCAATTCAGTGAGACCCTGTTTCAAAATAAAGAAGAAAAAAAGAGCCGGGTGTGGTGATGCACGCTTATAATCCCAGCATTTGGGAGGCTGAGACAGGAGGATTGCGGTTCACGGACAGCCTCAGCTACTATTTAGGCCCTTTGCAACTCAGTGAGATCCTGTTTCAAAATAAAGAATAAAAAATAGGTCTGGGGGTGTAGCTCAGAGGTAGAATGCCCTTGGGTTCCATCTCCAGTTTTGCAAAAAAAGAAATAAAAAGGAAATAGGTACAAGACCCAAGCTGACCAAGGAGAGCCAGGCCTGGGACCTCTACTGGTACAATTGGGCAAGTGGGGGGTCTGGGGGATACCCTCTGCCTGTTAATTAAAGCGCGCGCGCGCGCGTGTGTGTGTGTGTGTGTGTGTGTGTGTGTGTGTGTGTAGGTACTGGGGATTGAGTTCAGGAGCATTCTACCTCTGAACTACACCCCCAGCCCTGTTTCTTTTCTTTTTTTTAATTTTTATTTAGTTAGTTAGTTGGGTTTTTTTGTTTGTTTTGTTTTGTTGCGGGTCTGGGGATAGAACCCAGGGGCACTTGACTTCTGAGCTACACCCCCTGCCCTGTTTTTTATTCTTTATTTTGAAACAGGGTCTCACTAAGTTGAGCCTCTGCAACTTAGTAGCTGAGGCTGTCTGGGAACTGCAATCCTTTGGTCTCAGCCTCCTGAGTGCTGGAATTACAAGCGTGTGCCACCACAACCGGCTTATTTTTTATTATTTTTATTATTATTTGTGTGTGTGAGAGAGAGAGTGTGTGTGTGTGAGAGAGAGCGAGAGAGAGAGAGAGAGAGAGAAGAGAGAGAGAGAGAGAGGTGTACTGGGGATGGAACCCAGGGCCCTTCTACCTCCAGGCTATACTCTCAGACATATTTTTTTTAATATATTTAATTTGGAAACAGGGTCTCACTAAGTAGCTGCACTATCCTCCTGTCTCAGCCTCTCAAGTACTGGGATTACAAGCATGTGCCATCACGCCCCACCCAGCTTCTTTCTTTCTTTCTTTTTTTTTTTTTTTTTTTTTTTGAAACAGTCTAAGTTGCTAAGGGCCTCACCAGATTGCTAAGATGGGCCATAAACCTGCCATCCTCCTGTCTCGGCCTCCCAAGTACTGGGGTTTCAGGTGTGTGCCAATTCTCTGGGCTCCTCCAGAAGCCTTTAAGTTTTCTTTCATTGAAGTGGTATTTCACTAGGAAAAATAATCTCATCTCTGTTCTTGTATCCCATACTTAATAATGAAGTACAATCTAAGCCTGTTGTTATGTGAATAAAACAGTGATTGGCTAGCTTTTGAGTGCCTTTGTTAGAAGTCCAGTCGGCGTTTCTGTGACTTGCCGTGTGCTGGGCCCTGTTCTAAGCCTTTGACTATTGTTACTTTGTCTTGTCCTATGTTATTCCCATTCTACAAAGGGAGCATAACGAGGTTAGTTAGGTAACTTGTTCAAGAACAAGCCCCAGCCCTAGGGCGGCCGCCCACCCTTCAGTGTCTCCCGAAGGGTTTCAAGAGTTTCCCTTTCTATCCCCAAAGGAAGGAAGTGGACTTTTTTTTTTTTTTTTTTTTTTTTTGGGGGGCAGTACTGGGGATGGAACCCAGGGGCATTCTACCTCCGAGCTACAGACCCAGCCCTATTTTTTTTTTCTTTATTTTGAAACAGTCTTACTGAGTTACAGAGGGCCTCACTAAGTAGCTGAGGCTGGCTGAGAACCTGTGATCCTCCTGTCTCAGCCTCCCAAGCACCAGGATCACAAGCATGTGCTGCCACACCTGGCTGGAAGTGACCTTCTTAACATGAAGTGACCACCCCAACAGGTGTGTTCCACACCCACTCGAGTTGTAAACATGTAGTTGAAGCCCATCTCCCAGCAGGCCCCCCGAGTTCTGGATGGGGTCAGTTCTGGCCCCTGCAGCAGGCACCTGGCCTCTCTCGCTTCTGTACTTCATCTGAGGGGCCAAATGAGAGCTGTACATGGTCAGAGGACCTAGACCCAGCAGTCCTCGCCTGGGCAGCCGGAGACCTGCCCCAGCACCTGCCTGTTAGGTAGCTAGTTAGACCTTAGCACACAGACCGGAAGTTCCCCTGCACAGCCTGGCTCACTTCCACCCCTTCCCCACTGATAGAGAGCAAGTGCAGGGTCACTAAGGTGCGGCACACAGGGGGCAGCGGACCACCTCAAATGTAACCACGGAAGAAGGTGTGGAGCCAAGCACGGTGGCGCACGCGTGCAATCCCAGCATTAGGGAAGCCGAGACAGGAGGATCACAGTCCGTGGCCAGCCTCATGGCCAGCCTCAGCTACTACTTAGTGAGGCCCTTTGCCACTCAGTGAGACCCTGTTTCAAAATAAAGAATAAAAAATAGGGCTGAGGGTGTTGCTTGGAGGTCGAATGCCCTCAGGTTCAATCCCCAGCACCATAAAAAATAAAAATAAAGAAGCTGTGCAGGGGAAACACGAAACCCAGCCGTGGGAGACCCCAGGCTGCTCTCTGGCCAGGTGGCTGCCCCAGGCCGCCGCCTCTCCTGGGAGGCCCGTGGGAGGGCTGTCCCTGGAGCGGCCTTCCCACAGGGCAGCCGCACTTCTCTAGATAAGCCCCCTGTACCCTCATGTGTGCTTTCTGTTGGATAGCTTTCCAGGAAGATAGGAAACACTTGAGGTGGTGTGGAATGGTTTTTAAATCTCCCACCCGGCAGGCAGCATGGCCAAGCCCAGGAGTGTGGCCTGGTTTCTGCCAAATCCTCCCCCTGAGCTTCAGTCTCCTCCCCCGCTGGGGAGACTCCCCAGGCACCCACAGCAGGTCCTGTGGGAGGGAGAAAGCAGTGGTGCCTTTACGCGGGAGAGTCATGGTGTCCCTGGGTGGTAAGATGCCTGGCCTTCAATTCATTTGTTCCCTAACTGAACATGGGTTCCGGTAGGGCTGTGTCGAGGCATGGGGATAGATCAGAGAGCAAAGCCGGCCAAGATCAGGCCACCCTGGAGCTCATGTAGCTCTGGTGCTCGGGGCCGCCGGACTTGTGGCCCGGTGTGGGGAGGGACTGAGGGCGCAGGAGGGAGAGGCTGTGTTCCCCTCCAGCGCTGAGCCCTGAGCTGTGCCTGGCTTCTCTGGGTACAGGTTTCAGGGACCAAATGCCAGTGTCCATCCCGAGTTCACAAGTTCAAGCACCCACCCTCAGTGCGATGGTGTTTGGAGGCGGGGCCTTTAGGAGGGACTAGATTTAGCGGGGTCATGAGGCTGGGCACCGATGATGGCATTCGTGTATAAGACGACGCAGAGGGACAAGAGCGTTCTCACGCCGGTCTATGAAGACACAGCAAGGAGCCAGACACACGCACCAGACCCATTGCCAGGAACCGAGGCCTAGCACTTGCCCCTGGACCTCTTGGCCTCCGAGACTGTGAGAACGGATGTACGCTGCTGAAGGCGCCCGGCTTGTGCTGCACTGGGGCAGCCTGAGCTACCAGGAGCGGCCTGAGCGAGGAGCCGCTGGATGGCCCGCCAACTGGATGGTCCACCTCCAGGAATCCTCCCATGGCCACTCATAGTTAAACAGTAACCACCCGCCTGGCCACCTCAGCCACTCCCTTGCCCAGCCACCTCCTAAGGGAGACGAAGCCATAAACGCTGTCTCCTTTGGTCTTTCTCCAGGGCCTCCTGAGAGGAGCCACACCTGCGGACTCTCTTACCTGAGCCTGGGTCTGAGGGGGTCCAGGTTTGGGACAGAGGCTGGAGGGGGGTACTTGGGTCTCAGTCCTCCACAGGTGTTTTGGGGGTTACATCATGCACAGCCTCTTCCAGACGGCTCCCTGTGGAGCTCCTGGACTGGTTTAATGAGCCCTCAAGTGCCCGCCTCAAGCAAGACGCCCCAGCCTGCCTGGTGTCTGGGAAAAAGTGATTTAGAGAAGCAGGCGGAGCCTCACTGCATGGGCGTCCCCCTCATCCCCCGCCCCAGGCGGAGCCTCACTGCATGGGCGCCCCCCTCATCCCCCGCCCCAGACAGAGCCTCACTGCATGGGCGTCCCCCTTATCCCCCGCCCCAGGCAGAGCCTCACTGCATGGGTGTCCCCCTCATCCCCCGCCCCAGGCGGAACCTCACTGCATGGGTGTCCCCCTCATCCCCTGCCCCAGGCAGAGCCTCACTGCATGGGTGTCCCCCTCATCCCCAGCCCCAGGCGCTTCAGAAACAAGGAGGCCCAGCTGTTGTGCTCAGTCCTGCCCACCCGGGCATTTCTAATTATGAGCTTAAATTTACAATCCTAGAATCCAGAACTTGTGGCGACAAATCTAGGGAAGGGGTGCATAGTCGCCAGATAGCAGTTTATAATATCTGCAGAGCTTTCTTCTCATCGTATTCTTTCCCCTCTTTAAAACAACTCTGTAAAATAGGTAGGATTTTTTTGTTATCCCCAGCTTATCTATGAGAATGCTGAGGCTCCAGGCAGTAAACTTTTGTGAGCAGAGTGCCAGGACACAGAGGCAAGTCTTCCAACTCCAAAGCTCAGGCGGATTTTAGGCCTAGTTCTAGGGAGGGCAGAAAATCACATGACCCCACAGCTCTGCTCATGACAGACATCACTAATCATTCTTGGTAGACATCGCTAATCAGTTGCAGTACTTTTTTTTTTTTTTTTTTTGTATGTGTGGTACTGGGGATGGAACCCAGAGGCATTCTACCTCCGGGGTACATCCCAACCTGTTTTATTTTTTGTTTGGAAACAGGGTCTCTCTAGGTTAATGATAATCTCATTACTTGTGGAGACTATCCTCGAACCTATGATCTTCCTGTCTCAGACTCCCACATACTGAGATTATAGGTGTGTGCCACCATGCCTGGCCTGCAGTACTCTTTTGTTTTTCTTTTTTTTTTTTTCTATTTATTTATTTTTGGTGGTACTGGAGTTCCTGGAAACCCTTCTGCCTCCGGGCTACACTCCCAGACCTATTTTATACTTTTTTATATTTGGAAACAGGTCTCATGAGCCAGTGCAGCTGGCTTCGAACCTGCGCGATCCTCCTGTCTCCGCCTCCCAAGCGCGGGGATTACAAGCGTGCCCACCACGCCCAGCGGCAGTACTCTTCTAATAAGCTCAGAGGCAACTCTGAATTCAACACGACACCCTGTCACCTATCAGATGATCATATCTGCAGGATATGCCCTCATTATGATCCCGCGTCATCAGCCGCAAGCCCTCAGGGCTCAGACACAACCCAGGCTGCTTGAGTTCCCAGCCCACGGGACCTGCTGTATGGCGGTTCTAGACAGGGTCCCTGGCGCCTCTGTCCTGAACCCCCCATCTATCTAACCATGGGCTTTCTCAGAGAACAGCGATGCAGGTTTGCTCGGGCCTCCAGCGATTGCTCCAGAAGAAGTTTGTATCAGGAAACACTTCTGCTTCCACTTCCTACTCCCGTGCCCATGGTAGTGAACGTTACAGAAATGTCATCGTAGTGCTCTGATCTTGGAGCTGGCTGTTCTCATAGCTGGGTGCTTGGGACCTTTAGCCTGGTGGTGAGCGCAGTTTCCGATTTCCTGCCCTGTCTTCATAGGGAGTGTCCCTGAGGCTTTGCTCTGTCTGCGGGAGGCGGCAGGCGGAGGTTCAGGCCCCTGACCTGCCTTAGCCTACTTAATCTTCACAACACAATTATATTTATCCTCACTTTTACAGATTTGGAAGCAGAAGCACAGAAAGGTAAAATTACCTACCCACTTGCCTAGCTTAGAAGCTTGGAAGCTTCTAGCCTACGGGCTAGATTGCTCTGAGCAATGCTGTGTGGTCTGCTGTATGGATGCAATAATGTGTCCACCTGCTCTGTTTAAAGGCCACTCCTTGTTTCTGCAGACAGGCCTCAGCACCGGCCTGGGAGGGTTTGAGGTTGGTCATATTACTCCTTTAGTTCTTACCATAAGCTTGGGAGTTTGCACTATCCGGCCTACTGCCTTTACAGACGGGGAGACTAAGTCACAAAGCGTGTCTTGGCTTCTCAGAGCCGCACAGCTCCAATGTGGGCTCTCCCCTACCCATGAGCCCAGGCCCCCACTGGCTGCTTCTCTGTTTCTTGCAGCCTTTCCCCCTCCTCCAGAATGTCCTCCCACCCTGGCCTTCCTTCTCCCTCTTTTCCTCCACCCTCCACAGCCCTCCTCCCAGAAAAGGGGCCCAACCGGAAGGCCGGACGTGTTAGGAAGCTCCAGCCACGTGAGCCGCCCAGAGCCAGGGATTCTGAGCAGCCGGTGGCTTTAGGAGAAACTGAAACTGGGTTCGCTGGGGGCGGAGTGGTCACTGGGAATTTAAAGAGCCGCCACTTCCTCGGGCCCCCAGAGGGCACTGGGAGGTCACAGCGTTGAGGGACACCCAGGACCTGCAGGAGCTCCTGCTCCCCTGCCCAAGCCATGCACCTCTGCGGGGGCAACGTGCTGCTGACCGGGCCAGTGAGTACAGGGGACAGGGGTGGGGGAGGGATGCCTGGGGTGCGGGTCCACGCAGGCAGGGATGCAGAGGGGGCGCGGGCAGCCTCCCCGCAACCCCTGTCGGCAGTCGGGGGATTGGAATGAGGCCTTTCCAGTTCTGCTACTGCAGAGCCAGCCTCCAGCTCGGAACCTGGACGCTGTCTACCTGCGCTGGCCTAACTCACCTGTTCCCCAGCTGCCCTACAGGAGCTGCTCCCCACATCCCCAGCCACGCTCCTCTCGGAAGCCTCCCCCTTCCCGCTCTGGGTCCCTCCCCAGCCTCTAGTCTCTTGTCCCCCCTCCCCAACCCACAGGAGGACATGGCCAAAGCCGAGCTGAGGAGCAGCCCGAGTCCTCAGGCGGGGTGGCCCGGGGTCCTAACCTCAGGACACACCGCGCAGGCGCCGGGCACACACCTCTGCTGGCCTGGGACGTCCCGGCGGACCTTTTTGCTGCCTCTCTGGAACTCTGGGCGTTTTAGTTAAATAATATACATATATATATATATATATATATATATATATATATATATATATATATAGTGTGTGTGTGTGGGGGGGGTGGTGTGGTGTGGGATATTGAACCCAGAGGCATTCTACATCTAAGCTACACCCCAGCCCTATTTTTTATTCTTTTTTTTTTTTTTTTTTTTTTTTTTTTGCAGTACTGGGTAGGGAACCTAGGGTCATTCTACCTCCAAGCTACATCCCCAGCCCTATTTTTTTTCATTCTTCTTCTTCTTGGTTTTGTTGTTGTTGTTGTTGTTGTTTTTTGTTTTGTTTTGTTTTTTTTGGTGGACCTCTTGGTCAGGAACAGCCATCCCTTGACTGTGGGGGTGACCTTCGTTCACCCTGCTCCCCGCCAAGGCGGCTCAGGGCTTCTCTGCTCTGCGCCTCGCGGCGGCCTGGGGAAAGTGCCTTCGAGCACTGTGAAGATTAAATGACCTGGCTCAGGGCAGCGAGAAGCCAGCCCCAGGAGGCACAGCTTGTGATGTGCAGTTGAAATCAGTTCTGTCTGGGTTCGAATCCCAGGTTCCCCGGCTTCCCGCTAGCCATTGCCCCCAGGGGAGCTGTGGGGCCTGGGCAAGGCTGGCCTTCCTGTGGAGTGCAGATGCGAGGGTGTGAGCACTGAGGGAGCGAGAAGCTTCTGGGAAAACAGGCCCTTGGGTGCTTGATGCTGGAGAAAGACATGGCTTTCCAAATGGCTGACCAAGTGGAGGGCACAAGCCCCTGCTGGGCCCCTGAGTTCTCTGCCTCTGGCTCAGCAGGACCCCCAGGATTGTCAGAAGCAGCTGAAGAAGAAACAGAAGAACCGGGTGGCTGCCCAGCGCAGCCGGCAGAAGCACACGGACAAGGCAGACGCTCTGCACCAGGTGGGGACATAGTCTGTCTTAGTCTACTCTCTGATGCTATAACTGAATACCACAGACTGGGTAATTCATAAAGAAAAGAGGTTTATCCAGCTCAGGCTTCTGGGGGCTAGGAAGCCCAAGGACACCATCTTCCCAGTAGCAGCCGGTGAGGACCTTCCTGCCGGGTCTCGGCATGGCGGAAGGATGTCACATGGACAGGCAGAGCAAGCGAGACTGAGAGAGGTCACTCGGGGGATTGAAACCAGGGGCATATTACCTCTGAGCTATACCCCCAGCCCCATTTTATTCTTTATTTTGAAAGAGGGTCTCACTAAGTTCCGGAAGGCCTCACTAAGTAGCTGAGGCTGGCCACGGACCTGTATCCTCCTGTCTCAGCCTCCCAAGTACTGGGATTATAAACATGTGCTACCACGCCCGGCGAGAGCTCACTCTTAACAAAGCCCCTCTCGGTGACCTCTATCCCACAGCCCATCCACGTTGCTTGACTCCCTCACAGATTAGGAAGGCCATCCATCAGAGCAGGGAGCTTGTCTCCTCCCCCTGCTTGCCCCTCACCTAAAGGAGAGGCTCCACAGTCCACCACTGAAGCCAGGCGTGGCGGTGCATGCCTGTAACCCCAGTACTTGGGAGACTAAAGCAGGAGGATCGCAGGTTTGAGGCCAGCACGCAGTGACTTAGTGCAACTCTTTTTTAAATAAAAAATAAAGTAGGGGTGGGTGTGTAGCTTAGAGGTAGAATGCTCCTGGGTTTAATCCCTAGTGCCTGTTCCCAACACACACACACACACACACACACACACACACACACACACACACACACTAACCAGTGAGCAAATGATAGGGTCAGGATAAAGCACTCTGGGACCAGGTAGATACATGCAGGCAAGGGTGACACATTCATCTGCTCTGGCTATAATACAAAACACCCAGAGCAGCAAATCTACACAAGAAACTTGCTGGGCACAGTGGTACACACCTGGCACCACCAGGAGAGAGGAGCTCGAGACAGGAGGAGTGCAGGTTCTAAGCCAGCCTCCACAAATTAGTGAGACTCTATTTAAAAGACAAAAACAAGCCAGGCGGGTGGCACACGCTTGTCATCCCAATACTTGGGAGGCTGAGACAGGAGGATCACAGTTTTGAAGCTAGCCTCAGCAATTTAGTAAGAATCTCAGCAACCTGGTGAAATCTTGTATTAAAACAAAAACTAAAATAGGGCTGGGGTGTATTTTGGAGGTAGAATGTCCCTGGATTCAGTCCCCAGTTCCACAAAATAAGTGAATAAATATTGTGTGTGTGTGTGTGTGTGTGTGTGTGTGTGTGTGTGTTACTGGGGCTTGAACCCAGGGATATTCTACCTCTGAGCTATACCCTTAGACCTATTTTATTCTTTATTTTGAGACAGGGTTTCCCTAAGTCACTGATGCTGACCACAAACCTCCAGTCTCAGCCTCCCAAGTCCAAGTATTGGGATTACAAGTGTGTGCCACCACACCAGGCTAAGGATAAAATTTTTTAAAAAATAGAATAAAGCTAAGAGTATAGCATAGAGGTAGAATACCCCTGGGTTCAATCCCAAATATTTCACACACACAATTATTTCTCAAGTGCTGGAGACTGGAAGTCCAAGATCAAGAGGCACATGGATTTACTTCCTGCTGAGGGTTCCCTTCCTGGTTTGAAGGTGGCCGCTTTCTTTCATGGCTTGTCTCAGTCAACATTCTCCCTGCTGTAATCCAAAACAACTGACCACTCAGTTTAGAGGAAGGAATATTTTTTTGCTCACCGATTTTGGAGATTTCAGACTTTCAGTCCATGTTAGACTGGGTCTGTGGAGCTCAGGGCACAGTGACGTGAAGCAGAGAGAGGGAGAGAGCAACGCTCTGCTCTTACACCCTGGAGGCCAGAAACAAAAGAGTGAGCAGGGGGATGGAAGACCTTATCTATCCCAAGGCCGCACCCCCAGGGACCCCTTCTTAGCAACCAACTTCTAACATTGCTACCTGTTTCTATGAGGACTAAGCGGGACATTTAAAACCCAAACCATTATGTAGTTTTTCTCCCGTGGATGTGAGAGAAAACTGGTTTCTTTTCCCTTCCTTTTTTTTTTTTTTAATCTCCCTTTCTTTTCATATACAGCCACCGATTCTATCAGATTAGAACCCTATACGTATGACTTTATTTAATCTAAATTACCTCCTAAAAGCCCTATCTCTAAATATAGTCACATTGGGAGTTGCAACTTCAGCATATGAATTGTGGAGGGACACGATTCAGTCCATGCCATGTAGGTAGTGGCATCAGGTGATCTAAAGAGGAGAGGAAGACTGGGCATAGTGGCACACACCTGTCATCCCAGTACTTGGGAGGCCAAGACAGGATGATTGTGGGTTCCTGGCCAGTCTCAGCATCTTAGTTAAGCCCTCTGAAACTAAGCGAGACCCAATTTCAAAATATAAAATAAAATAGGGTTGGGGACATAGCTCGTAGGTAGAATGCCCCTGGGTTCCATCCCCAACTATCCCCTCCCATGCTCACATACAAAGAGGAGGTGAAAGCTGAGCTGGTTTTGAGGAGCAGTAGGAGATTTCCAAGGGTAAGAAAACTCACAGGGGCCAAATGAAACAGTGCTGGCCTGCTGTGGGGAGCAGCGCCTGCAGACCGGGGCGTGTGAGGACACTGCCGGGGACGTGCCTGGGAGACTGCACTTGCATGTATTTCTTCCCTCTGCAAGTGCCTGTTGGGTGTTTCCCATGTGACGGGCACAGGTCTGAGCCCTGGAGGGGGAGCATAGCAAAGGCTCCACCGCCTCGCCCCACAGCCAGCCTGTGTTCTCCTGTGGAGGCCAGATGGATGAACAAATGATCAGACAGTGATGAATCCTAGGGGGGAAATAAAACAGGAAAAAGGGAGTAGTGGGGTGACAGAGATGTAAGTAGGGGTCCTCCCCGGTAGTGACACTGGAGCAGGCTGACGATGGCCAATGAGTAAACAAAGAGTGACTCAAACCCCGGAGGAGAGTTGGAAGCGTTGGAGGATTTAGGTGCAAGGTGACCGATGGCATGTGTCATTTATTTATTTGTGATCTTGTGGTGCTGGGGATTGAATGCAGGGGGAGGTTAGCCTGAGCTACACCCCAGTCTTATTTTTGAATTTGTTATTACTTATTTATTTATTGTGGTGCTGGGGATGGCACCCAGGGGCATTCTACCTCCGAGCTACACCCTCAACCTGATTTTTTATTCTTTATTTGGACACTGGGTCTCACTAAGTTGTGGAGGGCCCCACTAAGTTGCTGCAGCTGGCTGCGGACCCAGATCCTCCTGTCTCAGTCTCCCAAGTAATGGGATTACAAGTGTGTGCCACCACGCCTGGCTCTATTATTATTATTATTATTTTTGGAAGAGGATGTTGCTAAATTTGTGTGGGCTGGCCTGGAACCTGCAACCCTCCTGTCTTAGCCTCCCAAGTACTGGGATTATAAACATGTGCCGTCAAGCCTGGCTTGATGGTATGTTTTAGAAATATCCACATGCAGAAACCAGCCTAAGAGTGGAGCCACTGGTAGCTTTGGGGTGTTTTGGAAATTTGAGTCCAAGGCTTAAGCCATTTTTTTCTGCAAAACATTCTAGTAACTTCTTTCAAAGTTTTCAAGATTCAAGGCATAGTGGTTCATGCTTGTAATTCTAGTACTTGGAAAGCTGAGCTAGGAGGATTGCAGGTTTGAGTCAGTCTCAGCCACCTAGTGAAGCTGTTTCAACACAAAATAAAAAGAGCTGGGGATGTAGCTCAGAAGTAGAATGTGCCTAGGTTCAATCCCTAGTAACACATACACACACACACATACATGCACACACAAACACACACACCACACAAAATGTGTCCCAGAGAGCTAGGTGTGATGACACATGCCTATAGTCCCAGTACTTGGATGTTGAGGCAAGAGGGCCACAGGCCTGGGGCCAGCACATGGTAACTTAGCAAGACCCTGTTTTAAAATAAAAAATAAGCCGGGTGTGGTGGTGCACGCTTATAATCCCAGCATTCGGGAGGCTGAGACAGGAGGATTGCAGTTTGTGGACAGCCTCAGCTACTTAGTGAGGCCCTTTGCAACTCAGTGAGACCCTGTTTCAAAATAAAGAATAAAAAATAGGCTGGGAGTAGCTTAGAGATAGAATGCCCCTGGGTTACACCCCCAGTACCACAAAAGTTAAATAAATAAATAAACAAACAAACAAACATCCTGGGGGCATGTCTCAGAGGTAGAATGACCCTGGGCTCAATCTCAGTACCAGGGGGGAAAATGCCCCAGAAAGTAGACTGAAGGAGGTTGTTCAAGTTATTCAGCCTTATGAAATATGGAAATAAAGTTTTTTGTGTTTTTGCCATTGTTGTCGCAATAAAATGGTAACTTAGAAGTAGAAATTGAGCCAGGCATGGTGGCGCACGCTTGTAATCCTAGCGTTTGGGAGGCTGAGACGGGAGGATCACAGGTTCTCAGCCAGCCTCAGCCACTTAGTGAGGCCCTCCGCAACTTAGTGAGACCCTGTTTCAAAATAAAGAATAAAAAAAATAGGGCAGGGGGTGTAGCTCAGATCCACGAAAAAAAGAAAGAAAGAAAGAGAGAAAGAGAGAAAGGAAGGAAGGAAGGAAGGAAGGAAGGAAGGAAGGAAGGAAAAGAAAGGAAGGAGAAAGAGAGAGAGAGAGGGAGGGAGAAAGGAAGGAAAGAAAGAAGGAAGGAAGATGGCTAGGGATGTAGCTCAGTGATTGAGCACCCCTGGGTTCAATTCCAAGAAAGAGAGAAAGAGAGACTGAGACAGAAAGAAATTTCACTATACACTAGGCTCCGCACTGGGCCCTAAGGACACAAGAGGAAGAAGATTCCTCCTCACTAGGACTTCATTGTCTAGCAAGAGGCCTAATATAAAGCACATTTTTTGTTAATTTTAATTTTATTTTATTGAGACAAGGTCTTGCTATTTTGCCCAGGCTGGTCTCAACTCCTGGGTTGGAGCAACTTCCTGCTTCAGGGTGTGTGTGTGTGTGTGTGTGTGTGTGTGTGTGTGTGTGTGTGTTAGACAGTGGTCCAGCAGAGGAGACAGAAAACGTGTTGAGGAAGCTATTCCACTTGAGGGACAGCAAGAGAGGGGAGCAAGGCAGAGGCAGGCAGGATGGAGCTGCTGGTCTGAGCTGGGGTCACCATGTTGGTTTCGATCCAAAAGGATTTTTTTGTGTATACTGGGGTTTGAATCCAGAGGCATTTACCTCTGAGGTACACCCCCAGCCCTATTCTGTATTTCTTTATTTTTTATTGGTGCACTGTAGTCATACATCCTAGTGGGGTACAAGATGGTGGAGGTACACATGCACACATCACTCATTTAGCCCCTCCCCAATTCCCACCCATCCCCTCCCCCCTTTCATTTTATTATTTATTTATTTATTTATTTTGTGGTACTGGGGTTCCTGGAAGCCCTTCTACCTCCGGGCTACACTCCCAGACCTATTTTATATTTTTTAATTTAGAAACAGGGTCTCCTAAGCCAGCGCGCGCGGCTGGCTTCGAACCTGCGCGATCCTCCTGTCTCTGCCTCCCAAGCGCAGGGATTACAAGCGTGCGCCACCACACCCGGCTTTTCATTTTATTTTGAAACAAGGTCTCACTAGGTTGATGAAGATCACATTACTTGCTGAGGCCTTGAACCTGCGGTCCTCCTGTCTCAGCCTCTCAAATACTGGGATCACAAGAATGCTCCATCATGCTTGGCTTCAGAACAGGAGGAATTTGAATCCTGGGCATCTTGAGCTCCGTTATTTATTTATTTGTTTATTTATTTATTTATTTTTGAGATACTGGGGATGGAACCCAGGGGCATTCTACTCCCAAGCTACACCCCCAGCCCTATTTCTTTTTTATTCTTTATTATGAAACAGGGTCTCACTGAGGTGTAGAGGGCCTCACTAAGTAGCTGAGGCTGGCTGCGAACCGTGATCCTGCTGTCTCAGCCTCCCGAATGCTGGGATGACAAGCAGGAGCCAACAGGCCCGGCTAACTTGATCTTGAGCTCCTTTAAAGAGCTTCAACCCACAGTCAGTTACTGTCACCAAAGGCCTCCTCTGGGCCAAGAGAAGGGGTGGTTTGAGGGCACACTAGTCGGGAGGCCAGTGGAGACCCTGGCTAGAGAGGGACCTGCAGAGAGCAGAGGGCAAGGCAGGTCAAGCCCTGTGAGGACAGAGGGTGGGAGACTGGACCATGGTGGCAGAGGGATGGCCAGAGAGAAGCCAAGGAACTCCAGCCTGGACAGTCAGCCCGTGGTGGCAGCAAGGACCCTGGGGGCACAGGGCTCATGCTGGGCTCCGATGCCCACTGACACCCCCTGCCTGTCCACCTGCTTCTCCCCCAGCAGCACGAGTCCCTGGAGAAACACAACCGCGCCCTGCGGAAGGAGATCCAGGCCCTCCAGGCTGAGCTGGAGCGGTGGAACCAGACCCTGCACCTACACGAGCACTTGTGCCAGCTGGACTGCACCTCCCACCAGGACCCTGTGCCTGCCGGCTGCTGGGACCACGGCCAGCGGCTGCCAGGACTGCCCGCTCCCCAAGGACAACATGGCTGCCAGGAGCAGCTGGGCCTGTTCCAGGCCCCGGGCTCCTCTCCCCCAGCTCAGCAACTCTCCCCAGACCTACACCCTCATGACTCCCCTGGCCTCCTCCCATTCCTCCCACCCTCGCTGTCCCTCGACCACGACCACACCGTGGTGGCCGTGCCTCCCGCCCAGCTGTCCCCCAGCCCTGTCCTGTCTGCATCGCCCACTGGCTCCAGCCTGCTGGGGCCTTCCTCTGTGCTCGGCGCACTCCTGCCCAGCCCCCCAGCCCAGCCTGCCCCTCCGCAGCACCCTGTGCTGGAGCACCTCTTGAGGGGGAGGCTGGGGGCCTCTCCCCACAACCCCTCTGCCGCTCCCGGGCCTGGAGGTCTGCAGAGGGCACCCAGGCCTGTCCTCTCGGCAGGTGATTGGCCAGGGGGCACTGGGGACCCCAGCCCCTACTCTCTGCTGGCCTTCCCCCTCCTCTCCTCCGCTCAGGTCCACTTCTGACCTGCTCCCACAGACCCTGCAAAATTGAAATTATCATTCCGTTCTTTCAGACATACAGAGGCTCCGCCAAGCTGGGCGTGGTGGCGCACACTTGGAACGCCAATACTTGGGAGGCTGAGACAGGAGGATGGCAGGTTCTCTGCCAGCTACTCAGTGAGGCCCTCTGCAACTTAGTGAGACCCTGTTTCAAATAAAAAAATAAAAGAATAAAAAATAGGGCTGGGGGTATAGCTCAGAGGTAGAATGCTCCTGTGTTCAATCCCCAGTATTGCAAAAAATAAACAAAAAACCAGAAACTCCAAGAAGCCAAATGACATGTCCAAGACCATATAGCCGTGTGTGTGTGTGTGTGTGTGTGTGTGTGTGTGTGTGTGTGTGTGTGGCTAGTGATTGAACCCAGGGATTCTATCACTGAGCTACACTCCCAGTCCTTTTTATTTTGAAGCAAGATCTCGCTAAGTTACAAGGCTTGAACTTGGGGCCCTCTTGTCTTAGTCTCCCACCGCATCTGGCAAACTTTGTTTTTGTTTGTTTGTTTGTTTTGCGGTAATATGGATGGAATCCAGGGGCATTCTACCTCTGAGCTACACCTCCTGCCCTACTTTTTTTTTTTTTATTCTTTATTTGGAAACAGGGTCTCACTGAGTTGCAAAGGGCTTCACTAAGTAGCTGAGGCTGTCTTTGAACCACGATCCTCCTGTCTCAGCCTCCCGAGTGCTGGGATTACAAGCGTGCGCCACCACGCCCGGCTTCGTCGTCGTCGTCGTCGTCGTTGTTGTTGTTATCAACATTATTATTTTAGTTTTCCACACAATCTTTTTTGTACTTGAAACACTACTGTCTCTCCTGGCGGGATCCAGGTCAGGTGTCTGAAAACAAGCTGGTGTGAGGGGCTTTACTGCTGGGCTGAGACGGCTCTCCTCTCTGCTTTAGGATTCTTAGGGCCAGAGCCTGTTAGAAATCCTGCTCTAGCCAGGGACAGCCCAAAGTCCAAGCCTGGGGGAGGAGAGGCCAGGCAGAGCCCATGGTGGCCGCCTGCTTCCCCTGTGGCGTTTCCAGTGTGGAGAAGCAACCTGCGAAGTGGGGCTGCAGGGAGGCCTAAACAGGCTGCTACCCACAGCCACACCTCCTGGGGAGACCGCAGAGCAGCTCCTGCCTCCCCTTCCCCTCCCCAGGCCTGTTGGGTGGACCTCAGAGCATCCTGCTTCCTACACACCGAAGGAGGCTGGAGGAGAGTGGGAAGAAAGAGCCAGGCGCGGGTGCGGGCTTGAGCCTAGAGCAGTGGGGCTCACGTCCTCCATAGCACCCGAGCTATACACAGCGAGCCCCAGGTCACCCTCAGGCCCCGAGGCAGCTCCTGGGCCTGGGCATCCAGCAGCTGGAAGGGCTGGGCCGAGGCCAGGTGGAGCTCAGCTGGGGCGTCTGTCTCCTCTGAACGCACATCTCCCTCACACTCCAGAAAGACACTAGAAGATGGCTGGGGGTTGAACTGTGGCTGCTGGCCCAGATTTTTACACATGTGACTGAGACACCGTCATGGGCCCAGCGGCTCAGCACATGTGATGGGAAATAAAGCACTTTCCAGTCCTTCTTTCTTTGGCTGGCTGTTTAAAACTCTGGCTGTGCTCTGCACGTCTGAAACCAAAGGGTCTTTGAAAGAACAGGGAATGGTCTAGAATCTTGGAGGGGGGCCACCCCTCCTGGACTACCTAATCTAATCTCTGTTTCATTCTACCGATTTGAAAATAAACCCAGTGCCGGGTGTGGTGGTGCACGCTTGTAATCCCCGCACTTGGGAGGCGGAGACAGGAGGATCACGCAGGTTTGAAGCCAGCCACGCTGGCTTAAGAGACCCTGTTTCCAAATTTTTAAAAAAAGTATAAAATAGGTCTGGGAGTGTAGCCTAGAGGTAGAAAGGCTTACAGGAACCCCAGTACCACAAAAAAAAAAAAAAAAAAAAAAGGGAAAGAAAAAGGAAGGAAGGAAGGAAGGAAGGAAACAAGCCCAGAGGTAAGATGGACTTGTCCAAGTCGGGGTTCCTCAGAGGAACAGAACAAAGGGAGAGAGAAAAAGAGAGATTTAAATACTTGGGAGGCATGGTGGCACATGCTTGTAATCCCCATACTTGGGAGGTGGAGACAGGAGGATCGCAGGTTCAAAACCAGCCTCGGCAACATACTGAGGCTCTCAGAAACATAATGAGACCCTATTCCAAATAAATAAATTTGGGTGGGGGCATAGCTTAGAGATACAATGCCTCTGGGTTCAATCCCCAGTACCAAATAAAATACTTGAGAGGCTGAGACAGGAGGATGGCAGGTTTGAGACCAGCCTTGGCAATTTAGCAGGACTCACAGCAACTTAATGAGATCCTATTTCAAAATAAAAAGTAAAAACAAAGCTGGAGGTATAAGTTCAGAGGTAGAATGCCCCTGGGTTTAATCCCTAGTTAAAAAGAAGCCGGGCGTGGTGGTGTGCCGGAGCCAGCCGGCAAAAGTACAGGTTCCAAAGAGAGGAGTGAGGATGAAAGAATTCAATTCTAAGAATTTGATTCAAAGAATTTTAATTCAAGCACGGAAGGATCGCCAGTCCACGCCCGGGTCGATATCTCTACTGGCCGACCCGGGTTTATCTCTCTTGTCCTCTTTATACAGTTCCAGGTCGATCAATCCCTCGTGCCATCACCACCTGTGTGCATAACGGTCGGGTCAATCAATCCCTCGCGCCATCACCACCTGTGTGCATAACGGTCGGGTCAATCAATCCCTCGTGCCATCACCACCTGTGTGCATAACGGTCGGGTCAATCAATCCCTCGTGCCATCACCACCTGAGCTTCTCTCAGACCTTTTACTTGGAACTTTCCATCACCCCAAACCTTATTGACTCTGGGCAAAGGACAGTCAGAAGTATTCTTTTAGGGGAAAACCTTAATGACTCCCCACTGTGGCGCACACTTGTAATCCCAGCATTCAGGGGGTGGAGACCAGAGGATCACGGTTCACAGATAGCCTCAGCTACTTAGTGAGGCCCTTCGCAACTCAATGAAACCATGTTTCAAAAATAAAAAGACTAAAAAATAGGGCTGGAGGTGTGGCTTGAAGGTACAATGCCCCTGGGTTCCATCCCCAATACTGAAAATAAAAAAATAGGGCTGGGATTTAGCTCAGAGGTACAATGCCACTGAGTTCCACTCCCAGTACCAAAATAAATAAATATAATAAAAATGGCTGGGGGTGTAGTTCAGAGGTAGAACACCCCTGAGTTCAGTGGAAGGAAGTGAGGAAGAAGAAAAGGACAGAAAGAAATAAATTGGCTCAGCTGAATGTGGTGGCACATACCTGTAATCCTAGTACTTGGGAGGCTGCTGAGACAGGAGGATGATCACAGGTTCGAAGTCAGCCTCAGCAACTTAGTGAGACCCTGTTCCAGATAAAAATAATAAAACAGGGTTGGGGGTGTAGCCAGAGGTAGAAGGCCCTTGGGTCCCATTCCGAGTAACACACACGTGCGTGCGCATGCGCGCGCGCACGCGCGCACACACACACACACACACACACACACACACACACACGCTGGTTTGACTTTTGGGCTCAGAGAAGGTCAAGGTGCAATTTTCTCCCGTGGTACTGAATCCAGGTCCATCTGACTCCCACTGCCTCCACTATGACACAGAAGTTCAACCCCAGCAAAATCAAAGTCCTATACCTAAGTTGATGAGTGACCCACCGTTCCCTGAGGCTATCCACAAACCTGCCATCCTCCTGTCTCAGCCTCCCAAGTACTAGGATTACAAGCATGCACAACTATGTCCGGCTTGCTGAGGGTTTCATTAAGTTGCTGAGACTGGCCTTGAACCTGCGATCCTCCTGTCTCGGCCTCCCAAGTACAGGAATTTCAGGTGTGCGCCACCACGCCCAGCTCCCTGCACTCTTATAGCTGAGGATCAACCTTGGGGCTGGCACATACTCACAGATAAAAACCAAGAGGGCAAAAGTCAACTGCTAGCCCTAAACAAATAAGAGAGGGGCTGACTTCATTAATCTTGTTGGCGCAGGCTTGTAATCCCAGCACTTGGGAGGCTGAGACTGGAGGATCGCGGTTCGTGGACAGCCTCAGCTACTTAGTGAGGCCCTTTGCAACTCAGTGAGACCCGGTTTCAAAATAAAGAATAAGAAATAGGGCAGGGGATGTAGCTCGGAGGTCAAATGCCCCTGGGTTCCATCCCTAGACCCGGAAAAAAAAAAAACTAATCTTGTTTCATTCATCTGATGGACTCCTGAAGAGCTGCTGAGAATAAACAAGGCGTGGAAGATTATGTAGTGAGGTGAGAGAAAATGCTCGCAACATATTAAGCAGAGAAGGTAGACTATAGAAATAGAATTGCCAGGCAGGGCGTGGTGGCGCACGCTTGTAATCCCAGCATTTGGGAGGCTGAGACTGGAAGATCGCGCAGGTTCGAAGCCAGCCGCAATGGCGTGAGAGACCCTGTTTCAAAAATATAAAAAATAGGTCTGGGAGTGTAGCCCAGAGGTAGAAGGGCTTCCAGGAACCCCAGTACCACCAAAAAAAAAAAAAAAAAAGAAAAGAAAAGAAAGAAATAGAATTGCCAAGCTGGGCGAGATGGCGCACGCTTGTAATCCCAGCATTTGGGAGGCTGAGACTGGAGGATCGCGGTTTGTGGACAGCCTCAGCTACTTAGTGAGGCCCTCTGCAACTCAGTGAGACCCTATTTCAAAATAAAGAATAAAAAATAGGGCTGAGGGTGGAGCTCGGATGTAGAATGCCCCTGGGTTCCATCCCCAGTACTGCAAAAGAAAAAAAGAAAAAGAAAAAAAGAAAGGAGAGAAAGAAAAAAAGAGAAAAGAGAAATAGAACTGTCACTATAATTTAATGTTCTGCCTGCTCAAAAACATAAACAGAATCAACAGAGTGGGAAGGTGTTGTCCATTTTTGAGAGCCATAAGTGCTATATCTGTGAAGCCCCAAATTTGTAAAATTCTAGCACAAATTCATAAGCCTTCCACGAGGCTGAGTATGTCCTAGAAATACACATGTCTGGGCGTGTTACTGCTCTGTTGCTATGTAACGAATTACTCCAAAACTCAGAGGCTTAAGCAACAAAGATTTACCACGGCGCAGCTTCTATGGGTCGGGACTTGGTGTCACTTAGCTCGTCCTGCTGGGCCGAGGGTCTCATCGGGGCTGACGCAGGTATTGGCTCCGCACAAGGCTCCACGTAGGAACAGTCTGCGTCCAGGCTCTTATGTGGCTGCCTGTAAGGCATGTCCAAGCTTGTTTTTGTTTTTACAGTACTGGGAATTGAACCCAGGGCTGCTCTCTACCATTAAGCTACACCACCAGCCTTTTTATTGGTGTGTGGTACTGGGGCTTGACCCAGGGAAAATCTACCTCTGATCTGTATCCCCAGCCTTTTTTTTTTTTTTTTGAAACAGGGTCTCTTAAGCCAGCAAGGCTGGCTTTGAACCTGCGCGATCCTCCTGTCTCCACCTTCCAAGCGTGGGGATTACAAGCGTGTGCCACCACGCCCAGCAATCCCCAGCCTTTTTATGTGGGTTTATTTTTATTTATTTATTTATTTTTATTTATTTTGCGGGTCTGGGGATGGAACCCAGGGGCATTCAACCTCCAAGCTACAGCCCTGGCCCTATTTTTTATTCTTTATTTTGAAACTGGGTCTCACTGAGTTGCGGAGGGCCTCACTAAGTAGCCGAGGCTGTCTGCGAACCGCGATCCTCCGGTCTCAGCCTCCCAAATGCTGGGATTACAAGCGTGCACCACGCCCGGCTTTATGTGGGTTTTTAAAAAATGAGGGTCTTCTGCCGGGCGTGGTGGCGCACGCTTGTAATCCCCGCGCTTGGGAGGCAGAGACAGGAGGATCGCGCTGGTTCGGAGCCAGCCTCGCTGGTTTAAGAGACCCTGTTTCCACATAAAGTTAAAAACTAGGTCTGGGAGTGTAGCCCGTGGGAGTGTAGCCCGGAGGTAGAAGGGCTTCCAGGAACCCCAGTACCACCAAAAAAAAAAAAAAAAAAAAAAAAAAAAAGAGGGCCTGGCCTAAGTTGCTGAGGGTTTTGCTAAATTGCTGAGGCTGGCCTTGAACCTACGATCCTCCTGTCTTAGCCTCCCAAGTACTGTGATTACAGGCATGTACCACCACGCCAGGCTCCTTCTTACTTTTTATCTTTTATTTTGCTATGTTGCCCAGGGTAGCCTGGAACTTGCAGTCCTCCTGCCTCAGCATCCCAAGTCACTGGGATTACAAGTATACCTGGCCCAAGCTTGTCAAAAGAGAACTTCAGGTTCTGGATAAATGAGTGCCTTACCACATCAGCCTCTCCACAACGCAGCTCCACAGGGTGCTGGCTTCACTCAGAAAAAGCAAGCTAGAGAGGATAAGCACCATAGAAGGCATTCTCTTTTTAACATTTTTAAAATTCAAATACTTTTTTTGGCAGTTTTTTACATCCCAGGCCAAGGATTGGGCTTTTCTTTACTTTTTATTTTTCTTTCTTTTGAAACAGGTCTTGTTCAGCCAAGCGTGGTGGTGCACACCTGTAATTCCAGTACTTGGGAGACAGGAGGATTGAAGGTTCCAGGCCAGGCTCGTGAGACCCTATTTCAAAAATAAAAGACAAAAAAAATAGGGCTAGGGGTGTAGCTCGGAGGTAGAATGCCCCTGGGTTCCATCCCTGGCACTGAAAAAAAAAAAAATAGGGCTGGGAGTAGAAAATAGGGCTCAGAAGTAGAAAGCCCCTGGGTTCAATCCCTAGAACCACAAAAATAAAATAAGATACATTTTTAAAAATACAAAAATTAAGCCAGGTGTGATGGTGCAGGCTTGTAATCCCAGCCTTTGGGAGGGTGAGACAGGAGGATCGTGATTTGCCGCCAGGCTCAGCTACTTAGTGAGGCCCTTTGCCACTCAGTGAGACCCTGTTTCCAAATAAAAAAATAGGGCAGGTAGTGTAGCTTGGAGGTAGAATGCCCCTGGATTCCATCCCTATACTGGAGAGAGAGAGAGAGAGAGAGAGAGAGAGAGAGAGAGAGAGAGAGAGAGAGAGAGAAAGTGTGTCAGGCAGGCATGGTGGTGCACACTTGTAATCCCAGCATTCAGGAGGCTGAGACCGGAGGATCGTGGTTTGCGGACAGACTCAGCTACTTAGTGAGGCCCTCTGAAACTTAGTGAGACCCTGTTTCAAAAATAAAAAATAAAAAAAATAGGGCAGAGGGTGCTCAGAGGTCAAATGCCCTTGGGTTCCATCCCCAAACCCGTGAAAGAAAGAAAAAGAAAGAGAGAAAGAAAGAAAGAGAGAGAGACAGACAGACAGACCGGCAAGCAGCACCCAGTCCGTCCCAGCTGCCTGCTGGCAGGCACGGGGCGCCCCCTAGAGTGCTGGGCTTGGTCGCTTCTTAATCTCCGCGGTGTTTGCTTCACTGAGTTCACTGTATGAAAATTCCTTGCGCCCTGCGAGCGTTGATGACCGGGCCTCCCTTCAGCTATGTCTGCCCTACTTCAGTGAAAAGGGGTCGCATGTAACCAGTATGTGACTGTCCCTGGTGCTTACCCAGTGCTCAGTAAATGTTAGCTCTTAACAGGTGGATCGCAGGTTCCAGGGGCAAGTGAACAAGACCCTCCCTCAGCAACTTAGCAAGGCCCTGTGTAAATATACGTGTGTGTGTGTGTGTGTGTGTGTGTGTGTGTGTGTGTGTGTGTGTGTATTTGGGCTTAGGGTATAGCTTGGAGGAAAGAAAAAAAAATCCCATTCCTTCCCCCGTTAGCGATCAGAACCATGGACAGTTCAGAGCCTGTGCTAAGGGCTGCTGGCGGCCAAGGCAGGGATTTCAGGTTTCCAACTGTACCGGGGGAGGGCAAACGGAAGGACTCTGGAATCTTTTCTCCTGGCTTAGTGGTTCAGTGCCTTTATGGGCATTCCCACTCTGCAGAAAGGCCATTCCTTAGAGATCGCGAGTGTCTCTGTGTGTTCATGTGGAATTCCATTCCATTTTAAAAGATCCGCAGCCCCTTGTTTTTCCAAGCCAGTGCGTGCTGCGCTCTCCCTAGAGAGGCCAGTCCTGGACCTGGCGTATCTCACAGCTTGCCCGGGCCCCGGTTGGCTGTTGTCCTGTCTGTCTTGGGCTTGCGAGTGTCTGTTGTATTTCGGGCAGAGACCCTGACATAATCTGTGGCGGAGATCGTCTCTTGCCATCCTCAGACTCCTGACTCCGCCTCTTGGGGAGGGAGGGGACCCGGTGACCCACGGAGGATTCTCAGGGATACCCGAGTCTCAGCAGACGCAGTGGGAGTCGGCTCTCTCTCCAGCGAGTGCTCTTCCAAAGGGATCCCTCCAGGTGGGAAGGAGGTTCCGGTGTCAGTGGCTCACCTCCCTCTTGGGAATCCCTCCGCCTTCCTAGTTTATCCTCTATGGCCACCAGCTGCAGGAACCAGAACCAGCTCCCACTACTGACCAATACAAAGGCCGGCACTGGGGCGGAGCTGAGCTTAGAGGACCTAGAGGTCTTTTTTTTTTTTTTTTTTTTTTTCAGTACCTCTGAGCTATACCCTCAGCCCTACTTTTGTAGTCTTTTACATTTTGAGACAGGGTCTCACTGAGTTACAAAGGGCCTCACTAAGTACCTGAGGCTGTCCGCAAACCGTGATCCTCTGGTCTCAGCCTCCCAAAAACTGGGATAACAAGCGTGCACCAATGCACCCAGCTCCTGGAGGTCTTTTTGCAATCTCTCCCACCCCACCTCTTCCCTAAGTGCCAGAGCTTACACCTGGCTGGTGACCAGGGGTCTCAGCCTCCTTGTGGCCCAGGCACCCAACACACAAACAGAGAGAGATGAATGGCAGTCCCCACCCCTAGTCACCCCCAAGCCCAGGTCAGCTTTGCTCCCCGTGGCCGCCAGCCCAGCTTCTGGTCTGCCAGCTTCCCAAGCTGAGGGCTGTTGCCTGGCGGGTAATTGGCCAAGGAAGCCCAAAGGGACAAGGGGGAGGGGAGGGGGAGCCCCAGGTGCTGCAGGAAGTGGAGCTGTTGATTAAGAGGCTCCTTAGCTCCTTCCATCAGCCCCAGGGACAAGGCAGCTGCGCTCTTAAAGGAGACATGACCTGTTCTGACCCTCCCCGAGGCCCCAAGAGCTCGTGGGTGGAAGGGAGCCCCTCCCAATCCAGCTGCCCAACCTTAGTGACCCCACCAGCAGCAGCACCTGGGAACTTATTTGTTTGACAGGCGGGCGGGCCTTACAGGCACACACCTGTAATTGCAATACTTGGGAGGCTGATACAGGAGGGTGGCAAGTTCAAGGATAGCCTCAGTGAAAGTTTAGCAAGACTCTCGGCAACTCTGTTTAAAAACAAATAAAAAAGAGCTGAGGGAACCGGGCGTGGTGGCGCACTCTTGTAATCCCAGCATTTGGGAGGGTGAGATAGGAGGATCGTGGCTCACCAACACACTCAGCTACTCAGGCCCTTTGTAATTCAGTGAGACCCTGTTTCAAAATAAAGAATAAAAAATAGGGCTGGGGGTGTAGCTCGGAGGCAGAATGCCCAGGTTTAATCCCCAGACCCGTAAAAAAAAAAAAAAAAAAGGGATGAGGGTATAGCTTGAAGGCAAAATACTTCTGGGTTCAATACCTAGTACCACAAAAAAAAAAGAAAGAAAGAAAGAGAAAGAGAGAAAGAAAGAAAGAAAGAAGAAAAGAAAGCTGTCCAGTCCTAAGAGGGAGGCGGGCGGGCGGGCGGGCGGTGGGCAGGCAGATAGGCTGGCAGCCAGCCCGGGAGGGAGCTGATCTGCCAGGAGTATTAGAGTTTCCCAGAAGAGGTGGCCTTTCAGTCAGCCCTTGAAAGACGAATAAGAATCAACAGGCAAAAGTAAATGGACCAGGAATGGATGGTTTCAGGAATGTTTTTCTGAGACCAAAGTCTAACTTTAATTAATTAATTAGCTTATTTATTGTAGTACTGGGGATGGAACTCAGGGCTTTCCATGTGGTAGGCAAGAACTCTACCACCGAGTACATTCCCAGCCCCAAAGTCTGACACCTAAAAGCATCTTATAAAGCCGGGTGTGGTGGTGCATGTCTGCGATCCCAGTTCTTGGGAGGCTGAGACAGAAGGATCACAAGTTCAAGAACGGCCTCAGCAAGTAGTGAGACTCATCAACCCAGCGACACCCTGTTTCAAAATAAAAATAAAAATGAGGTGGAGATGTGGCTTAGAATCGCAGTTCTAAGGACAGCCTCAGGTAGAATACCCCCGGGTTCAATCTCCAGTACCACAAAAAGAAAAGAAAAGAAAAGAAAAGCATCTTTTTGCTTTGGGGATAAATGCAAGCACTGTAGCGGTGAGCTTCTTTAAGATGTAGCCCCAATATCCCACACAAACCCCATCTCCTCTAGCTTTATACTTTTGTGTTTTGTTTTCTCGTGGTGCTGAGGATGGAACCCAGGACCTGTGCATACCTGGCAAGTGCTCTACCACTAGGCCACAGTCCCAGAATTCGCAATTCGCACCCTCTTTATTTTTTTATATTTATTTATTTATTTATTTATTTATTTATTTATTTATTGCGGTACTGGGAAAGGATCCCAGCGCCATTCTTCCTCCGAGCTACACCCCCAGCCCTATTTTTTTTATTCTTTATGTTGAAACAGGGTCTCAATAAGTAGCACAGGGCCTCACTAAGTAGTAGGTGAGGCTGTCCTAGAACTGCGATCCTCCTGTCTCAGCCTCCCAAAGGCTGGGATTACAAGTGTGTGCCACCACGCCCGGCTGCACCCTCTTTATTATATTTGAGTAACACTGCAGTTTTGTTTTGTTTTTTTCTTTCAGAACTGGAGATTGGACCCAGGAGCATTTTACCTCTGAGCTACACCTCCAGCTTTTTTTTTTTTTTTTTTTTTTTTTTTTTTTGTGGTACTGGGGGGTGGAACCCAGAGGCTTTCTACCTCCGGGATATACTCCCAGACCTTTTTTTATATTTTATTTGGAAACAGGGTTTCACTAAGTTGTGAACCCGTGTGATCCTCCTGTCTCAGCCTCCCAGGCGTGGGGATTACATGCATGCGCCACCAGCTTATTTTTTATTCTTTATTTGAAGCAGGGTCTCACTGAGTTGCAGAGGGCCTAAGTAGCTGAGGCTGTCTGCAAACCGCGATCCTCCTGTCTCAGCCTCTACAAGGGTGCGCCACCACGCCTGGCTAACACTGTACTTGAAGACATACACAACAGGCGATTTCTTATTGTCCATGCTGCCCCTTCTGCCTGGAATGCCTTCCGCATGCCCTGTTCTTCCCCATCTGCAGGATCCCATGCAGGCATTTTCTTCTCCAGGGAACCCTCCTGACTCCTCCAGGCAGGCTACATAGCAACCATTAGATCCCCTAAGGCCTGGAACACAGGTGCCCTGGTCCCCTACTGCACTGTTTTTTAAAATACTTGCAATCCCAGCATTTGGGAGGCTGAGACAGGAGGATCACAGTTCGAGGGCAGCCTCAGCTACTACTTAGTGAGGCCCTTTGCAACTTATTGAGACCCTGTTTCAAAATTAGGGCTGGGATGTAGCTCGGAGGTAGAATGCTCCTGGGTTCCATCCCCAGTACCACACACACACACACACACACACACACACACACACACACACACACACCATCTGTTCGAGGGCTGGTGTGTAGCTTAGTGGTAGAGCACTTGCCTAGCATGTATGAGGCCCTTGGTTTGCTCTTCAGCACTGCAACCAAATAATAAAGCCAGGCAAGGTGGGACAGGTGTGTCGTTTCAGCGCTTGGGAGCCTGAGGTGGGAAGATTGCTTGAGCCTAGGAATTGGACAGCTTGGGCAAGACCCTATCTCAACAAAATAAAATTGAAATAAATAGAAATTTGATTTATAAGATATACATGGTGGCACACTACTGTAATCCCAATGTTTGGGAGGATGAGACAGGAGGATGGCGGGTTCGAGGCCAGCCTCAGCAAGTTAGTGAGGTCCTCTGCAACTTAGTGAGACCCTGTTACAAAATAAAAAATAAAATAGGCCTGAGGTTGTAGCACCAAGGTAAGGGAAAAAAGTGTTAGCTTCAATTCATGCAGCATTTCTCTTTCTCTTTCTTTCTTTCTTTCTTTCTTTCTTTCTTTCTTTCTTTCTTTCTTTTTTTCTTGATACTGGGGATTGAACCCAAGGGCATTCTACCTCCAAGCTATATACCCAACCTTTTTAATTTTTATTTTATTTTATTTATTTATTTTGTGTGTGTGTGTGGTACTGGGGGTGGAACCCAGAGGCTTTCTATCTCCGGGCTATACTCCCAGACCTTTTTTATATTTTATTTGGAAACAGGGTCTCACTAAGTTGCTGAAAGCCTTACTAAGTATCTGAGGCTGGCTTCGAACCTGCGCGATCCTCCTGTCTCAGCCTCCCAAGCCCGGGGATTACAAGCGTGCACCACCACGCCCAGCTGAACCCTTTTTATTTTGAAACAGGCCCTCCATAAGTTTCTGACGCTGGCCTCACTGCAGCGCCCAGCCTCAGTGTACTCACTTCTAAGTGTGTTGCCAATATATATATATATATTTTTTTTTTTGGTGGCACTGAGGATTAAACCCAAGGGCATTCTACATCCAACCTATACTCTATTTTATTTTTATTTGGAAACAGAGTTTCACTAGGCTGATGAGATCTCACTACTTGCTGACACTGACACTGTCCTCGAACCTGCGATCCTCCTATCTCAGCCTGCCAAATGCTAGGATTATAGGTGTGTGCCGCCTCAGCCGGCCGCCAACTTTTTTTTTTTTTTTTTTTTTTTTTTTTTGCAGTACTGGGGATGGAAACCAAAGGCATTCTATCTCCGAGCGACAGCCCCAGCCTTATTTTTAATTCTTTATCTTGAAATAGGGTCTCAATGAGTTGCAATGAGCCTCACTAAGTAGTTGAGACTGTTCTTGAACCATATCTTCCTGTCTCAGCCTCCCAAATGCTGGGATTACAAGTGTTTGTCACCACGCCTGACTTTGCCAATGTTTTTAAACTGGGAGATTTCCCATGAAAATTAGATCTCCAGCTGCTCTTGAAAACTCAGATGTGACATGACCAGTGGCACTTGTCACAGACCGTCCTTCACTGGGAAACCAGATGGCAGATACCCTCTGCAGATGAGGTAGGTGCCTCCTGGGACTCAGGTCCTGCTCCTTCTCCTTCCCTCCCTCCCTTCCTCCTTTCATACTGGGGATTGAGCCCGGGAGCATTCTATCTCCAAACCACACTCCCAGTTTGTTTGTTTGTTTGTTTGTTTGTTTGTTTATTTTCTGTGGTACTCGGAGTGGAATCCAGGGGCTTTCCACCTCCGGGCTACACTCCCAGACCTATTTTATGCTTTATTTGGAAACAGGGTCTCACTAAGTTGCTGAGAGCCTCACTAAGTAGCTGAGGCTGGCTTTGAACCTACGCAGTCCTCCTGTCTCAGCCTCCCAAGCGCGGGGATTTCAAGCATGTGCCACCACGCCCGGCTTTTTATTTATTTATTTTGAACAAGGTCCTGCTAAATTGCTGGCCTCCAACCTGCTATCCTTCCCCTCAGCATCCCACCTGGTGGGATTGCAAGCACATGCCACCTCCCCTGCTTCCTTTCCATGCTTCTTTCTTTTCCTGCCTTGCCTTCCCAGGCCTTGGGGAAACTCACCAGCCTAGGGTGGCCTTGCTGAATGTGGTGGATTTCTCAACTTGCCCTCATCTTGTTTATCTTTGAGGCCAGGGACCTGTAGACCAGAAGTTCCTCTTCAAGTGGGCTCATCTAAACTAGATGGGTCTGAGCTGGCTCCCAGACCACCTCTGACATCACTATCCCATCTGCAAGGTAAGGGACAAGCCCCACCACACACACCCCACCACAGTGGACAACTGCCATGACCACGCTGGAAAGAACGATAAAAGGAATGGAGAGGTGTTGCCTTAATTCCCAGAAAAATCTCTGCTCATTCCCACAAACAATATCACTATTCTTCCCCCTGCCTATTTTTTCTTTCCTTCTTTCTTTCTTTCTTTCTTTCTTTCTTTCTTTCTTTCTTTCCTCTTTTTTTCCAGTCCTGGGGATGGAACCCAGGGACATTCTACCTTCAAGCCACACCTACCCCAGCCCCATCTTTTATTTTTATTTTATTGGGGTGGAACCCAGGGGCAATCGACCTCCGAGCTACACCCTCTGCCCTATTTTTTTTTTATTATTATTCTTTATTTTGAAACCGGGTCTCACTGAGTTGCAGAGGGCCTCACTAAGTAGCTGAGCCTGTCCACCACGATCCTCTGGTCTCAGCCTCCCGAATGCTGGGATTAAAAGTGTGGGCCACCAAGCCCGGCTGTTCTTTCTTTTCTTTCTTTCTTTGTTGCGGGTCTGGGGATGGAACCCAGGGGCATTCGATCTCCGAGCTACACCCCCTGCCCTATTTTTTATTCTTTATTTTGAAACCGGGTCTCACTGAGTTGCAAAGGGCCTAAGCAGCTGAGGCTGTTCATGTACCACGATCCTCCCGTCTCAGCCTCCCAAATGCTGGGATTACAAGCGTGCGGCACCACCCCCGGTTTATTCTTTATTTTTTGAAACAGGGTCTCACTGAGTTGCAAAGGGCCTAAGTAGCTGAGGCTGTCCAAGAACCGCGATCCTCCTGTCTCAGCCTCCCAAAACCTGGGATTACAGGCGTGTACCACCACGCTCAGCTATCCTCTCCTTTTTTCTCTGACCTCTTCAATATAACCTCAACCACCAAGAAGTTAATTTGCAAATGTGAGAGTTTATCTCTTACTTCTTTTGGTCAAGAGTAAAGTTTCCCTGCACGGCTCAATTAGCACAGGGATCGGAGTTTTAAGTCGCTCCTACTAGCGGGCCTTGTTAAAATTGGGACAGGAAAGCGAGCATGGTGGCCCATGCTTGAAACCCCAGCATTTGGGAGGCTGAGACAGGAGGATCGCGGTTCGAGGACAGCCTTAGCTACTTAATGAGGCCCTTTGCAACTCTCTGAGACCCTGTTTCAAAATAAAGAATAAAAGATAGGCCTGGTGGTGTGGCTCGAAGGTAGAATGTCCCTGGATTCCATCCCCAGTACGGCAGGGAAAAAAAATTGAGGGGTGGGAGACAGGAATTAGATCATGCTTTACATCATGGCGTGAGGATTAAAGGACAGCGTGCATGGACAGTGTCTTGCACAATGCCTGGCACACAGTAGGGGCCCCATAGTCGCTTGTATCCGACAGGACCACACCAAGGACGTAGCAGACACGAATTAAACAATCCATGGGTAAGCCCGGGGACGCCTAAAGGCGGCAGGGTGTCGGGACGCGGTGGGAGGTGCGCGCGCAGCTCCCTCACTGGCTTCGCGCCTTCTGGGGGCGGCGAGGCCACGGCGCAGGCGCAGAGCGCCGCCAGGCCTGGGGCGCGGGGAGGCGGGGCTTCCGGTCGCGCGTGCGCAGAAGGCCCAGCGGGCGCGCGGGCGGTGCCGGGCACGCGCTCCGAGGTCGCCTCGAGCAGTCAAGTCTCTGAGTCGACGCCCGCTCTTCTGAGAGACTCGCTCTTAACCCGCGTTTCCGCCGTGGCGGATCCTCCGAGTTGCTGAAGAGCCTTAGTGTGTGACCCAGAGCCCGGCCCACCCGGAGCTCCGTGGGGCTGAGGTAATGGCGCCCGCAGGAGGGGAAGACCCCAGGCCGCGCTTGGCCCTCTGCAGCGGCCGCCCCGCCATCGCCCCGCCCTCGCCGCAGGCCCCTCCCGCCGGCCTGGCTCAGCCCCCCCAAGCCGAAGAGCCCGATTTGTTCTGTGTAACCACCCTCTGGCCCAGGCTTCGCGGTGGCGGTGTGGACAAGCTTTCTTCACTGAAAGATGTCCTGTCGCATCATGTCTCTGATGACTTGAATGAGCTTTTGGCTTTCGGGTGCCTGATTTCACCTTGAAGTAAATAATATCTGAGTCGTGGCGCTCAGTGAGATCTTTGTTCTGACCTGGCCTCCAGGAAGGTGGATGGAAAGATGCAGGCAGGTGTGCTGTAGTGAGCGGCCTTCACGGGTTTTTTTGGGTTTTTTCCCCCCAGTACTGGGGATGAAACCCAGGGGCATTCCACCTCCGAGCTCTACCCCCAGCCCTGTTTTTTATTCTTTATTTCGAAACAGGGTCTCGGTTGCAAAGGGCCTCAGTAAGTAGCTGAGGCTGTCTGCGAACGGTGATCCTCCTGTCTCAGCCTTCCAAATGCTGGCATTACAAGGGTGCTCCACCACGCCCGGCTCACTTGTCATTTTTTAATGATAACCTTCGGTGCCTTCTGATTTCTCTTAGGATTGACTCTACAAGCCATAACCTGGCTCATAAGGCCCTCATCCCTTTTTTATACTGTTTTCCGTAGATGATCTCATCCATTCCAATAGCTTTAAATATCATCTAAACACGGATGACTCAAATTTTATATTTCCATACTGATTTCTATTCCTTGCACAAAAAGAGACTGCCTCCTTAGTGTAACCACTTTTTTGTCTAATAGGTCTCTAAGACTTAACGAAAACAGAACTACTGATTCTGCTTTCTTAACCTCTTTCCCTAGAATCCTTCCCCATCTCAGTAAAGGGTATATACCATTATCCATCTAATTGCTAAGAGCCATTCTTGTTTTCTTTTTTCTGGTACTTACTTGGGATGGAACTCAGAGGTATTCTACCTCTAAGCTATGTCCCCAGCCCTATTTTTTTATTATTTATTTTTATTTCTTTAATTTTTTATTATTATTATTAGGGTTTTTTGGGGGGGTGGTACTGGGGTTCCTGGAAACCCTTCTACCTCCAGGCTACACTCCCAGACCCATTTTATATTTTTATTTGGAAACAGGGTCTCTTAAGGCAGCGAGCTGGCTTTGAACCTGTGAGGTCCTCCTGTCTCCACCTCCCAAGCGTGGGTATTACAAGCATGTGCCACCAGGCCCGGTTTATTCTTTACTTTGAAACAGGGTCTCGCTGAGTTGCAAAGGGTCTAAGTATCTCAGCCTCCCAAATATTAGGATTACAAGCAGGTGTCACCATGCCCGACTGCCAAGAGCCATTCTTGATTCTCACAATAATTCCATCAGTTAATATAAAATACTTCAACTCCAAATACTATTTACTAATCCATAAATTCAGCTGGACGTGGTAGCACATGTTTGTAATCTCAGTACTTGGGGGGCTGAGACAGGAGAATCACAGTTCATAGACAGTCTCAGCTACTTAGTGAGGCCCTCTGCAACTCAATGAGACCTGGTTTCAAAGAATAAAAAATAGGACAGGGGGTGTAGCTCAGAGGTCAAATGCCTCTGGGTTCTATCCCCAGACCTGCAAAAAAAAAAAAAAAAAGAATAAAAAATAGGGCTGGGGTGTAGCTCAGAGGTAGGATGCCCCTGGGTTCCATCCCCAGTATCACAAAAAAGGGGAGTAGTAAAGAGAAGAGGGGAAGTCGGGCATGGTGGCGCACGCTTGTAATCCCAGTGCTTGGGAGGCTGAGACAGGAGGATCACACAGTTTGAAGCCAACCTCAGCTACTTAGTGAGACCCTGTTTTCAAATAAATTATAAAATAGGGCTGGGGGTGTAGCCCAGAGGTAGAAAGCCCCTGGGTTCCACTTTCCAGAAACACACACACACTAGGGCTGCAGCCAGGCATGGCGCATGCTTGTAATCCATGCATTTGGGAGGCTGAGACCTGAGGCTTGCAGGACTGCAGTTCAAGGACAGCCTCAGGTAATACTTATTGAGGCTCTTTGCGACTCAGTGAGGTCCTGTTTTAAAATAAAGAATAAAAAATAGGGCTGGGGGTGTAGCTTGGAGGTAGAATGCCCCTGGGTTCCATCTCCAGTACTGCAATAAATTAATTAAATAGGGCTGCAGATGTAGCTCAGTGTTAGAGTGGCCTTGGGTTCATTCCATAGTCCAGCAAGAAAAGAAAAAAAGCAGAAGCTGATCTATTCTCAGTATTAATTTTGTTTATGAGTTTGGGGATGAAACCCAGAGGCATTTGACCTCCGAGCTACACCCCCTGCCCAATTTTTTATTCTTTATTTTGAAACGGTCTCACTGAGTTTCGGAGGGCCTCACTAAGTAGCTGAGGCTGTCTGCGAACCGCAATCTTCTGGTCTCAGCCTCCCAAATGCTGAGATTACAAGTGTGCGCCACCACACCAGCTTCAGTATTAATTTTTTTTTAAGTACTGGGGGTGGAACCCTGGGGCATTCTACCTCCAAGCTGTAACCCCAGCCCTATGGGTGTGTGTGTGTGTGTGTGTGTGTGTGTGTGTGTGTGTAGCTGGGGATTGAACCCAGGGTCATTTTACCTCCAAGCTAAACCCCAACCTGATTTTTTTATTTTTTATTTGGAATCAGGGTCTCACTAAGTTGTGGAGGGCCTAAGTAGCTGAGGCTGGCCCCGAACCCGGATCCTCCTGTCTCAGTCTCTCAAGTACTGAGATTACAAGGGTGCGCCACCATGCCTGACTCCCAGCCCTATTTTTTATTCTTTACTTTGAAACAGGGGATCACTGAATTGCGGAGGGCCTCGCTAAGTAGCTAAGGCTGTCCGTGAACTGCGAACCTCCCCTCTCAGCCTCCCAAATGCTAGGATTACAAGCGTGTACCACCACTCTTAGCTTTCCTCAGTATTAACTCTAATATTTGGGTGTTGGATTCCTAGCAACAGTGAGATCTCCCTTTTTGTTGCCCACACTCAGTAGTGGTCACAGAGCCTTGTAATGTTAGATCTGCTCAGTAAACATATTTTGAATAAATGCTTTGGAAACTTTTATTCTTCAACATTGTGGAGGATTTCTCAACAAATATCACCTTATGTGTTTAGTGATAGTATTTCTTTATTATTGTCTCCTTCCACCATAATAGCCAATATTATTTCTTCATATAAAATTTAATCTAAACTGGGCATGGTGGTTCATGCTTGTAATCCCAGCATTTAGGAGGCTGAGACAGGAGAATCAGGGTTCACAGACAGCCTCAGCTACTTAGTGAGGCCTTTCACAACTCAGTGAGACTCTGTTTCAAAAAATAAAAAGACTAAAAAATAGGACTGGGGTGTAGCTTGAAGGTACAGTGCCACTGGGTTCCATCCCCAGTACTGAAAAAAAAAAAAAATAGGGCTAGGGGTATAGCTCAGGTAGAATGCCCCTAGGTTTCATTCCCAGTAAAAGTAAAATATATAAGCTGGGCGTAGCGCATGCTTGTAATGGCAACATTCGGGAGGCTGAGACCAGGGGATCGCAGTTTGTGGACAGCCTCAGCTACTTAGTGAGGCCTTTTGCAATTCAGTGAGACCCGGTTCCCAAATAAAGAATAAAAAATTGGGCTGGGGGTATAGCTCGGAGATCGAATGCACATGGATTCCATCCCCAGACCCACAAAAATAAAATATATAAATAAAATAAATAATATTTAGTCTGGTTTTGGGTTCTGTGTACTAACTCAGATATTTCTTTTGTGTGTGTGTGTGGCACTGGCGATGGAACCTAGGGGCATTTGACCTCCAAGCTACAACCCCAGCCCTATTTTTTAATATTTATTTTGAAACAGGGTCTCACTAAGTTGTGGAGGGCCTCACTAAGTAGCTGAGGCTGTCCACGAATGGCGATCCTCCTGTCTCGGCCTCCCAAATGCTGGGATTATAGGCATGCGCCACCACGCCCAGCCGAGAACCTGCACTCCTTCTGTCTCAACCTACCAAATATGGGATTATAAACGTGTGCCACCATGCCTGGCTTCTGACTCTGATTATTTATTTATGTGAAACAAATAACTCCAGTCAGGTATGTTAGTTTGTAATCCCAGTACTTGGGAGGCTGAGACAGGAGGATCATGGTTCAAGGACAGCCTCAGCAACTTGTGAGGCCCTCTGCAACTTAGACTCTGTTTCAAAATAATGAACAAAACGGGGGTGGGCATTTAGCTTGGAGGTAGAATGCCCCTGGGTTCAACCCCCAGCACTGCAAAAATAAAAATAAAAAAGAATAAAAACTAAAGCTGGGGATGTAACTCCAAGGTAGTATGCCCCTGGGTTCAATATCTAGTACTGAAAAAAGAGGCGGGGGGGGGGGGGAGAAGAGAGAAAGAAAAACAACTAAAATCTTTAAAAATCTAACATTAGTCCCTATATGCCTTTGTTTTTTTGGGGGGCTACTGTTAATTTAACCCAGGCCACTCTATCACTGAGTATATATATATATATATCACCAGCCCTTTTTACTTTTTGTCTTGAGACAGTCTTGCTAAGTTGCCTAGGCTGGCCTTAAACTTGCAGTCCATCTGCCCCAGGCTCCCGATTGGCTGGGATTACAGGTGTGTGTCATGGTGCCCCATTCAATGTGTCTTTTAAATCTAACAGTTGTGTATTTTCAGGGAAAGATTCATGAGTAGGATTTGTCAGATTTCGCATTCAGACGAAAGCTAATCAGTTGTGCTTTCTTGAATTTGCTTTTCTTATAAAGCATAAAGAAACTCTTCCAATATATCCTAACAGCTTTGTTATGTTTATATCATACTCTAGAATTTATGAAGTGACTGCTTGCTACATTATCTCCTTTGATCCTCACAGTAATTCCGGGGCAGGTGGGATCCCCATTGTAGATGTAAAAATTAAGAAACAAAGAGATTTAAGTGACTTTCTCAGGGCCCAATGACTAGTAAGAGGCAGAAGTAGAACGTAAGCCTTGGTCTTCTCACTTCAAATCTGATGTCTTTTGCACTATTCCATACTGCCCGTGACTTTCCTTTTTTTTTTTTAAAGCCATCATGATTTGTGGTCATCTAAAAATGGGTTGAGAATCTGACCTTTTTTTGGAAGGTCCTATCAGTTTAATAATAGTTTCTGGGATGTAGTGTCACCATGGCTACAGTAGTCAATGTTGGAAAGTAATCCTGTGAAATCTTGAGCCAATACTACTGTGTGGTTGTTTTGGATTATGCTGTCTAAGGTAATTAGTGTGTGGTGTTTGTTTCTGAAGCAGGCAGCCAGCAATTAACAAGAACAAGCCCCAGCTAGAAGAGGGTTATTTTGCCTTTTTGCAGAAAGCCAGCTGTGGGGCAGCACATAAAGTTTCCTCTCTGAATTGTGATGTCCAGCAAATGGCCTTCATTTCTTTTGCTCTAATGCCCCTAGCCCACAGTTTGTGTGGAGGTGACTGCGTACATATTTGAACTCTCTTAATAACTGAGAGCTGAATTTCTGTGGCAGCCACCTAAATCTCACCAGGTGGCTCCATGCCTACTTAGCAAAGCCATCTGTGTGGCACAAAAACTATCAAATCTAGCTTGGGTTCCTCACATGAGGAAAAGGGCCTCAGCAATTTTTTTTCTCAGTTTATGAATGGTATTTTTCCTATGGTAACTTTGCAGTTGGCCCCAACTATTTTTACTTTTGACTGCAGTGGTAGTCTAAATAGTCTCATGGGCTCTGGCTCCAACCTCCTGTCATTCTAATCCCAAGAAGCCAAGATCAGACACTGGGGTATCTCCTTCCTGGCAGCTCTAGGCTTGAACTTTGGAAGCTGTGGAAAATTCCATTATTTGGGCCCATGGGTGTGTGTGTGTGTGTGTGTGTGTGTGTGTGTGTGTGTGTGTGTGTGTGTTGAGAGAGAGAGAGAGAGAGAGAGAGAGAGAAAGAGAACTGAGGAGGATTGAACTCAGAAGCATTCTATCTTGAACTATATCCCCCAATCCTATTTTATTTTTTATAAACAGGGTCTCACTAAGTTGCTGAGACTGGCTTTGAACCTGAGATTTTCCTCTCTTAGCTTTCCAAGAACGGGGATTACAGGTGTACGCACCATGCCTGACTGGCCTATGGATTTTTTTTATTTTTTATTTTTTGTGGTACTGGGGATGGAACCCAGGGGCCTTCTACCTCTGGGCTACACCCCCAGCCCGATTTTATTTTTTGTTTGGAAACAGGGTCTCGCTAAGTTGCTAAGAGCCTCACTAAGTTGCTGAGGCTGGCTTCGAACCTGCTATCTTCCTGTCTCAGCCTCCTAAATACTGAGATTACAAGTGTGTGCCACCACACCCGGCCCCATGGATCTTATAACTCCCTCTACTATACAAGAGTTCTCCCTGCTGAGTAGAAATGGCATTAGGATAATACAGAAGGAAGAATAATGAAAACAGTCCTTTATATGTGCCTGGCATTTTACTGCTTCCAAAATGACTATGTTTACTTTCTTGTTCCTTATAACTTAATGAATTAGACTGGCAGAGTGGTTAATGGATCCATACATCTTCAGTTAGATCAAAAAGAAGAGGAAAGAAAAGATCCAGACATGGTGGCACACACCTGAAATCCTCATACTTGGGAGGCTGAGACAGGATGATCACAGGTTCAAGACCAGCCTCAGCAAGTTAGTGAGGCTCTCAGCAACTTAGTGAGACCCTATTTTCAAATAAAAAATAAAGTAGGGCTACGGTGTAGCTCAGAAATAGAAGGCCCCTGAGTTTCATCCTCAGTACCAAAAAAATAAAAAGAAAAAAGTAAAAAGTGCCAGGCATGGTGGTGCATGCTTGTAATCCCAGTACTTTGGAGGCTGAGACAGGAGGATTACTGATTCGAGGTTAGCCTCATCAATTTAGCAAGGTCCCCCACAACTCAGTGAGAACCTGTTTCAGAATAAAGGATAAAAAATAGGGCTGGGCGTGTAGCTCAGAGGTAATATGCCCCTGGGGTCTATTCCCAGTACTGCATAAAAATAAAATCTAATAAGGCTGGGGATGTAGCTTAAAGATAGAATGCCCCTAAATTCAATCCCCTGTACCATACACAAAACAGCAAAACACAAAGTGTGTGTGTGTGTGTCTGGGGATGGAACCCAGAGGCATTTGACCTCCGAACTATACCTCCTACCCAATTTTTTTTTTGGGGGGGTGGGTCTAGAGATGGAACCCAGAGGCATTTGACCTCCAAGCTACACCCCCTGCCCTATTTTTTATTCTTTATTTTCGAAACTGGGTCTCACTGAGTTGCCAAGAGCCTCACTAAGTAGCTGAGGCTGTCTGCGAACTGCGATTCTCTGACCTCAACCTCCCAAATGCTGGGATTACAGGCGTGCACCACCACGCCCGGCAGTTTTTTTTATTGTTATTGTATAAGAAAATCAAAGCTCAGAAAAATTAAGTTGGGTCTTTGAAGTTGAGATTCAAACCCAGATTCTTCTTACTGTGTGCATGTCAGTGTACTCCATCTCAGCTGCCTCTGAAATCAGTACCTTGTATTGTATATGAGGCTTCAATTCTTGAGAACTCTGCACCTCTTTCTCTATTATTTAAAGCTCCATATGAAGTCAAGTGATTGCATAAAGTCATAAGATAAACGACAGTGTGTGTGTGTGTGTGTGACACACACACACACACACACACACACACACACACACACTGGGGATTGAACCCAGTGGCATTCTACCTCCAAGCTACACCCAGCCCTATTTTATTTTTATTTTGAAACAGGGTCTTACTAAGTTTATGAGAGTCACTTACTTGCTGAGGCTGTCCTTGAACCCCATAATCCTCCTGTTTTAGTCTCCTGAGAATTGGGCTTACAAGCATATGCACCATGCCCGGCTGATTTCTGGTCTTTTGCCTTCAAACATAGCAAAATACTTTTTTCTCCCCAGCCATGATCTTCTCCATGGTAGGAGGATGTCCAGATGATTAATAGCAGAGCTGAGGCTGGTATCAGGGCGGTGGTGCTGAGTGTTGACTAGGCCCCCTTTCCTATAGATCAGGAGCCATATTTAGCTTTTTAGTAATTCTCTAAATTTCTCTCTTGTTTAGGCTACTGTTCAGAAGCTGTGAGTATGAGTTTAAAACCCTTTACCTACCCATTTCCGGAGACAAGGTTTCTTCACGCAGGACACAATGTGTACAAGTTTAAAATCAGATATGGCGACAGCATCAGGTAATTTGTCTAGTTTCACTGCTTCTCTGCCTCCATTCAATTCAGGAAACTGGCTGCAGTAGCAACTTGTAGGACTCTCTTTTCCAGAGTTTTATATCCAGTATATTTATTATTTATAAAAGTTTCAAGCCAGGCGTGGTGGTGCACGCTTGTAATCCCCATGCTTGGAAGGCTGAGACAAGAGGATTGCGCAGGTTTGAAGCCAGCCTCCAGCTACTCAGTGAGGTGCTCATCAACTTAGTGAGACCCTGTTTCCAAATAAAATACAAAATAGGTCTGGGAGTGTAGCGCGAAGGTAGAAAACCTCTGGATTCCATCCTTGAAAGGGTGTTGAGGGTCCCTAGAAATCTCTAAACCCCAGAAACCACACTTTAAGTACAACTGATCTAACAAATTATTAACTTTTACAGTGGGGGTTTCAGGTCCCTTCAGGCTAGCAGAGAAGACACTTTGGTACAGCAAGTTTGTGTGGATGCTCAGATCACCCCACTTGTGATCACTTCTTCCATACAGGCAACTGGGTCAGCACACACAATTGCATGTTTCATGTTTCTTTAGCTCCACAAGAGTCTATTCTTGTCAGAGCTTTTCTTTTCACTTGCCTTTTATCTGTTTCCCTTCTAGAGGAGAAGAGGTAGAAAATAAGGAAGTCATCATCCAGGAACTGGAGGTAGGGAGAGAAGCAGTCAAGTTTGGGGAAGGTTATTCTCGTCCAAGAATACATCCACGTCCAGACTTTACTTTCTACAAGCTCTGGAACAACCTCCACTTGATAACTTGGCTTCTCTCTCCCATGTTTCTTCTGAAAAGAAACTTTACTGTTTGGGGGGAAATTTAAAGCTGTAATCTTCTCAATTCTAGTTGAAGTGTCAGCACCTTTGTGGTAGAGAGCTATTTGGTTTCCACCAGAGTTCCCAGACAGGGGCAGCTCTCCTGTGGCAGCTGGCATAGAGACGTCCGGAAGACTGTGCCTCGGGGCTCTGGGAAACATCATCCTAGCCACTGCTGGTACTTGACGTTCAGGAAGTCCAGCTGTAAATACAGAGACAAGGCTGCTGTGTCTTCATTTTAATTTGAAACATTTGCAACTGCTTTATTCCCACTTAATTTTCATTCCTTTTCTACCCAGTACTTCTACCAAAACAGAAGGAAGGCTGCATGGTGGAGAACTTTGGAAATTGATGAAAGCATTGGAGAAGGAGCTAGAATTCCAGGGGCTGGCCTTGGATTCTGGTCCTGGTTTAGGCACACCAATGAGCTGTGTGACCCTTAGCAAATTTTTTTTTGTGTGTGTGTGTGTGTGTGTGTGTGTGTGTGTGTGTGTGTGGTGGTGGTACTGGGGATGGAACTCTTCTACCTCCGAGCTACACTCCCAGGCCCAATTTTACATATATATTTTTGGAAACAGGGTTTCTTAAGACAGCGAGGCTGGCTTCGAACCTGCGCGATCCTCCTGTCTCCGCCTCCCAAGCACGGGGATTACAAGCGTGCGTCACCATACCCAGCAGCAAATCATTTTTTGTCTTGGTCCCATTTGCCGTGTGTGTGTGTGTGTGTGTGTGTGTGTGTGTGTGTGTGTGCGCCCGCACGCACACACAGTACTGGGAATGGAACCCAGGAGCATTCTAACTCCGAGCTACACACCCAGCACAATTTTTTATTCTTTATTTTGAAACAGGGTTTCACTGAGTTGCCAAGGGCCTCATTAAGTAGCTGAGGCTGTCCAGGAACCTTGATGCTCTTGTCTCAACCTCCAAAATGCAGGGATGACAAGCCTGAGTTACCACACCCGGCTCCAATTGCCTCATTTGTAAAATGAAAGGTTTAAGCTGGGTTGGTGGTTCATACCTGTCATCTCATTTCTTGGTCGGCTGAGACCGGAGGATCACACGTTCCCAGCTAGCCTTAGCTACTTAATGAAGCACTCTATAACAGTGAAACCCGGGTCCCTTTTTTTTTTCTTTTCTTTTTTCGGTGATGGGGATTGAACCCAGAGGCATTCTACTTCCAAGTTAAACCCCCAACCTGATTTTATTTTTTATTTGGAAACAGGATCTCACTAAGTTGTGGAGGGCCTCGGTAAGTTGCTGAAGCTGGCTTTGAACCTGTGATCTCAGCCGACCAAGTATTGGAATGACAAGTTTGTTGTGCCACACCCAGCTTGAGACGACCCTGTTTCAAAAGAAAAGAATTAGATACTGCTAGGGGTGTAGTTGAGGGGTAGAATGTCTTTATTACCACACAAAGAGAGAGAGATTGATTAACTAATTTATCCTCTTCTAACTTCACAACTCAATGACTTATGATGAATGATTTACTAAGACACGAACTTCCACATTTCAATAATTAGAATATAATTAAGTAGCCAGGCGTGGTGGCGCACGCTTGTCATCCCCGCGCTTGGGAGGCGGAGACAGGAGGATCGCGCAGGTTCGAAGCCAGCCGCGCTGGCATAAGAGACCCTGTTTCAAAAATATAAAATAGGTCTGGGAGTGTAGCCCGGAGATAGAAGGGCTTCCAGAAACCCCAGTACCACCAAAAAAAAAAAAAAAAAAAGAATATAATTAAGTATACTTAAACAAAAGGCTATAAGTCAAAATTTGGAAAGCTGAGCATAGTGGCACATGTTTGTAATCCCAGTACTTGGGAGGCTGAGACAGGAGGATCACAGGTTCGTGGCCAGCCTCAACTACTTAGTGAGGTCCTCTGCCACTTAGTGAGACTGTTTCAAAATAAGGAATAAAAAACAGAGAGCCAGACATGGTGGTGTGTACTTGTAATCCTAGCATTTGGGAGGCTGAGACAGGAGGATCGCGGTTCACGACCAGCCTCAGCTACTTAGTGAGGCCCTTTGCAACTCAGTGAGGCCCTGTTTCAAAATAAAGAATAAAAAATAGGCTGGGGGTGTAGCTCGGAAGTAGAATGCCCTTGAGTTCCATCTCCATTACCGCAAATAAAAAAACAAACAAAAAATAGGAGCCAGGCATGGTGGTGCACACTTATAATCACAGCATTTGGGAGGCTGAGACAGGAGGATCTTGGTTCACAGCCAGCCTCAGCTACTTAGGTCCTTTGCAACTCAGTGAGACCTTGTTTCAAAATAAAGAATAAGGCTTGGCGTGGTGGCACACACCTGTAATTCTAGTGCTTGGTAGGCTGAGACAGGAGGATCGAGGCCAACGAAGACCCTCAGCAACTTAGTGAGACCCTTTAAAATAAAAAATAATAATAATAAAGAATAAAATATAGGGCTGGGGGTATAGCTCAGAGGTGGAATGTCCCTGGGTTCTATCCCCAGTACCAAAAAAAGAAAAGAAAATAGGGCTGGGGTGTAGGTCAGAGGTAGAATGCCCTTGGGTTCCATCCTCAGTACCACAACAAAACAAAACAAAAAACTTGAAAACCTTAAAAGCTTCTGAGCCACGCGTGGTGGTACATGTTTGTAATCACTATACTCCGGAGGTTGACACAAGAGGATCACAGATTCCAGGTTCGAAGCCAGTCTCAGCAATTTAGTGAGGTTCTCAGCAACTTAGCAAGACCCTATTTTCAAATAAAAAAGTTGGAGGGTATAGCCTGGAGGTAGAAGACCTCTGGGTTCCATCCCTAATATCACACATGCAAAATAAATAAATAAAAAGCTTCTGTGACTCTAAAAGATACATTAGAGCCGGGCGTGGTGGCTCATGCTTGTAATCCCAGCATTTGGGAGGCTGAGACCAGAGGATCGCAGTTCAGGGCCAGCCTCAGCTACTTAGTGAGGCCCTCTGCAACTCAGTGAGACCAGGTTTCAAAATAAAGAATAAAAAAAATAGGGCACGGTGTGGAGATTCCTCTCTGGGACTTGGGAGGGAGAGACCTGAAATGATGGACCTGGACAATTGCCTCCCTGGACAATTCACTAAGATACAATCATAAGCAAGACAAAAGGAAGACCTGTGACATTACAGGTCTTGTGATTAAGATTAGCCTTTAGGAACAGGTTTTGTGATTAAGATCAGCCCCCTACCCTCAATGGTGGGCCTTAGAGGGCAAATTCCAGAAAGGACAGGAGTCACACCCAGAGTTTTGGAGGATTGGACCTTTTGTAGAATCTCCTTTAACTCTTTAGGAACCTTTCCTTCCTCAGGCTTAGTCCTTGTCCTCCATCTGCAGGGGGTGTAGCTTGGAGGTTGAATGCCCCAGGGTTCCACCTCCAGACCCACAAAAAAAATAAAAGATATCTTGTAGGACCCCAAGTACATTATTATAAATAACAATTATTTCAGTATAAGAACACTAAAAATTTTTCTGCTTATTTTAATTTGGGGGGGGGGGGGTACTGGGGATGCAACCCAGCCAGGGGCATTGTACCTCCGAGCTACACTCCCAGCCCTATTTTTCAGTCTTTTTATTTTTGAAAACAGGTTGCGAAAGATCTAAGTAACTGAGGCAGTTTGTGAACTGCGATCCTCCTGTCTCCGCTTCCAAATGTTGGGATTACAAGCTTGCACCCCATGCCCAGCCTGCTTATTTTAATTTTAAACAGAACAGACCTTATATTATTTTGCTTCAGTTAATTTGGGTTGAGAAAAGCTCAAGACAAACACACATAATGTGGCTTTGGACAAGTTACCTACCTTCTCTGAGGCTGCTCCCTTAACTATTAATGAAGTTAATAAGTAATGCTTTTTTTGTGGTACTGGAAATTAAACCCAGGAACAGTCTACCTCTGAGCTATACCTCCAACTATTTTGAAATAGGGTCTCACTAAGTTGCTGAGGCTGGCTGCAAACCTGCAATCCTTCTGTCTCGGCCTCCTAAGTACTGTGATTATAACACACCCAGCTTTAGTAATGCCTATTTTCAAGGTTGTGGTAAGAATTAGAATTTAATCTGGGCGTGGTGGCACACATGCTTGTAAACCCCCCCAACACCCCCCTACCCCCCACCCCCGCTTGGGAGGCTGAGACAGGAGGATCGCACAGGTTCAAAGCCAGCCTCAGCTACTTAGTGAGGCTCTCAGCAACTTAGTGAGACCCTGTTTCCAAAAAATATATAAAAATAGGTCTGGGAGTATAGCCCAGAGGTAGAAAGCCCCTGGGTTCCATTCCCAGTACCACCAAAAAAAAAAAAAAAAAATTAGAATTTAATGTGTTCTGGTGGGCCTGGTGGCACCCCCCCTGTAATCCAAGCACTCAGGTTCAAGGACAGACTCAGCAAATTAGCTAGACTCAGCAATCCATTGAGACCCTGTTTTAAAGCAATTTTTTTTTCAGAGCTGGGGATTGAACCCAGGGGCACTCTGCCTCTGAGCCCCACCCCAGCCTTATTTTTCATTCTTTATCTTGAAACAGGGTCTCATTAAATTGCAGAGGACCTCACTAAGTAGCTTGAGGCTGGCCTCAAAACTATGATCCTCCTGTCCAGCTAAAAAACTTTTTTAAAGAAGAGCTGGGGGTGTAGCTTGTAGGTGGAATACCGCTAGGTTCAATCCCTAGTTGCAAAGTCCATTTTATATGTTCCCCTTTTGTTAGCTAGAGGACAGATCTTATCATTTATTTATTTATTGAGGTACTAGGGATTGAACCCAGGGGTATTCTGCCAAGCTATATTCCCAGATATTTTTTCCTTTTTATTTTTGAAACAAGGTCTTGCTAAGTTACTGAGGTCTAACTAAATTGCTGAGAGTGAGAGTCTCACTACATTACTGAACCTGTAGTCCTGGGATCACAGGCTTGTGTCACCATACCTGACATTTTCAGCTCTATTTGTTTTGGATTCTCTTAACACCTTTGCTATTAAGCTCTCTACATTTACCCTATCTTAGTGTCACTTGATTCCTAAAAATATCTAAGGCAGGGTTTCCTGTTTTATTTTGTTTTTGTGGATCTAGGGATAGAACCCAAGATGCTCTACCACTGAGCCACATTCCCAGCCCTTTTTAATTTTTTATTTTGCAACAAAGTCTTTTAAATTGCTGAGGAGATTTAGCTAAATTGCTGAGACTGGCCTCCAATCTGCAATACACCTGTCTGAGCCTCTCAAGTACTGGGATTACAGGTGTGCACCACCATGCCCAGCTATTTATTTATTTATTTATTTATTTATACTGAGGATTGAACCCAGGGGAATTCTGCCTCCAAGATACACTACCAGCTCTTTTTATTTTTGGTTTGAAACAGTATCTCACTAGGTTGCTGAGAGTCTTGCTTCTCTGCTATGCTATCCTCAAACCTATGATCCTCCTGTCTCAGCCTCCAAAATACTGGGATTACAGGTATGTGCCACCGTACCTGGCTTTTTTTTGTGTGTGTGTGTGGTACTGGGGATGGAACTCAAGGGCATTCAACCTCCAAGCTACACCCCCTGCCCTATTTTTTATTCTTTATTCTGAAACCAGGTCTCACTAAGTTGCAGAGAGCCTCACTAAATGGCTGAGGCTGTCCGCGAACCGCTATCTTCTTGTCTCAGCCTCCCTAATGCTGGGATTACAAGAGTGCACCACCATGCCCTGCTCAGCCATGTATTCTTGAATAAATATTTCACCTCTCCTTGTTTTCATTTCCATATCTGAAAAATAGGGATAATAGAGCTACCTATCTCATAGGGGTCTTATGAGTATCAAGTTAATGTGTATAAAAACAAGCACTCGCCATAGCAATTATTCAGTATTAGCTGTTGTAATCAAGACACCATGTTAGTATAGTGAATACAGGGATAAACAACAGTTTCTACCTTGAGAGAGGCCAAATACGAGGAGCATGAGGCTCGGAGAAGTGAAATGACAAAGCTGGGTGAAATTCAGACTATTCCCACGGAAATACAGCAGTGTTTGTATAATACCAAGTTGTTTAATTAGGATAGACTACTAAGCGTAGGTTAATTAGGGACTAATCAATTAATATTTAAGAAGAGTAGAAGAAACGGCTTGACTTAAGCAAAAGCAAAATAACTACATGCCGTAGATGGATGTGGTGGCGCACACTTGTAATCCAGGACTTGGGAGGCCAGGACAGGAGGATCGTGGGCCAAAGCCAACTACTTAGGCCCTCCTCAATTTAGTGAGACGCTGTTCAAAACAAAGAATAAAAAATAGGGCAGGGGGAGTAGCTCAGAGGCAGAATGCCCCTGGGTACAATCCCTAGGACCTCAAAAAAAAAAAAAAAAAACCAAACTTTTTATCAGTAAATATTGGTATTATTTATTCACTCAACATTCATTTATTACAATCTTGTCATGTATCATCCACCATGGTAGACACTATAGAAGGGATGCTAAGATAAATCAGGCATATCTACTTCAGTAGATCTCCCACTAAGGAAAATAAAATATATGTACGTGAAATTTAGTAAAGGAACCAGGCTGACTGTTGTGAAGTTTGAGACAATAGTTAATTTCATCAGGAGTTGAGGAAAGCTCTCTGGAGGAGATGCTTTCTAAACAGTGCCTTACTGGACAGGTGCTGATGAGTGGAGAGGGCATTTGAGGCAGAGGGAACAGCAAAAGGATGGACGTGGGGAAACAAGGCACGTTCCGGGAATAGTGGGTTGGTTTTGTTACAACATAGGGCATGTGAAAATCAGTAAAACCTAAAAGGATTGGGTGAGATTTGACAGCGGTTTGTTGTTATTGTTGTTGTTTGTTTGTTTGTTTGTTTTTGCAGTACTGGGGATAGAACCCAGGGGTATTCTAACCCAGCCCTATTTTTTATTTATTTTGAAACAAGGTCTCACCAAGTTGCAGAGGGCCTCCCTAAGTAGCTGAGGCTGCCTGTGAATGGATCTTCCTGTCTCAGCCTCCCAAGTGTGGGGATTACAGGTGTGCTCTGGGGATCACAGGCGTGCACCACCACGCCTGGCAACATTTGACAGCAGTAGTCATTTCAAGTATCTTTTTCAGGATTCCATCCGTGCAGTTTTAGGAAACTTGGACAATCTGCAGCCCTTTGTTACAGAACACTTCATTGTATTTCCCTGTATCCTTTCTTTCCTGGCTACTGATGGGCTATAGTTCACATCTTATATTCAAACAGAAGCCACAAAACCATAGCAGTTAGGAGGTGGGTCAGAAGAGAGGAGAAGGGAATATTCCTAAGACGGTCCTCAGGGAGCACGCTGGCACCCTTCCTCACTCCTTAGCCTCATTTCCCAGATAAAAGCAAATGGGAGAGAGTTTCCCACCTGAAATTCAAACATGGGGAGATGGTCTTGATCCCCTACCCATTTGTCTTCACTCTATACGTGGAGATGAAATGGCTTCATGAAAATCCGTCACCTGGTAAGTAGATGGGGAAGGTGGGTGAGAGAGAAGAAAGGGTTAGCAGTGTGAGCTGAGTATGCTGAGCGTCTGCAGGGTGATCAGAGGTCGCGACCAGGTGCTCCAAGCCTGGCTTTGCCACTGGATAGCTAGATGACCTTAGATAAGTTATTCAATCTTCCTGTGTCTCCTTTGTGAAATGGTAAAAGAAAAAAAACAACATTAGTACCTATCTCAGTGAGTTGTTAAATGATTAGATATATAATAATACTGATAAGGCAGCTTGGGAGGCGGAGACAGGAGGATCACACAGGTTCAAAGCCAGCCGCACTGACTTAAGAGAGCCTGTTTCCAAATAAAAAGTATAAAATAGGTCTGGGAGTGTAGCCCGGAGGTAAAAGGGTTTCCAGGAACCCCAGTACCACCAAAAATAGTAATAAATACTGATAGATGGAAAATAAAAGGTCTGTCTTAGAGTGATTGCTTAATGAAAGATATGAAAGATAGCTGTTATGTTAATACTTCATTCACTTTAGAGTTACCCAGTGACTTTCACCTTAGTACCTTAGTGATGTCTTTTTTTTTTTTCTTTTTTTGTACTGGAATTGAATCCAGGGGCATTCTACCTCTGAGCTATACCCCTAGCCCTTTTAATTTTTTTTTTTTTTTTTTTTTTTTTTTTGGTGGTATTGGGAATGGAACCCAGGGGCCTTCTACCTCCAGGCTACACTCCCAGACCTATTTTATATTTTATTTGGAAACAGGGTCTCTTAAGCCAGCTGAGGCTGGCTTCGAACCTGCACAATCCTCCTGTCTCAGCCTCCCAAGCGCAGGAATTACAAGCATGCTCCACCACACCCAGCTAGCCCTTTTAAATTTTTGTTATTTTGAAACAGGATCCTGGCTGGGCCTAGTGGCACAAATTTATAATCCCAGCTTTTGAGAGGCTGAGACAGGAGGAATGAGCTAATTCGAAACCAGCCTCAGCTTTTAGTGAGACTCTCAGCTACTTAGTGAGGCACTGTTTCCAAATAAAATATAAAATGGGTCTGGGAGTAGAGCCCGGAGGTAGAAGGCCCCTGGATTCCACCCCAGTACCACATAAAAAACAAAAACAAACATGATCCTGGGTGCCAGGCATGGTGGCGCACGCTTGTAATCCCAGCATTCAGGAGGCTGAGACCTGAGGATCTGGGTTTGCAGACAGCCTCAGGTACTTAATGAGGCCCTCTGCAACTTTGTGAGACCCTGTTTCAAAATAAAAATACAAAATAGGGCATGGAGTTTAGCTCAGAAGTCAAATGCCCCTGGGTTCCATCCCCAGACCCGCCAAAAAAAAAAAAAAAAAAAAAAAAAGAAAGGGAAGGAAGGAAGAAAGGAAAAGAAGAAAGAAAGAAAGAAAGAAAGAAAGAAAGAAAGAAAGAAAGAAAGAAAGAAAGAAAGGGCTTGGGATATACCTCAGAGGTAGAATGTCCCTGGGTTCCATCCCCAGTACTGCAAAAAAAAGAAAAAAGAGAGAGAAAGGGGATCCTGCCAAATTGTTGAGCCTGTCCTTGAACCTGCAATCCTTCTGTCTCAGCTTCCAAGTAATGGGATTACAGGTTTGCACCACTGTGCCTCTCTGAGGACCATGGCTATTTTTACTTACTGAGGAACAAATACATACCTGCCAGTATGATTTGGAAAAGGACGCATGAGCCTCGCCTAAGAATCTCTCTCTACCCAGGCATGGTGGCATACACCTATAATCCCAGTAGTTGGGAGGCTAACACAGGAAGATCACAGGCTCAAGGTCAGCAACCTAGTAAGATCCTGTTTCAAAATAAAATAAGTCTGGGAGTGTAGCTCAAAAGTAGAATGCCTCTGGGTTCCGTTCCCAGAGCCACACACACAAAAAAAATAAATAAATAAAATATTTCTGATTCATTTGTCATTGATGCCTGAAGTCCCACTGTTTTTCTTTTGTAATAAGGAGCATGCTCTTTTAAGCAGCACATCGCTAAATCAGTGTGAATCAAACTTGTTCTGGCTTGTCGATGACAATCATTCTGGAACAGGGGAGGACAGGAGGTTGTAGATACTGTCTCTAGAGAAAGCAGCACCAGGCAGGAAGGAAAAGGACATGTGGGGAGGTTTTGTATGAGGCCAGTTGTGAAAAATAAATAGTAGGCAGAAATTCAGGTAAAGCAGAATCTTGATCTATTATGACATTTAAATTTCCTGTTGTAGGAAAACCAATAAACGACAGTCCTCTTGGGTTGGTAAGTTTGCCTTTTCTGTACAAAATATAAATTGTTCTATGGGAATGGTGGTGCATGCCTGTGATCCAGGACTTGAGAAGATGAGATCAGAGGATTGCAGGTTCAAAGCCAACCTCAGCAGCTTAGCAAGACCCTGTTTCAAAAGAAAAAATAAAAAGGTCTGGGGAAGCAGGCATGGTGGTGAACACTTGTAATCCCAGTACTCGAGAGGCTGAGACAAGAGGACTGCAGGTTCGTGGCCAGCCGCAGCTACTTAGTGAGACCCTCTGCAACTTAGTGAGACCCTGTTTCAAAACTAAAGAATAGCCAGGTGTGGTGGCGCACGCTCGAAGCCAGGCATGCTGGCTTAAGAGACCCTGTTTCCAAATAAAGTATAAAATAGGTCTGGGAGTGTAGCCCAGAGGTAGAAGGGCTTCCAGGAACCCCAGTACCACCAAAAATAAAATAAAGAAAGAAGGAAGGAAGGAAGAATAAAGAGGGCATGGTGGCACATGCTTGTAATCTCAGTATTCCAGAGGCTGAGACCGGAGGATCATGGTTCACAGACAGCCTCAGTCACTTAGTGAGGCCCTCCATAACTTAGTGAGACCGTTTCAAAATAAAGAATAAAAAAATAGGGCAGGGGGTGTAGTTCAGAGGTAAAGTGCCCCTGGATTCCATCACCAGACCCACACACACAAAAAAAAAGAATTTTAAAAAATAGGGCTGGGGTGTAGCTCATGATAAAGAACCTTTACACAAATGAGACCCTGGGTTCAATCATCAGCACTACTAACTAGAAAAAAAAGTTGCCTTTGGCAGGTTAAAGGTGGGGTATTCTCTTCCCTGTGTCCCTTTCAACTGTGAACCACACTGAAACAAGAGAGGGCCACAAGACTTTGATTCCTCCTTGAAGGTCTCATCTGAGAAGAAAGAAGCAGAAGCCTTGGTGAGGAAACGTAAGCTCTTGGAAGAGTCCATGAGCCTTGGACAGGACTCCAGCAGGACAGCGCTGCCCAGGCAGTGGTGCGGGGAGAGGTGACTCCTGATCCTAGTCAGTCTTTGCACCTATTGCTGCCGAGTTTTTGTTTTTTGTTTTTTCAGCATTGGGGATGGAACCCAGGGGCCACTCTACCTCTGAGCGACACCCCTAGTCTTATTGTTTTATACTTTATTTTGAAATAGGGTCTCACTGAGTTGCAGAGGCCTCACTATGTAGCTGAGGCTGGCCACTATGTAGCTGATCCTGGCCAGAATATTATATAAAAATAGAGGGGACAGCTGGGTGAGGTGGTGAACACTTGTAATCCCAGTACTTGGGAGGCTGAGACAGGAGGATCACAGGTTTTCAGCCAGCCTCAGCTACTTAGTGAGACCCTGTTTCAAAATAAAAGACAAAAAAATAGGGCTGGGGGTGTAGGTTGGAGGTAGAATGCCCCTGAGTTCCATCCCCAGTACTACTACAAAAAAAAAAAAAAAAAAAAAATCAGAGGAGACACTTTGAAAGGGTGAGAACAAATAAGATATAGTTCTATTTAACCCAGTGAGCAATAGACTTAGAAATTTAAAAGCAGTCTAGGGTCAAACAGAAATGTTTGCAGGGTGTGGTAGTACATGCCTAGAGTCCTAGTACTTAGGAGGCCAAGACAGGAGAATTAAAAGCTAGCCTCAGCAATTTAGTGAGACCCTGTTTCAAAATAAAAAATAAAATAGAGCTGGGAGTGTAGCTCAGAGGTAGAATTTCTCTGGGTTCAATCCCCAGTTATAAAATATTAGAAAAAATAACAAATGGTTATATATATAAATGGTTTATATATATAAAAAAGGGTTAGGGGTTCAGTCCCTAAGTTTTCCCCTGAGTTCAGTCCCCAATAGTTTCCCCCAAAAAAGTTTGTAAGAGGTATGTATCAATTTTTAGATGAGGTATTGCCAGGCGTGGTGGTGCATGCTTGTAATCCCAGTACTTGGAAGGTAGAGACAGGAGGATCTCAAGTTGGAGGCGAGCCTCAGCAACTTAGACCCTGTTTCCAAATAAAGAATAAAGAAAAGAAAAAAAAAAGCTGGGTGTGGTGGCGCATGCTTGTAATCCCAGCATTTGGGAAGCTGAGACCTGAGGATCGTGGTTCAGTTCGCAGACAGCCTCAGCTACTTAGTGAGGTCCTTTGCAACTCAGTGAGACCCTGTTTCAAAATAAAGAATAAAAAATAGGGCTGGGGGGGTAGCTCGGAGGTCGAATGCCCCTGGGTTCCATCCTTAGTACTACAAAGTAAATTGAAAAAGAAAGAATAAAAAATAGGGCTGGGGGTGGAGCTCAGAGGTAGAATGGCCCTGGGTTCCATCCCCAGGACCACAAAAATAAAATAAAATAAAATAAATAAATACATAAATAGGACTGGGGGTATAGCTCGGAGGTAGAAGGCCCCTGGGTTCAATCACCAGTACCACACATACACACAAAAATTACTGGATGAAGTGTCAATGAATAGGTGTCAGTTTTTAGGGGTGTGGAGCACATCGGTTATGAGGTAGAGTGTGGAGCCCATCCCCAGTGTGTTGCTGCTCTAGTTACTGCTGTTCTTTGGATTCTCTGCCAGGGACAGAATAAATCAGTGAGACGATGCGGTCCTCCTTAGCTGCCCAGAGAGGCCTGCGGGGATAATCCAGGGTGTGGTTCGCCCCAACCCAGTCCTTTCACCCGAGGCTCGAGGCTCGCAGAGTACCTGCTCTTACCCTGGGACCATGTGGGCCCTAGACCTAGGCACCGCCCCCAGTGCCTTCCAGATGTAGGTGTGTGAGTATAGAGTTAGGGAGTCCCTTTCCCAGCCAGGTGGAATGTGGGGGTACCCGACGGAGAAGCTTTGCTCTGTTCCACCTGACTGAATTTTCCAGAGACAGGGCTTCAGATTTCCCCTTTTCCTGGGTTTTGATGTTCAGTCAAGAACTTCAGAGTCTAACACCTCTTGTCAGTCCCATTGCTCCTGTCTCAAACCCCATATTCTTAAGTGTCTCAGGTTGGGATCCCCCTGTGAGTTAAGGCAGCACCCCAAGAAAGTTTGGCCACACAATTTTTTCTGCCAGCCAGGAGAGGTATAAAAATAGCAAACCTGCTGAAATATTCATTTGGAGCACATTTGCTTGCATGTGGTAGTGTTGTTGCTGCCAGTAACATTTCCTGGGCTTTTTCCCCCACTCAGGGCCAAGATGGAGCCTTCCAGCCAAGGCCCCAGCAAAAAGAAGCCCCCCACGGAGAGCAGGAGGGTAAGCACCAAAATGAAGACTTTGAGGTCCTCGGCCGTTCCTGCTCTGCTGCAGGCAGGCTTCCTGTTACCTGTACATCTTGGTCCTTAATGCAGATTGAATTGACTGAACTCATGCTCAGGTTTCACTGTCTGCAGAACAACACTCGACTATTCCACCCTTGCCACATCCTGTCCCAGAAGTGGCTGCGTAATCTACCCATCGATGAATCCTTTTGTTAAAAGGCTTTCTCTTTTCAGCTTAAAAAGCTGCTTCTTGTACTCTGCAGTTGAAGTAAGAAAATAGGTCTGTTCAAACAGAGGTGGAATCCAGTGTGCAACTTTCTCCTTAGAAAACATTTGCTTTTATCTACACTGAATCCAGGAATATCTAGTCTTAACACATGGGTTAGGCATGTATCCACAGTAGAAATTGGTAAGAGAAAATTTCTACAAGTGATGGGCTGGCTTCTGGTGATTTGATTCTATTTATGGGATCCAGTCTCCATTTAGGTATTCATGTATTGGCTACGCCTCCATTTCAAGGCTTCTTCTTCATACTAGCTCTGAATTAGTGCCGAGCCAAGCATGGTGGCACATGCCTGTATTCCCAGGACTTAGGAGACCGACACAAAGAAACGCAGGCTGGAGGACAGCCTTGATGATGTATCAAGACTCTCAGCAACCCAACAACACCCTGTTTCAAAATAGAAAAATAAACAGGGGGGTTGGGGTGTGCTCAGAGAACAAATGCCCATAAGTTCTAACCCCAGTACCACACACACACACAAATAAAAACAACAATAAGTCAGTCACACTTGTAATCCCAGTACTTGGGAGGCTGAGACAGGAGGATCACAGGTTCTATAGGTTCACTGCCAGCCTCAGCAATTTAGACCCTCTGTAACTTAGTGAGACCCTGTTTCAAAATAAAAGAGTAAGTTTGGTGTGGTGGCGCAAGCTTGTAACCCCAGTACTTGGTAAGCTGAGACAGGAGGATCTCAGGTTCGCAGCCAGCCTCAGCAAATTGTGAGGCCCTCAGCAACTTAGTGAGACCCTGTTTCAAAAAAAAAGAATAAAAAGCCTAGCGTGGTAGCGCACACTTGTAATCCCCGCGCTTGGGAGGCGGAGACAGGAGGATAGTGCAGATTCCAAGCCAACTGTGCTGGCTTAAGAGACCCTGTTTCCAAATAAAAATATAAAAAATAGGTGTTTGGGGGTGTGCCCCAGAGGTAGAAGGGTTTCCAGGAACCCTAGTACCACACACAAAAAAAAAGAATAAAAAAATTGGAGCTGGGCATAGTGGTGCACACTTGTAATCGCGGCGTTTAGGAGGCCAAGACCGGAGGATCGCGATTCACAGATGCCTCAGCTACTTGGTGAGGCCCTTTACAACTTAGTGAGAACCTGTTTCAAAATGGAGAATAAAAAATATGGCTGGAGTTATAGGTTGGAGGTAGACTGTCCCTGGGTTCAATCCCAAACACCACACACACAAAAAGTAGTACTAATAATAAGGCAGTGCATATCCTTCCCTCCTTAAAAAGCTGCTAGATATTTTACATACCTTATAGATCTTTCCTTTTCCTTCTTTATGTCTCTAAAGCAGCTCTGACCCAAAGTACCCAACACTACCGACTCCTCTCCTTCACCCTCCCAGGATTCATACACGATCACTCACACATGCATTCATTCAAGAAGTTGTCACAGGTCGAGTGGTGGCGCAAGCTTGTAATCCCAATACTTGGAAGGCTGAGACAGGAGGTTCACATGGTTGGAAGTCAGCCTTAGCTGTTTAGTGAGGCTCTCAGCACCTTAAGAAGACTTTGTTTCCAAATAAAAATATAAAATAGGGCTGGGAGTGTAGCCTGGAGGGAGGTCCCTGGGTTTCATCCCCAGTACTGAACAACAACAAAAAGTTTTCACAGGAGCCAGGGGTGTGGTGGCATGCTTATAATCACAGTGCCTGGGAGGCTGAGATTGGAGGATCACATCAGCCTCAGCTACTTAGACCCTGTTTTAAAATAAAGAATACAAAATTGGGCTGGGGTGTAGCTTAACTGGGAGGTAGAACGTCCCTGAGTTCAGTCCCCAGCAACACACACACACACACACACACACACACACACACACACACACAGAGTTTTTACTGTGTCTGCCATGTGCCAGGCACCAGGGATACCATGGACTTTCCTAAAAACACCAGCAGTGTCAGCCCAGGCAGACCATGACTACGAATGTGCTGTGAGCAGGAGCAGGAGGAATCACACAGTGCAGAGAACTCAACGTGGCCACGAGGGTAGTTTCCAGAGATCAGAGGAGCTGAACACTCAGGCCAAGAGGGAAGAGTTCCGGGCTTTTGGTGCTCCTGGAGCTTAGAGCATCTTACAGAGAAATGTTACTGGAGGCCCAGGTGGGAGGGATTGTGAAAGGCCTTGAGACCACCTTCAAGATCACAAGAATTTTCTAAAATATTTGTGGGGGGGATAGTGGGGCTTGAACTCAGAGGTTCACTACTTGCTGAGGCTGTCCTCGCATCTGTGATCCTCCTGTCTCAGCCTTCCAAGTACTGGGATTACAAGTGTGCGTCACCACGCATACCACGCGTGTTGTTCTAAGTAGACATGAAGCGATTTTCATTTCCAAGCCGTCATGTACCTCCCTTCAGCGAGGCATCGTGCTAGGGTCCAGGGTGCACACAAACACAGGTAAAGCCTCTTTCTCTCCAGGAGCGTATAATCTAGCTGGGGAGGCGCGCACCTCTAGGGATCTAGACTTCTTCCTCTGGGCAGGGCCCCAGTTGTGCCAGAGCCAAACTGAGTGACTAAGTGATTTTAGACAGAAAGCCCCCCCCCCATGCCTCCCATCCTTTAGAGAAGTAAGAAGAAACGAGAAAGTACAAGAGGAGAACATGAAGCTCTGAAGAACAAAGACGCTTTATACAACCAGGATAATTACTCCTAAAGGAACATTTCCCTCACTCTCTAGCCTTCGTACCTTCCTATTCTTAGTGTGACACATCATCTCCCTCAAGAACTGTACCCACAGCTTCTTACTCAACATAATTACCTTTTCAACTTGATTCTGGGTTTAGAAAAAACTAAGTAAAAGAAGCATGTTTATTGATTTTGACTCAGAGCCCAAAGACAGCCTCCATTGCAGACCCTGTTCTCAGGGAGAGGATTTCTCCTAAATTAAAGTGATCACAGTAACTCAGTGTAAATCAGTTGAGCTGGAAGAATTGAATTTGCCCCCATATGGTCCAATGCTTGGTATTTTCTCCCCCCTTGGGGAAGTTAGGGTACAGGACCACAGCCAGTGTGGGTTGTACATGCCTGAACACATTGGGAGCCTGCGCAGGGACCGCTTGGAAAAATACAAGGATTGTCTCATGAAAGGTCTTTTGGTAGATAAGAAGGGAGGCAGACCCTTCCTTTGATTCTCCAGGTCTGGGACCTGGAGAGCCAGACCTGAGGATCAAACTGGGCAGGTAGACAGCCCTGAAGTGAAGCAGGCTGATGCTCTCAGCCCCCCTCTGCTTGAACACGTTTCAAACAGACCTGGCCCTGAACAGGCAGGGTTCCCAGGGTATCCTGTTCTGCCGAATGTCCCTGATGGAACCCTCCGCCCTCCTCCAGATTGTTTTCCTCTTACAACTTTGCCTGAGAAGACCTCCCTCAAGATTTCCTTCAGGAGAGTACAGAGCTAGTCCTCGTGTAGGGGGGTCTGCCCTGGGCTGGGGGCAGGCTACCCCTCCGCACTAGGGCCTTTGCCTTCTGATCCTGCCTGTCAACCCTAATAGATGCCACTTTATTGGTCACTAGGGTCACTCTCTAGAGGAGGACTTAAGCCTAAAATCATAGTTTCATTAAATTTGTAAGCCAGAAACCAGAGGTGGGCTCTCTAAATCCTGTTTCCAGTCTGTCTAGGGAAAGTAGAAAGTAAAAATGATCCCCTTCCTTGCTACAGTTCTTTTTTTTTTTTTTTTTTTTTTCTTCTGGCAGTACTGGGGATGGAACCCAGGGGCATTCTACCTCTGAGCTATAGCACCAGCCCTATTATTTTTTTATTTGAAACAGGGTCTCACTGAGTTGCAAGGGGCCTCATTAAGCAGCTGAGGCTGTCTTTGAACCACAATCCTCCTGTCTCAGCCTCCCAAATGCTGGGATTACAAGCATGGGCCACTATGCCTGGCTTTCCCTTGTACTTTTTAGGGATATGACTGTGGTCTAGGACTTGAAAGAGCTCATCTCAGAAAACTCTATCGTTCTATCCTAAAGCTATGCTTAGGGGGAGGCCCATGCTAACTTTCCTAGGAGCCTGCCGTGCAGCTGCCTCTCTGATCCCACCCTGCTACAGAATTCCTCACCAATGCCCAACTCTTGGAGCCTGGAGCCTTGGTGCTGCCTTCAGGCTCCGCTAGGTGAGGAGAGTGGCCAGCTGGTGGAGATTCCCAGAGAAAATACAGGCCCTGTGTTTCTGACTATCAGGACGTTTACTGGGAGATGTTGTGGTCCCGGAACCTGGTTGTTGAATGACTTCTTCAAAGTACAAAGGAATAGCCGGGTGTGGTGGTGCACAATTGTAATCCCAGCATTCGGGAAGCTGAAACAGGAGGATCCGGTTCATGGCCAGCCTCAGGTACTTAGTGCAGCCCTTTGCAACTCAGTGAAACCCTGTTTCAAAATAAAGAATAAATAAAATAGGACTGAGGGTGTAGCTCAGAGGTAGAATGCCCCTAGTTCCATCCCCAGTACCACAAAAAAAGTACAAAGGAATTTTTATCAAACAGTGACACATGGAGAAATAATCAGATTGCATTGCGCTGTGCAGGCTGCTAATGCCAGTCATGCTTCCGCTGTGCCTGGCGCCAGCCATGCTGATCATATTTACTCTTTAATGACACTGTGCCCTTTTCATCGTGCTCTGCTCTCGCTGACCAGCTCTTCACCCCCATTATGACAAAGTCCCACTCATCCATCCAGGCCCATCCAAACATCATTTCCCCTGGGAAGCTTTCCTGGACAACTGCCACCCACTCTGCCACTGTCTTCCTCAGTACCACAGCACTCTGCAGGGCCTCCTGAGGGAGCTCAGTACCGTTTCTGTAGTGCATGGTTTGTGTCAGTTTTACCCCGTAGATTTCACATTTCTTCAAGGTAACATTAAAGGTCCTCCTGGTTTCTAAAACCTCGATATTCTGTCAGTGATAGTAGGCACAATAGTAGGAATGGTATAGTGGGGATTGAGCTCAGAGATGGTCTATCTCCAAGCTATATCCACAGCCCAATTTTTATTTTTGGGGTGTGTGTGTGTGTGTGTGTGTGTGTGTCACTGGGGATTAAACCCAGGGGCATTTTATCTCCAAGCTATACCCCTGTCCATATATATATATATATATATATATATATACCTTTTGTGTGTGTGTGTGTGGTACTGGGGATAGAACCCAAGGGCCTTCTACCTCTGAGCTATACCTCCAGAACTTTTTTTTTTTTTTTTTTTTTTTTTTTGCGGGTCTGGAAATGCAACCCAGGGTCATTCAACCACCGAGCTACACCCCTTGCCCTATTTTTTATTTTTTATTTTGAAACAGGGTCTCACTAAGTTGTGGAGGGCCTCACTAAATAGCTGAGGCTATTCACGAATCGCGATCCTCCAGTCTCAGCCTCCCAAATGTTGGAATTACAAATGTATGCCACCACGCCCGGCTGCCTCCAGAACTATTTTATATTTTATTTGGAAAAAGGGTCTCACTAAGTTGCCGACAGCCTCACTAAGCTGCTGAGGTGGGCTTTGAACCTGCGATCCGTCTGTCTCAGCCTCCCCAGTATTAGATTACACGTGTGCACCACCATACCTGGATTTATTTTTATTTTGAAACATGGTCTCACCAGTTTGATGAGTCTCTACTTGCTTAAGCTGTCCTTGAACCTGTGATCCTCCTGTCTCAGCCTCTTAAATACTTAGGATGACAGGTATACGTGTGCCACCATGCCCGGTTTGGCTTGTTCTTAGCTCTTAATTAAATCATATGGTTTCAGAGGGATGGTGGTTAAGGAGCTGAAATGAAAAAGGACAGTTCTATAGAAGGAAATACAAGGCTTGCCTGGGCAGCTACAAGCTAGGCTCCCGTGCTAATGTAAAATCAGTTCACCAGAAAATAGCATTCAGATTGCTAGACCATATAGGTCTTTTTTCTTTTTCCTGTTTTTATCAGAGCAGAGAAAGAAAATCCCAGCAAGAATGGGAGGAGACCCTTGGCTCTGATACCACTGATGTCCAGGAACAAGGTAGGTTAAGGGAAATTCATATTCATCCTTTAGTGTTTTGCTGAGCAGGGTAGCACGGAACTAGTCTGAGCACACTCTGGAGATTGGTTGTCCTCCAACAGGGCCTGTTCTAGAGTCACAGAACCCCCCACGCAGCTCCCAGAAGGAGTGTATGGAAGCAGTATATGTCTTTCCTCTGTTGCTGATAGTGAAATCGATGCTTCCATAGTTCCCAAACATTTCTGTGTAAGGTTCAAAGTATCACAGAAAAGTTGGAAGGGATGTGTTTCATTTTCTATGCCATTGGAGAACCATCTCTGGGAAGCCCTCTTCTTTTCTCCTCGGGCCTTTAGTATTAATATTGAGGGTGCAGATGGATGCCTGCAAGGCCTGAGAATGCACATGGAGTATTGCCCTTCCAGCCTGCTGGTCTTTTTACTCAGCATGAGGATTCAACACATAGTAAACTGCAGTTAGCCCAGAAGCAGGACAAAAGCAAGTGAGTTACTTGACACGTTGTCATTCCATGTGGAAACACACCAGCCGTGGTAGATGACTGGGACTGAGCTGTGTAAATATCTCAGGAACCTGATATTGAAACTACTCCAAGGTCAGAATAGCATCCCAGTGGGCTGAGATGAAATTGGAAAGGTCAGAGCAAACAGTTCACCTGGCTCTCAAGAAATCTCGGCGCGAAGCTTCTCTGCTCTCTCTCACTCACATTCAGGTGGTCTATGGACCAACATTTTTCCCGTCTTGAGTGTTTGCTTACAGATTCTAAGAGGGGACGCAATCTGCCTGGGCCAGTTGTCCCTCCGGTGCAGCAAGACAGCCCACCTCCACCCAAAGACCTGGGAGCCAGTGGCTTCTTTGGGTTTCTCAGGTAAGGCCAACTTCTCTTCCTTCTCCAGCTGAGACCCAGTGCCAGAGCAGCAGCACAGCTCACAGTCTCGTAGTCCAGCTTCCCTCTCGTCTTTCAGGGAAGTAAGAATAGCGACCTGGGCATGGTGGCACAGGCCTGTAGTTCTAGTTGTTGGGAGGCTGAGACAGGAGGATTTCAGGTTTGAGGACAGCCTCAGCAAGTAGTGAGACTCTTAACCTAGAGAGACCATGTTTCTAAACACACATGCACGCACGCACACACACACACACACACACACACACACACACACACACACACATACTCACACACACGCACGCACAGAATAGTGAAGAAAGCAGATGACTTACAGAGCTTTCTCAGTTATGTCCAGGATAGATGAAGGGAATGAGATCAAGGACAAGGGCCCCAACTCCCAACTGTGAATTAATTAATTAATTAATTAATTTTTGCAGTACTGGGGATGGAACCCAGGGGCATTCTATATCTGAGCTACACCCTCAGCCCTAATTTTTATTTTATTTTTTTCTTTTTGCGGGTCTGGGGATGGATCCCATGGGCATTTGACCTCCGTGCTACACCGCCTGCCCTGTTTTTTTTTTTTTATTATTATTCATTTTGAAACAGGGTCTCACTAAGCTACAAAGGGCCTCACTGAGTAGCTGAGGCTGTCCACGAACTGTGACACTCCATTCTCAGCCTCCCGAATGCTGGGATGACAAGCGTGCGCCGCCACGCCCGGCTCCGACTGTGAATTTTATAAAGATCCTCAACCATTTGTGTACAGTTTACCCTCACCCTCATGTACCCAGCACAAGGCCGGGTTCCATAAACACTGTTGAACAGAAACTATTTATTCCTGTTTTCTTTGGGTCATTCAGATGATTTGGTTTCCAGAATGTTTCCATTTTTCCTTCTGAAGCTAGGTTGTCTTCAGAATCCTTTTTGTAGATGGCAGCTGGAAATTTATTCTAAGGGCTCAGCTAGCCCATTGCAGTTCTTTTCCATTTATTTATTTATTTATTTATTTATTTATTTATTTATTTATTTATTTATTTATTATGTACTGGGGATTTAACCCAATTATTTGGGCATTCTGCCTCCAAGCTATACCCCAGCCCTGTTTTATACTTTACTTTTTGTGGTACTGGGAATGGAACCCAGAGGCCTCTACCTCCGAGGTACACCCACAACCCTATTTTATTTATTTTGAAACAGGGTCTCACCAGTATTCAGAGGGCCTCACTAAGCTACTGCGGTTGGCCGCGAACTTGTGATTTCCTGTCCCAGCCTCCCAAGTACTAAGATTATAGGTATGCGTCACCAGGCCCAGCTTCTACCGTTTTTTGAAACAGGGTCTAAGTTTCAGAGGGCCCAAGTAGCAGAGTAGCAATCCTCCTGTTTCAGCCTCCTAGGCGCTGCCATCACGCCTGGCTTTCTTTTTTCTTCATTTTCCCCTTCTGAGTATAATCTAATTTGGTAACCTTCTCAAATGCTGTTTCAGACTTGAATTTCCATTTGTTAGTTCCCCAGAGCAAAATGCCCTGGCTAACAAGGCACTGATGGGAGCAGGGAGAAGGGAGGCTCTCTCCAGTCTCAACCCATTCTGCTCTGTCCGCAGCACCGTCTTCCCGTTCCGGTATTTCTTCAAGAGCAGCCAGTGAGCCTCGGGACGCAGCAGCAGCAGGCAGAAGGTCTTCTCTCGCAGCGACTCCTCCAAAGCCCTTCTTCCTCCAGCTCCTCTCCTTCTGTGATAATGCCTCAGTTGGGATGACAGCTCCTGACTGTCTGGACACTCCTATGGGTTTCTCTTCTCCTTGCTGCCTTATAATCCCCCCCCACACTTAAAACACTAAGGAAAGAATGGGTCTTTCTAGAATATTCTAGTCTAAGAATTTTACTGCCCTAAGGGCCATTTTAGGTCCTTTGTCTCCAGCACTTAGGATCCTAATGCTAATAAATTATTTATGAAGTTATGGATTGAATTTAGTGAAGCAGAGTAAAAGAACAAACTCTTCCCTCCAGATACAGAGCAGCAGTGCATGAAACTTCCCCTGGTTTATCTGGTTGCTGTTTCCCAGATCACTTTGGGTGGGTGAGTCTTATCTGATCCTAAACCTTAAACTTTGCTCCAGGGGTTAGGGAATGGAGTCTCCCAAGACTTATTGTCCTGAGCCCTACTGCCCCCAAAGAAAGAAAGGATCGCTTCCCCAATTTGGTTTGGCCCCAGAGGATTGCTTTCCCATAGATAAATGTTTCTCACCTTTCTTTATTTTTTCTTTTTTTTTTTTTCTTTGTGGTACTGGGGTTCCTGGAAACCCTTCTACCTCCAGGCTACATTCCCAGACCTATTTTTACTTTTTATTTGGAAACAGGGTCTCTTAAGCCAGCCTGGCTGGCTTGGAACCTGCGTGATGCTCCTGTCTCCGCCTCCCAAGCGCGGGGATTACAAGCGTGCGCCACCACGCCCGGCTTGTTTCTCATCTTTCTATCCTTCCAGTGCCTTGACAGTAACACAAATCAGTTTGTCACATTAACTGGAAGGCAGTTCAGGTTAGGGCCCTTGAAGAACACCAGGGTACCCAAGCTCTGTCCTCAACCAGTGGGCCCACCCAACAGACAGCAGACAGTTTAGACTGCTATAGCCTCAGAGCCAAAATAATTGATGGAAATTTAAGGAAGCTCATTTTAGCTCAGAACAAAGAATCACTCTTTGATGGTTAGCAATGTCCAATATTAGAATGGGCTACCTTGAGAGTTCCTGAGCCCTTGTTACCCATAGGCTTTAAACAGCTAATTATAGCCGGGCGTGGTGGCTCACTCTTGTAACCCCGTGCTTGGGAGGCTGAGACAGGAGGATCACACGGGTTCGAAGCCAGCCTCAGCTACTTAGTGAGGCTCTCAGCAACCTAGTGAGACCCTGTTTCCAAATAAAATATAAAAAGGGTCTGGGAGTATAGCCTGGAGTTAGAAAGCCTCTGGGTTCCACCCTAAGTACCACCAAAACAAACAAACAAACAAACAAACAAACAAAAAAAACCCAGCTAATTATCTGTCACTTGTTAGAGAGTTCCTATAATGTGTGGAGAGTGGGGCCGGGCCTGCTGAGGTCCCTAGAATCTTGGCTTGGCTGCCTCTGCCTTCAGTGGAAGAGGTGAGTGGGCTTGGCAAGGGAGGACCCAAGGCCTGGCAAGGGAGGACCAGGTCTGAACAGGGGAGGACCTAGGTCCTGGCAAGGGAGGACTAGGCCTGAGCATGGGAGGACCCAAAGTCTGGCATGGGAGGACAAGGGCCTGAGCAGGGGAGGACCCAGGGCCTGGCAAGGGAGGACTTAGGCCCTGAGCAGGGAAGGACCCAGGGCCTGGCAAGGGAGGACTTAGGCCCTGCTCAGGGAAGGACCCAGGGCCCGGCAGGGGAGGACCCAGGACCTGAGCAGGGGAGGACTAGGCTTGAGCATGGGAGGATCCAGGGCCTGGCAGGGGAGGACCAGGTCTGAGCAGAGAAGGTCCAGGGCCTGAGCAGAGGAGGTGCTGAAGGGAAAGCCACAGGGCAGGAGTCTGAGGATGAGCAACATGGTAATACCAGTTCCCCTCGAGTCACGTTTACACGCCTTACTGTCCTGTACATGGCCTGCTTGGCAAAGCTGCTGAAGGCACAGACTCCAAATCCGGGGAGCTGAGTGCCCACCCCAGCGTGGACCCGCTTGCAGTGCAGTGTGGGCAGCTTGCTTTCTACTCAGGGTCTTACTTCAGCATTTAGGACCTTTTTTCTTTTTTTCTATTTTTCTTTTTTGGTACTGAGGAGTGAACCCAGAGCCAGAGGCATTCTACCTCTGAGCTTCTGAGCTAAGCTACAACCAACTGTATTTTATATTTATTTATTTTGAAACAGGGTCTTGCCTGGTTGATGAGAGTCTCACTGCTTGCTGAGGCTGCCCTGATCCTGTGATCCTCCTGTCTCAGCCTGCCACCTCCTGATTCCAGGCCTGCCACCAAGGCCGGCTACACCTAGGATTTGGTGAGCATCAGAGCCAGCTAGCTGGCAGTCCGCAAGGCCAGCCCCGAATGGGGCCTGTCCACGACCCCCACGCATCCTCCTGAGTGCCGGAGCTCAGGCAATTGCTGCCCAGGCTGAGGGCTCCCCACCCAACTTACCCAAGTCTAATTTAGCACTATGGGTACACAATGGGAGACAAGTTCTCAATCAGCTTGGACATTAACTAGCTGTGTGACTTTTAGTAACTTTCCCTCTGCATCTTAGTAGCCTCTCCTCAAACCGGAGCTGGACTCAGCCAGATTTGCTGGAATTGGCAAGCTTCGGGTTCCTCCCGGAGTCCGATCTGTTACTCCAGGGACTCGGGATCCTCGGCTCAGAGTCCCACTCAGCAGCTGGCCCACAGCGTGAGAGGATTCCAGCTGACACTGAGAGGGAGACTCTGGAGGGGACTCAGGACCCCCAGCCCGTGGGTCTGCCACCGAGCACTGCTCAGCCCCAGTGGCAGGACTCCCCTGTCCATAGGGTATCCTCCTGAGCCAGTCAGGGACAGGCAGGGCTTTGTTACAGCTTTAAGGCTGGGGTGGTGGTGGCCTGAATGGGGAAGTATCCTGACCAAGGTCACACAGCAAAGAGGAGGAGGCCAGTGGCCAGAGGCCAGCCTGGAGCCTTGCCAGGGCCCCCCACCTAGCTCCCGGCTTTCCCCAGATCTCACTTCAGCCCCCACCGCAGGCAGCTGTGTGGACTGAGGGGAGCAGAAAGCTGCAGAGGCCACTCCCTGAGGACCACACAGGGAGGACAGAGCAGGATTTCCCAGGTAGACTCAGACCTCAGTCTGGGAGGCAGCCTGAAAGCCGAGCCCCTGGAAGAGGGCGTGGCCTTAAAAAGGCAAATAAAAGCCTGGAGAGCCTGCCCTGGTCTGAAGACCCGCGAAGCACTGGGAGCCCACAGCCAGCACTCTGCTCTGCTCTGCTCTAAGCCAGCTTGGACCGGTGAGCTCTGGGGGCGGGAGGCACTAAGGTGAGCTCCTGGAGGGAAGATTCCAGCGGGAATCACTGCACATTCCATTCAGAGATGGCTACTCACACCCATGCAGAGTGACCCGGCGTGGAGGCAGACGCAGATCTCTCGCTCGCTCGCTCGCTCGCTTGCTCGCTCTCTCTCAAAAGGCAGATTTGGAAAAGAAACCCCGGCAGGCATGCTTCACCTGTCAGACCAGCCAGTCCCGGCTCCCTCACCTGGAAGCAGGCGCTATTTAAAGGACTCCCTCCCACCTGCACACCCTGAGACATCGCCCACTGTGTTTCAGATGCCCATGGCGTCCCCCCACGCCCTGCTCCTCTGCCTGCTGGTCCTGCTGGCAGTCACTGAAGGCTGGGGTCGGGAGGCAGCTGGCCCAGGCTGCCGCATGTACCGTGAGTACTGGGACCCGAGATCGAGGAGGAGCAGAAGGCCTGGGTGGGAGCACAGAGCTGGGAGACCAGGCCACGGGCCCTCTTGGAGGTTCAGGAAGCAGCAGCTGGACAAGCTTTCACAGAGGCCCATCTACCGCTAGCCTCTCCTTCCAGCCTTGAACGTGACAGTGCAAAGTGACCGCCAAGGCACCTGCCAGGGCTCCTACATGGCACAGGCCTGCGTGGGCCACTGCGAGTCCAGCGCCTTCCCTTCCCGGTACTCTGTGCTGGTGGCCAGTGGCTACAGGCACAACATCACCTCCGTCTCTCAGTGCTGCACCATCAGCAGCCTAGAGAAGGTAAGGGCCGTGCGGAGCGAGGGCACTGGGGCTGGGGAGAGAGACGGGAGATAGAGGTGGCCTGGGATGGGACCTGAACGAGGCTCCCGCCCCCAGGTAAAGGTGCAGCTGCAGTGTGTGGGCAACCGAAAGTGGGAGATGGAGATCTTCACAGCCAGGGCCTGCCAGTGTGACATGTGCCGCCTCTCCCGCTACTAGTTACCGGGAGGACTTCTCACCCTGCCAGTAACTTGCTATGGTGCTTTTTAAAATGAGGGGCTGCTTCAGCTCTGTGCTGGTGACCTGCTTGTCTCTTACACACTTGGCCCCTGGAGCCAGCGTGTGTCCCTCGACCTCCTCTGCCTCTACCCCTAAATAAAGCAAGCAGTTCTTGAGTTTCTCTCTTTATTAAGTCTACCCCCCAGCCAGGGGAAGGAGGATAGACCATGATTACTGTGACCCCCGTACCCCAGGACACTGTGAATCTCTTCTTGCCTGTGCCCTCACCCCTCCCCCTGCCCAATAAATAAAAAGGGGACAAGGAAGAATAGGGCAAGGGACAGGAGGGAAGGAGGGTGCCCCGGCCAGAACAGTATCTGTGTGGAGGGTGAGCTGGGCAGAATAAATAGAGAAATCCTGGGCCTCCCGGTGGAGGTGGAGGTAAGGAAGGACCTCTGCCGGCCTGGAGCCCAGCTTGGGGCGGGGAAGATCCCTGATGGCCTCTCCCGGTCAAGCTCGCCCTGGGCAAGTCTCGCCAAGAGGGCCTGAGAGTTCTGCCGCAAGGCCACCATCTCATCCTTGTCTCCCCCAGTGAAGGCTGCTGGCGCCGGGCTCGGCAGGGAGTCCTCAGAGCCCTCTCTGGCAAGGCCAGGGATAGGTGCGTGCCTCACTGGGCCTGGGCAGGAGAAGGGATGGAGGGACTGACAGCTCTGGGTGTAGCTTCTCCCCTGCTGGGGCGCTCTAGCTCTGACCCCCACTTGCGGCCACCTGGGGTGTAAGCCGCTGGAGGGGGGCCTCCATGGCCCCCTGGGTCCCCTGTAGCCGACGTAGCCGCAACTCCTCCAAGCCTTGCCATAGCTCCTGCCGCTCCCGGGCCTTCTGCTGCTCCCTGGGGAGAGAGGGTGAGGCAGCTCCCCACCCGGGCCCCCCACTCCATCCTCCTTCAGCTCCCACCCCTGCAAAGCAGGGTGGCCGGGCACAAGCTTGTGGCCTGGCTGAGCAGGAAGCTACAGAGGGGAGCGATCAGGCTGGAAGACGCCCAGTAAGGTCAGTGGAGGATGAGTGGGCGGCCACGGGCCGGGACAGCTCTGCACGTGCAGACCCTGAGCTGGACACTGACATCTGACCTCACAGGGCTGGGCGCGTCCTCCTCCAACCTCAGGGTCCAGCCCCGCCCAGTCCTCCCACCTCTGCCCAGCGCCCACCACTTACTGCTGCTTCTCCAGCTTGTAGGAGGCGGTGAGCTCATCAAACAGCTTTCCATTCATCTCCATGAAGGTCTTGAGCACGTTGTAGATCAGAGATACGATGGTTCTTGGCACGGTCAAGGGAGGGGTGAGACTTTTCAAGCAGGCAGTGTGGCCCACCTCCCTCACATCCTGCAGAGCACAGCACGTGGCCCCGGCCCTGCCCTTCACCCGCCGTCCTCCGCCCACTCACTGATTCCAGTGCTCCTTGGAGACTTGGTAGAGGGTCCCGAACACTGCAGGCAGCACAGTGTGACAGTTGTCCTCAATGAGGCTCAGGATATACTCGTTGTTCCAGAAATACAGAGCCCGCTCTGCAACCTGGGCGGCAGGACACAGAGTGAGGCCAGGCCGTGCCTGACCCTGCCCCAAACCCAGGCCCATCGGTCCCCTGGGGAAGCACCGTGGCAAAGAGAAGAGAGCACTGGGTTTGGAGTCCTGCACTGTGGGGGAGTGCTTGGGCATATCCTAACTACTACTGACTCCACCACACCCATGTGACCTTGGCTGAGGTCAACCTCCCAGCCTTAGTAGTCTGATCTGGAAAAGGAGACAAAAATACTGCAATGGGCCCGGCGTGGTGGCGCACGCTTGTAAACTCCACGCTTGGGAGGCGGAGGCTTAAGGGACCCTGTTTCCAAATATAAAAAAGTATAAAATAGGTCTGGGAGTGTAGCCCAGAGGTAGAAGGGCTTCCAGGAACCCCAGTACCACCAAAAAAAAAAAAAATATATATATATATATATATATACTGCCATGGGCTGGTATATAAAAATGAAATAAAGCCAGGTATGGTGGCGCACACTTGTAACCCCAGCATTTGGGAGGCTGAGACAAGAGGATCGCGGTTCATGGACAGCTTCAGCTACTTAGTGAGGCCCTCCACAACTCAGTGAGACCCTGTTTCAAAATAAAGAATAAAAGCCAGGTGTGGTGGCGCACGCTTGTAATCCCCATGCTTGGGAGGCTGAGACAGGAGGATCGCACAGGTTAAAAGCCAGCCTCAGCTACTCAGCTACTTAGCTACTTAGTGAGGCTCTCAGCAACTTAGTGAGACCCTGTTTCCAAATAAAGTATAAAATAGGTCTGGGAGTGTAGCCCGGAGGTAGAAAGCCGCTGGGTTCCATCCCTAGTACCACCAAAATAAATAAAGAATTAAAAAATAGGGCTGGGGTGTAGCTCAGAGATCGAATGCCCCTGGGTTCCATTCCCAGACCCACAAAAAAGAAAATATATATAGATATAAATATCTATATAGAGAGATATAGATAGATTTATAATTAAATAAAAATGAAATAAGATACTGCACTTAAGGAGTTTAATAAAGTGAAGTCCCAGGGTCACCACAAGGAAGAACTGACTTCTGCCTGTCCAGGGTCATAAACACGGGAGAGGCCAGGAGATGCGGCTCCTAGCATGGCCAGCACCACAGGAACAGGAGGAGAAGGGCTGGGAGAGTCTGTACATACATGCGGGACAGCATGAGTTACGGCTGGCGGGACGATGTAGGGAGAAGCCTGGCTGGGTCCCACAGTGGGACGGAGGAAATTTACGGCCGCCAAGAAAGGGGAGAAAGCGACAGCCATGCTGTCCGGTTCTGGCTCAGTTCACTGAACGCGTTTACAGTCCCGGTCTCTCTGAACCTTGTCACAACCCGCTGAAGGGCTGTTGTCAGCCCATTTTACAGAGGAACAGATTCAGAGCAGTGATTTGTCCGAGGCCTTTCAGCAGAAGGCTTGGCCCTATGTCTCCTGACCTCGGCCCAGCATCTCCCCATTGTCAGACCCAGGATCGGAGGAGAAACTGAGGGCAGGGAGCGACATCAGGTAAAGTGGCCGGCCTCCCTGCCCCCACTCTGCCAGTCCCTGCCCGTACCTGGAAATGGGGGCTGGAAACACAGCGAGCCACCTGCTTGAAGAGGGGCTCCTGGATCTTCACGAACTGGGAGGGCTCGATGACATCAAGAATCTCTTCCATCTCCCCCAGAAACATCACCTGGAGTGGGGGGCGGCAGCTCACACCTCCCCCAGACACACACACCTCCTTGCCTCCTGGAAGCCCGGCCCTCCCACGCCCCCTTCCTACCTCCTTCTGGGTGCAGGTTTTGGGCCAGTATTTGAGCAGCCCCCGAATCACCTGTGGGGGTGAGGCAGAATGGAGTCAGACCTGCAGAGCACAGGGCCCACCGCCCCCCAGGGAACTCACATGTTCGGTCAAGGTGGCGTCCTTCTCCAGGAACTGCACCACACAGTACGCCAGCTGTAGGGTAGTAAGGGTGGAGAGACGGAAGCTGGGGGTCAGGGGAGCCAGGTATAGGCACTGGCCGCCCGTCCAGCATTTACCGCCTGCCTAGGCAGTGCACGGCACCAACTCAGGGTGCTGCAGATAAAATGATAACCAGGAGGGCTTCCCAGAGCTGATGTGTGAGGTCAGCCTTAAGGAGCCTGGCGTGGTGCTGGAATCCCAGCACTTGGGAGGGAAGCTGGGGCAGGAGGACTCTGCGCAGGTTCCAGCCTCAGCAACTTAGCAAGGCTCTCAGCAACCTAGCGAGAGCCTGTTTCAAAAAATAAAATAGGAGCCCGGAGTGGTGGCGCATGCTTGTAATCCCAGCATTCGGGAGGCTGAGACCCGAGGATCACGGTTCGCGGACAGCCTCCGCTACTTAGTGAGGCCCTCTGCAACTCAGTGAGACCCTGTTTCAAACTCAAGAAAAAAAAAATTGGGCAGGGAGTGTAGCTCGGAGGTCAAATGTCTCTGGGTTCCATCCCCAGACCCGCAAAAAATAAATAAATAAATAAATAAATAAATAAATAAATAAATAAAATAGGGCTGGAGGTGTAGCTTGGAGGTAGAATTGCCCCTGGGTTCAGTCCTCAGTACCAAAAGAAAAAAGAAAAATAAATAAAAAGGCCAGTGGGAATTCTCTAAGGCACTGGGACAGAATTCGTAAAGACAGCAGAGGTAAGCTAGGACCCCATGAGCGGCAGGCGGACTTCCTGGCCCTGCTGGCCATGACTCTTGGGAGCACCCTGGGCCTCACCTGGGCGTGAAAGACAGACAGTGACTTGACGGAGTGCAGGGGAATCAGGACGCGCACAAGGAACTGCTTGTGCTCGGTCTTCAGGGGCAGCGCGAAGCCGTTGATGATGCTGAGAAGGCGCGGAGGGAGGGGCAGGGCTCAGATGGCTGGTCCCCAGACTCTCCTCCCACAACCCTGAGCGCCCCCCAGGCCCAAGGACAGTCACCTTCCTAAGATCTCCAGCAGCTCAGCCACACCATTGAAGTGCTCCAGTTCATAAATGAACCTGCAGAAAAGAAGAATGCGGGAGGGCTGGGGCAATGGGAAAGGAAGGCCTAGTGCCCCATCAGCCATCCTGCCCCACCTCACCCACACCCACCCAACTCTTCCCCAACCAGAGGATCCCAGAGCCCCAAACCATCCCCACTGAGACCCACACCCAGCTCCAAAACGCCCTTCCTAGCCGCCCGCCGGCCACAGGCCACCACCTTCCAGACCTTGGCACTCCTTGCCTGGTCGCCACCCACTCATCAGGCACCTGCCTATGACCATCATCTTCATGCAGGCACCCAAAGCAAGAACAAACACTTAGGGCGTCTACTTCCTACTCCACTGTTCCCAAATTCTCCTGGGAGGCAGGGCACGTTAAAACCATTGCACAGGTGAAGAAGTCGAGCCTCGGTGGTTAAATGACACTGGCCCCAAAGTGAGTAAGCAGGGAGTCTGATGGGCTCCCGGCTCCTGGAGGACACAGACCTACCTCCTTTGTTGCTAATGACGTGTGCTAACGTCCCCGAGTCCCCACCTTGGGCCAGGAGCGACAGCAACTGTTTTGGAGGTATCCCCCATTTCACCTCCAGGATGGTCCCCAAGTTAGTGCAGGCAGCATCCCATTCCTTTTATTACTTTATTTATTTATTTATTTATTTACTTATTTATTTAGTGGTATTAGAGATTGAACCAGCATTCCCAGTTACTGGGATTATAAGCGTCTGCCACCATGCCCGGCCAGCATCCCTGTTTTTGTTTTTATTGTTTTGTTTTGTTTTGGGTGCTGGGGATGAAATCCAGGGGCCTTCTACCTCCAGGCTATACTCCCAGACCTATTTTATAATTTATTTAGAAAAAGGCTCTCACTAAGTTGCTGACAGCCTCACTAAGTAGCTGAGGCTGGCTTCGAACCTGCGGGATCCTCCTGTCTCAGCCTCCCAAGCGCGGGGATTACAAGTGTGCGCCACCCTGCCTGGCCAGCATCCCCATTTTAAAGATGAGGAAACTAGCTGGGCGTGGTGGTGCACACCTGTAATCCTAGTACTTAGGAGGCTGAGACAGGAGGATTGCAAGTTCGAAGCCAGCCTCAGCAAGTTAACGACACGCTTAAAAACCTAGCGAGACCTTGTTTCCACATAAGAAATAAAACTGGTGTGGGAATGCAGCTCGGAGGTAGAATGCCTCTAGGTTCAAGCTCCAGTGCCTCCTCTTCCAAAACAAGAGGAAAAACCCAGGAGAGAGCTTAAGTGACCTGCCCAGGTCCACCCAAATACTAGAGCCAGGGTCTCAGCTACAAGACCATGTGCATCCACCCCCGGCCCTATTTTTTATTCTTTATTTTGAAACAGGGTCTCACTGAGCTGCAGAGGGCCTCACTAAGTAGCTGAGGCTGTCCTCGAACCACGATCCTCCTGTCTCAGCCTCCCGAATGCTGGGATTGCAAGCGTGCTCCACCATGCCTGGCTCTCTGGGTTTTTATGGGCCAGCATGATAAAGATCAGAAGATTGGGATCCCTGGACTTCCCTGGTTCCTACAAACTACTCCCTTGGCCTCTATTTTCCCATCTGTAAAATAGAAATAAATGCCCATTCTCTGCTATCTTCACAGGCTGAGTGTAATCAATACTATGTCACAGAGAAAGAACTTGGTAAACCAGATTCCCACATCAACTCCAAGCCCGGGAGCCTTTGCCTGGGCCCTTTCCGCTTCCTCCTTTCCTCCCTCCCTCCCTCCCTCCCTCCCTCCCTCCCTCCCTCCCTCCCTCCCTCCCAGGTCTCTTGGGCAGGGACAGCCACTCACCGAAGAAAGATGTGGTTGCACTGTTTGCGGATGTAGGCCCGGAGACCCAGGAACTTGCCGTAGACCCGATGCAAGATGGTTTTGAGGTACTCACGCTCCCGGGGGTCCTCACTATCGAAGAGCTCCAGAAGCTGCGGGACCCAGGGTCAGGTGAGAGGCCGACCCCAAGCTGCTGCCCTCTGTCCCAGACCCCAGAGAGAGCCGGCCCCTGCCCTGCGGAACCACCCAGCCCGGGCTCCCACGTCACCATCAGGACAAACTTTTGATCCACATATCTCTTGGCCACGGAGGGCTGGAAATCAGGGCTCTCCAAGAAACGCAGGAAAAACTCATAAACCAGCTGGAGGGAGGGGACAGACAAGAAGGTCAGTTTTTTGTTTTTTTTTTGTTTGCGGGTCTGGGGCTGGAACCCAGGGGCATTTGACCTCCGAGCTATACCTCCTGCCCAATTTATTTTTATTTATTTTTAAACTGGATCTCACTGAGTTGTAGAGGGCCTCACTAAGTAGCTGAGGCTGTCCGCGAACCGCGAGGCTTCGGCTCAGCCAAGAAGGTCAGTTTGGTCACGGCCTCACCCACGCACCCCGCCCTGCACTCTTGCCTCACAGTCTTGGGGCTATCATACCCTCCCCCAGCCCCTCAGAGCAGCTCTAAAGGGCAGACCCTGCATCCCCTGGCCCTTCACACCTGCAGATGTGGCCAGGAAGGCTCAAGGTTGGGCTCGTCCTCTTCAGGGTCAAATTCAGGGTTCTCACTGGGCGGCAGGGTCCTGAAGATATTCACTGAGATCTGGAGAGCAGAGTCAGGGTGTGTGTGTGTGTGTGTGTGTGTGTGTGTGTGTGTGTGTGACTGAGGATTGAACCCAGGGACATTATACCACCAGGCAAAACCCCCAGCCTTATTTTATTTTTTTATTTTGAAACAGGGTCTCACCAAGTTGCAGAGGGCCTCACTAAGGAGCTGAGGCTAGCCACGAACCTGCGATCCTCCTGTCTCAGCCTCCCAAGTACTGAGATTGCAAGCGTACACCACCATGCCCAGGGAGTCAGGGTTCTTTAAGGAAGATTCCTTGAAGGCAGAAGCTGGGGGGGGGGGGACCCTGTCCAAAGATCTAGGGGGTGTACCTCAGCACCTGCCATAGCAAGGTGCCTGATTCACCCCTTGGACAATTACCACCTGAACACCTTGTCTGTGCAAGCCCTCGGTCAGGGGCTGGGGCTCTGAGGGCGGAAGGGACACCCCAGGCAGGTACAACCCAAGAGAAAGATAGGTTGAAAGCAGCGAGGTCCACTGGCATTCTGGGCAGCTTGGGCCTCGAGAGAGACCTCCTGGAAGAGGCATTGGTGGGCCGGGCTGGGGAAGGGAAGTGGCGGGGCACGGGCACCCGGGCCTCAGCTTGCACAAGCAAAGGTGTGGGAGCGGGCCAGGCAAGGAGGCCGTGAATGGGTTCTAGGCTGCAACGGGGCTCAGTGGGGACAGAAGACGCGGGCCTTGAGGCCAGGCCATGGAGTGCAGGGTTCTTAGTGTGAGTGGGAACGGAAACTAGTATCGTGTCAAAGCGGGGACAGCCTTAGAGGGGATATGGTCATCTGGGGAATTGCAGGGACCTTTGGGGACCTGTGTCCAGTGGAGCCACAAATAGAAAATAAAGGAAGCTGGGCGTGGTGGCGCACACTTGTCATCCCAGCATTCGGGAGGCTGAGACCGGAGGATCGCGGTTCGCGGACAGCCTCAGCTACTTAGTGAGGCCCTCTGCAACTCAGTGAGATCCAGTTTAAAAATAAAGAATAAAAAATAGGGCAGGGGGTATAGCTCAGAGGTCAAGTGCCCCTGGGTTCCATCCCCAGACCCGCAAAAAAAAAAAAAAAAAAGGAAAGAAAGGAACCTTGGTGTAAAAAAGAGTGTAGGAGCGGGGCGTGGTGGTGCATGTTGTAATCCCAGCATTCAGGAGTCTGAGACAAGAGGATGGCGGTTCGCAGACAGCCTCAGCAGCTTAGTGAGGTGCTTTGCAACTCAGTAAGACCCTGCTTCAAAATAAAAAAAAAAAAAAAATAGGGCTGAGGGTGTCGCTCAGAAGTAGACTGCCCCTGGGTTCTATCCCTAGTACTGCCAAAAAAAAAAAAAAAAAAAAGATTGTAGGGTTTATCCTTCGCCCGGGGGTCCTGCAGGGGGTTTGGTAGGATCCGCGCGTGGGGAGGCAGAGGCTGGGCTGGTGCTCACCATGCGGATGATGTCTGGGTAGACGGGCTCTATGAGGACACCCCGGGTGCTGCCCACGCACTCCACCAGCTCGTTGAGCGCCGCCCGCTTCACCTCCTTCCCCTTCAGGTCGGCCACGCAGTCCAGGAAGTCAAACATCACCCCGCACTGGGCCAGCTTGCGGCTCAGCAGCTCGTGCAGCTCTGAGGCCGGCACATCTGGGGAGGGACCGGGAGCTGTCCTGGGCGGCCCTCCTAGCCCCTGGGGCTGCTGCTTGGCCCCAGTGCCCCCCCCACTGCAGAACAAGCAACTCCTGGCCTGGGGGTTCGAGAGTCTTCTCTTGCCCCTAACCCAGGCTCACAGACTTTGCGATTTTAAAGCAAGATCACAAAGCCTGGATGTACAGGCTTTCCCAAAATAGCCACTGCTCCCTCTCCCTGGTGGCACCCTAAAAGTGGGGAGGGGCTGAGGGTGGGAGTTACGTGATCACAGGAAGCCATGCCTAACACCTGCCCCTCGCCCTGGCCCCGGCGGCTGGGCGGGCTGATAGTGGCCTCTTGGAGCCCAGGCTATGGGCCCCACCCTTGGCCCTGGCCAGCCCCCCGGGGTGGCGCCACCTCCAGACGCCCCACCTCCAGGATGACAGGCCAGTCAGCCCATGCGTCAGCAGAGGCTGGGGGTCAGTTCCAATGGTGGAATCCCTAGCCTGGAAGGGTCATCCCGACTCCCTCTGATGGCTGCTGCCCGCTGTTCTCCCCCTCAGCCTCATTGCCCCCTCCCGGACCCAGAGCCTGGGTAGCTGGTGGCCGCTCACCTTTGAGCAGGGGCAGTGGTGTGAGCTCTTGCTGGTTGCTCTGATAGCGGAACTGAGAGGAGCTGTGGGAACGTCGGGGCCGGGCCCTGCGCAGGGAACGGCGGGAGAAGCCGTCCACCTTGTCCGGCGGCGGCACGGGTGACAGCCCCGGGGACGAGGGGCTGGTGGGGGTGCTGGCAGGAGGCAGCTTCGTCTCCATGGTGGGGAGGCAGGCAGCAGCTCAAGTTTCAGAGCCCCTGGGGTCCCCTGGGCCTGGAGGATACTGGATGAGGCTGGGCAGACTAACTTGGGTCCATCCTGTCCGGCGAGGGGGGGGGCGCGGCCACAGTCCTAGGCCCCCCCCCAGGGCCTTCAGCAACTGCCCAGTCCTGGGGGGCAGGCGGGGTGGAAAGGAGATGGCTCAGGCCTTGGGTCCTTCCTGGGGGTCCAGAAGAGTCCGGTCAGGGTTCCCACTCTGGCTGTCATGGGAAGAAGTCGGGGCAGGAAGGTCAGCAAAGGCGGAGAGAGCCCTGCAGCTGCAGCTGAGTGCCCACGACTTCTTTTCCCTCCTATTCTTGTCCAGACTGCAAAATAGGGGTGCAGCGCCCTCCCATCATGGACATGTTCCTCCCCTTCCCCGGACTGAAAGGCCACCGTTCTCTAAAATAACCCTCCCCAAATAGGCTCTAGCCCCCGTCAGCCCTACTCAGAGTCCGCCGTTCCTCCTCCCTGGCCCCCTTGCAGAAAGGGGCTCCAGAAATGCTGGCCACAGTGGACTCCGCCAAGAATGGGGGTCCTGCCCCCATGCCATCCCCCAGAGCCCCTTACCCTCCCCCCCACCTCGGCTATTCCTTCCAGGTCCCCCAAACCTCCTGGGGGGGGCACTCACTTCTCAGAAACCCAGACTTGGGTGGCGACCCCCCGGGCTACCCGCGGGGAGGGGACGGCGGGCGGCTCAGGGCTCCTCCGCAGCGGGGCCGCCGCTCGGGGCGCTGGGGCTGGGCGGCGGCGCTCCTGGGTTCTCGGGGCTCCGGGGGGCCTGGGGCATGCCCCCGCTCAGCCCCGGGCCGGCACGGGGGCGCGCGGGGCGGCGGGCGGCGCGGGCCTGGGCGGGCGTCCCGGGATGCGGCCCCGCGCGGCGCGGCGCAGTGGGAGCCCCGGCTCGGTGCGCACCGGCGCCCGCCGCCCAGCTGCTCAGGATGACATCAAGCCACCTCCCCCCGCGGCCCGCGCCTCCCCGCCGCTGGGGGGCTGCGTCGGGGAGGCCCGGGCGGCTGGGAAATGTAGTCCCGCCCCGCTTAAAGGGCGCACGCGAGGAGGGGTAGCCCCTGGCCGCGGCCTCCGGAGCCAGGGCTGAGGCTCCTGCAGCCTGGGAGCCCGGCGGGCCCGGGCTGGATTCCTGGGTTCTGCAGAGGGAAAGAGGAGGACGCGGGAGTTTGCACCGGGCACCCGCGGCTGATGCCGGCCTCGACAGGAAAGAGGCCCAGCACGCTACACCAGGCCCATGCACTTGCCCTGGAGCATCTATGCACCCCTATGGGGGTGATGGCCACCGTAACCCCAGCATGGCAAGACACCTCCGAGCCCCCTTGAAAACCGGCGCTGGACGGGTTAATAGTGTGTGTGGAGTCGGTGCCTACTGGGAGGGGTGTGGCTCACCAGAGGCTGCTGGGAAATGCAGTCCAGTCCTCAGGCCTGCAGTCCCCCTCCCGTCCCTGGCTGTCCACGGTGACATCATGGTGTGTGGTTTAAAGGGCCAGCCTGGAGTGTCAAACCGGGTAGCAGAAAGTGCTCCTCTGCGGCTGCCCCTTCTCCGGGCAGCTGGCCTCACAGATGGGCCTCCCAATCCCTCTGGCCCCAAGATGTTTTGGGGTAGGGGTGAGGGGCTTGATCAAAACCCTGTTGCTGGGTATCCCAGGCACAGCTGGGATTCCAGGAGTTTGACATTCTGGCCCAAAGTTCCCAGTCTGCAGCCCTGGGCTCCCTTCCTAGAAGCGTGGCCCCCAACAGCCTTTATTTCCCTGAACCACCGTGACATCTATGCCCTGAGGTTTTGCCTGGATGAACAGCTGGTCTGTGCTGAGCATCAGGAGAGGGTAACAAGCCGGGACAGTGAGTCAGGGAGGGGCTGGGGTCCTTTTCAGAGTCGGCCTCACCTTTCTTTGGGCTCTGGTGACCACTCGGTGCTGCAGAGGAAAACTGAGTGCCCAAGAGGCGTCCACCTGCTGGGGCAACAGAAAGCAGAGGCCTGTGCCAGGGGCCGCGGAACAGATCTAGCTTGGTCGGAATCCAGCACTGTGTCACTGGGGACTTGGCCAGGGCTCCCCTGGCTCAGAAATCTCAGGCGGGCCTTGACTGTGTGACAGTGGGTGTTCTCATCTGCCAAATAGGAACCCCTAATCTCCCTCCTTGCCCACCTCCCAAGTTCAGGTGAAGCCCTTCCCATACCCCCAAACAACAATTAGTAGAGGAGACACCCACAGAGCTTCCTACAGCCAGCCCAGGACCGAGGCCTAGACAGGAGAGGCGCACGCACTCCAGGTCACGTAGCCTGTGATCAAACAGAGGAACCCAGGACCTGGCCTCCAGCTCCCAGCCAGCTCCAGCCTCCCACACAGACCCTCTGCCCCGTTCTCTGGTCTCAAGAAGGCCAGGACTTCGTACAAAGTAGGTGTTCTATGTAATGCCAGAACTTGGGAGGCTAGGACAGGAGGATCACAGATTCGAGGACAGTCTCAGCAAGTAGTGAGATTCTCATCAACCTAGTGAGACCTTGTTTCCAAACAAAAAATAAAATAGGGCTGGGAAGTGGCCCAGAGGTAGAATGGTAGAATGCCTCTGGGTTTAATCACCAGTAACACACACACGCACACACGGCGCAGGTGGCAGAGGAGACGCACAAGGCTGTCATGGGTCAGTGTGATAACTTCTGTGGGTTCTTGGCTTCATGGTGAAAAGAATTTCAACATATGCCAGTCAGAGATAAAGGCAGAGTTGTTTTGTTTTGTTTTATTTTGTGATACCGGGGATGGAACCCAGGGACATTCTACCTCCAAGCTACACCCCCAGCCCTATTTTTTTTTTTTTTTGAGGGTGGTACTGGGGATGGAACCCAGGGGCTTTTCTACCTCGGGGCTATACTCCCAGACCTAATTTTTATACTTTGGAAACAGGGTCTCACTAAGTTGCTGAGAGCCTCACTAAGTAGCTGAGGCTGGCTTCGAACCTGTGAGATCCTCCTGTCTCAGCCTCCCAAGCGTGGGGATTACAAGCGTGCGCCACCACGCCCGGCTCCCAGCCCTATTTTTAATTCTTTATTTTGAAACAGGGTCTCATTAAGTTACAGAGGGCCTCATTAAATAACAGGCTGGCCACGAACCTGCGATCCTCTTGTCTCAGCCTCCCAAGGCTGAGGTTTTAATTCCAGTAAAGATACACATTCAGGGTAAACATGATCATCTCGAAGGGCATGAGAGCAGCTGGAGAGAGAGACCCAGAGCTGCCCAGACTGTCCACGACTGTCCACAGTGGCCCAGAGCTCCTCAGATTTATACTGTCTTATAGGGCTCTAGAGGGGGTGTCCAGAGGCACATGGGATGGCAGCTCTTTCTTTGAAGCTTTAGTGTAGCGAAAGGTGGGGATTCCTTTTAGATATGGCAGGGAGCAGAGACATGGCGGGGAGGTGCCGGGCTCTTCAACAAAAGGTGGGACTTTTCTGGGGATCTTCCTGGTGGCAAATGGAACTTTGACAAAAGGTGAAGCTCTCTCAGGTTTAACAATCGCCTCAGGAATTTCCTGAGCCAGCCCATTATGATCTAAAACTATGGGCCTGGCTTTTTTTAAAGAATAACCAAGCTCTGTTATTAATCTGAAGATTTTAGACTTTAAAAACATATTTTCCTTTTCCTTTCTAATATATCTTCTTTATACCTTTTTTTTTTTTTTTTTTTTTTTTTTTGGCGGTACTGGAACCCAAGGGCATTCTATCTCCAAGCTGAACCCCCAGCCCTATCTTTTATTCTTTATTTTGAAACAGGGACTCACTGAGTTGCAGAGGACCTCACTAAGTAGCTGAGTCTGTCTGCGAAGCATGATCCTCCTGTCTCAGCCTCCCGAATGCTGGGATTACAGGCATGGGCCACCACACACATGGCTCACCACAAATAAATATAATAAAAAGGGCTGGGAGTGTAGCTGTTGAAACAGGGGTTTCTTCTGAGCCCCCAAGATGAAACAGGGGGGTTCTTGAGAAGTAACTTGGCATTTCCTTACCGGATTCGCAGCTGCCTTCAGGACAATACTTGAGGGTAGCCCAAGCCGAATGCCTTCAGTTGCAAGCTGCTTTCTCCCAGAGTCCCGCAGAACACCTCTAGGACTGTCGGGGTTCTGGTGTCCAGTAGCTGCCTTCAGGTCACTACCTGAGTGTAGCCGGTCAGTTAAAAGCTGCTTTCTCCCAGAGTCCACGTGGTCTGCCAGAAAAGTGCAGGTCACCACTAGGGGCCCTGGTTGGCCTTGATGTCCAGCAGAGGCCTTCAGGTCACTACCCGAGTGTAGCCCGGGCCATGTGGCCATCAGTTGCACTCTACCTTCTCTCAAGGCTAACGTGACGTGACGTGACCTGCGAGCGAGTGAGCGAGTGAGTGAGTGAGTGAGCGAGCGAGAGAGAGAGAGAGAGAGAGAGAGAGAGAGAAAGGAAAGCTCCTCAAAGGGGAGGGGTTCGCTGAGAGGGAAAAACCGTCTTGGTGACTGTGCTAGGGGTTTATATATGTCTGCATGTCCTCTGTTGGTTGTGGTGAGTTTGGGATTCTGGGAATTCTGGGAAGCAGCTCTCAGAATTTGCATAGGGTATTTGCATGTCCTTTGAAAGATCAAACAGATGGTTTTGTGAAGCTTTAGTCCTTCTTATCTCTGAACCTTGGAAGAGCTGATCTCTTTTAGGAACCTTGGAAGTTAATTAGTATTCATTGCTCCTCAGGAAATTAAGGGTTTTTTCTACCTGAGGCCTTTTCCCTATCTGCCTATTTCCTTTCTATCTCCTCACTGTCACCACTGGACTATCGGGTTGATATTCCTTTTTGTGTGTATGTGTGGGGTACTGGGGTTTGATTGAATCTAGGGATCTTCACCTTTGAACCACACACCCAGTCCTATTTTATTTTTTTATGTATTTGTTTTTGCGGTACTGGGGTATTGAACCTGGGGCATTCTTCCTCCAAGCCACACTTCCAGCCTCTTTTTTTTTTGTGTGTGTGGATCTGGGGATGGAACCCAGGTGCATTCTACCTCCAAGCTACACTCCCTGCCCTATTTTTTATTCTTTATTTTATTTATTTATTTATTTGGTGGTACTAGGGTTCCTGAAGCCCTTCTACCTCCAGGCTACACTCCCAGACCTATTTTATACTTTTTTATTTGGAAACAGGGTCTCTTAAACCAGCGTGGCTGGCTTCGAACCTGAGCGATCCTCCTGTCTCTGCCTCCCAAGCGCAGGGATTACAAGCATGCGCCACCATGCCTGGCATCTATTTTTTATTCTTTATTTTGAAACAGGGTCTCACTAAGTTGCTGAGAGCCTCACTAAGTAGCTGAGGCTGTCGGGGAACAGCGATCCTCTTGTCTCAGTCTCTGGAATGCTGGGATTACAAGCATAAACCACCACGCCCAGCTTTATTCTCTCTTTTGAAACAGGGTCTCACTAAGTGGAGGAGAGCCTCACTAAGTAGCTGAGGCTGTGTGCACCTACAGTCTCAGCCTCCTGAATGATGGAATTACAAGCATGTGCCACCGTGCCCAGCCCTATTTTTTATTCTTTATTTTGACACAGGGTCTCACTAACCAGCTGAGGCTGGCCATGAACCTGCAATCCTCCTGTCTTAGACTCCCAAGTACTGCACTACCACACCCAGGTGAAATATTAAAAATTATATAAAAATATTTTTCACTCAAAAGCCACTCTATGTGTGTGTGTGTGTGTGTGTGTGTGTGTGTGTGTGTGTGTGTGTGTCTGGGGATGGAACCCAGGGGCATTCGACCTCCAAGCTATACCCCCTGCCCTATTTTTTATTCTTTATTTTGAAACCAGGTCTCACTGAGTTGCAGAGGGGCCTCACTAAGTAGCTGAGGCTGTCTGCGAACTGCAATCCTCCGGTCTCAGCCCTCCAAATGAGGAGGTAGAAAGGAAATAGGCAGATAGGGAAAAGGCCTTGGTAGAAAAAAGTTAATTTCCTGAGTTTCCTGAGGGGCGACAAATGCCTGAAATTCCAAAGGCTCAGAGATAAGAAGGCCAGAGCTTCACAAAGCCATCCTGAGTTTCCTAATCAACAAACCCACCCAGCAAGTCTGGCATTCCTGAAAGGAGACCCTTCAAAGGACTCGCAAATGTCCTATGCAAATTCTCCTTGGAATCTCAAAGTCACCCTAACCACAAACGGACTTGCAAGCGGTCAGGCATCGGCCAGTCAGATGGCAAAAGTGGGGACTTTCCCCACTCAGGACCCCCTCCCCTTTTGGGGAGCTGTTCTCTCTCTCGCAGGACAGGTCGTGTTGGCCCTGAGAGAAGGCAGAGTGCATCTGAGGGCACATGGCTCGGGTGACTCTCGAGTAGTGACCTGAAGGCCTCTGCTGGACATCATGGCTGACCAGGCCCCTAGGGGTGACCTGCACCTCTTTTCTGGCAGATCGCGTGGACTCTGGGAGAAAGTAGTTTGCAACTGATGGGCACTTGGCTCGGGCGACACTCGGGTAGTGACCCTGAAGGCAGCTACTGGACCCCGGAGTTCCGACCGCCCCTATGGGGTGTTCGGCCACTTTTCTCTATTTCCCTCTGACAGATCATGCGGACTCTGGAAGAAAGCAGCCTGCACCTGAAGGCAGTTCAGCTTGGGCTACTCTCAAGTATTGTCCTGAAGGCAGCTGCTGGACCCAGAGTTCCAGCCCCTTTGGGAGTGTTCAGGCACCCTTGCCCCATCCCCTGCTGCTTCCAATAAACCTTTTACTCCCCTTCCTGAGGTCTGCGGGTGTCATTCTTCGCTTCTTCGCTCTCCGTAGACAAGAACTCGCCGGGGTTTTCTCTCAAGGAACCCGTTTCACGAATGCTGGGATTACAAGCGTGTGCCACCATGCCCAGCTTAGTCTCTGTATTTATTTATTTATTTATTTATTTATTTATTTATTTAGTGGTACTGAGGGAGGAACCCTAGGGCCTTCTACCAGACCTATTTTATACTTTATTTGGAAAAACGGTTTCACTGAGTTGCTGAGAGCCTCACTAAGTAGCTGAGGCTGGCTTTGAACATGTGGGATCCTCCTGTCTCAGCCTCCCAAGCACTGAGATTACAAGCAGGTGTCACCACGCCCGGTTTAGTCTGTATTTTTTTTTCTTTTTTTTGGTGGTGCTAGGGGTGGAACCCAGAGGCTTTCTATGTCCAGGCTATACTCCCAGACCTATTTTATATTTTATTTGGAAACAGGGTTTCACTAAATAGCCGAGGCTGGCTTCGAACCTGTGCAATCCTCTTGTCTCAGCCTCCTGAGCGCTGGGATCACAAGCACGTGCCACCACGCCCGGCTTAGTCTGTATTTTTGAAACAAGTTCTCACTGATTTTTGAAGGACCTCGCTAAGTAGCTGAGACTGTTCATGAACCGCAGTCCTCTGGTCTCAGCCACCCAAATGCTGGGATTATAAGCCTGTGCCACCACACCCAACTCCCCCCCTTTTTTTGTATATTTTATTTTGAAACAGGTCTCACAAGGTGACCAGCACCTCACTAAGTAGCTGAGGCTGGCCGTGAACCTGTGTGATCCTTGGTCCATAGATGAGGGCCACCACGCCCGGCCTCACCCATGTATTTGTTAGAATTGCTAGACCTGCAGTGGGGCCCAGGACTCCATCCCAGAAATACCTCGCTGGGGTCTCAACACCACTTTTCCTCCCTATAGAAGAGTGTCCCCTTTAACCTGCCAGTATTTCATTTTTCCTCATTCATCCGACCTCTGCTGCTCAGAGGCCTGGGCTCAGTTGCGGATAAATGTTTTTTGTGTTTTTTTTTTTTTTTTTGGGGGGGGGTCTGGGGATGGAACCCAGGGGCATTCAACCTCCGAGCTACACCACCTGCCCTATTTTTTATTCTTTATTTTGAAACTGGGTCTCACTGAGTTGCAGAGGGCCTCACTAAGTAACTGAGGCTGTCCACGAACCGCGATCCTCCGGTCTCAGCCTCCCAAATGCTGGGATGACAAGCGTGCGCCACCGCGCCTGGCTGCGGATGAATGTTTTGAGGTTGGTTTTCTGTAGCGCTCGCAGAAGGACCCCTGCACCCTCTCTCTGCGCTGAAGCTCCGCTGTGGTGCACACTGATGGAGGAACCCTCCTCCGCCCCAACTAGACAGGCAGATGTGGAAGCCACCTTGGGGAACACGGGGACCCAGCTGTGGGAAGCGGCCTCGGTACTCCACGGCAGGGGGGATGTCGCCGCACATCTTAGACCGCATCCTCTCCTGGACTCCGGGGGAATTACCTTCCTGTGCCTGCTGCCTTTGGAAGGAGAAGTAGAGACTGTTCAATCACTTGCTCTGGCCATTCTTGACACAGGGCCCAGCTTCTGCCCATAAGATGGGAGGATTAACAGTGTCTCCCTGTGAGCTCAAGGAGCGGAGTAGAGGAGACAACAGGTGTAAAGTATCAAGTCCAGGATAGCGTCTGATATCATTATTTTGTGGGAAATGGCTTCGAAATGCACTGGGAAAGAGCTTTGGTATTCCCAAACTATAGATAATAGTCAGAGCTTGGGTGCTGAGTTGCACTCAGGTTTGTTCCTGGCTCCAAGAGTGATTAGCAAGAACTCAAAAGAGTTGTGGCCCAGGGCCTGCTTATTTTAAAGACGAGTTTTACATAATAAATAACTTCTAGCAGACAGGCTAAGATTCCCCAGGGATGGTACTGTTTTCCTCAAAGAATGTTAGATACCCTGAGATCCCTGACTTCCATAATCAAGTAACACATTTTGGGATCTTAAAGACTTGGTCTGGGCCGGGCATAGTGGCGCACGCTTGTAATCCCCGCGCTTGGGAGACTGAGACAGGAGGATCGCGCAGGTTCGAAGCCAGCCTCAGCTGGTTTAAGAGACCCTGTTTCCAAATAAAATATAAAATAGGTCTGGGAGTGTAGCCCGGAGGTAGAAGGCCCCTGGGTTCCATCCCCAGTACCACCAAAAAAAAAAAAAAAAAGACTTGGCCTTGCACGGGAGACCAGGGTGGGCCACATTTGCAGGAAGAAAGCTTTTTGGTTAAGCAAGATGTTAATAGTAGATCCTCATAATCACATCAAAAGACTGGTTCCAATGGATCAACACCTATGTTGCGTCAGGAAGACTATTAAGCAAGGATGGGGGGTAAAATTCTTTATAAGAACTGTTCTATATCCAAACACCTCAGCGTCTTATTTTCAAGGCACTCCACTGTGTCCCTCTGATGTAGTGCTCTTCCGTCCCTTTTTTTCTGCCTTCGTTGTTTTTGTGTGTGTGTGTGGTCCTGGGAGTGGAACCCAGAGGCTTTCTACCTCCGGCTATACTCCCAGACCCATTTTTTAATATTTTATTTGGAAACAGGGTCTCACTGAGTTGTTGAGAGCCTCACTAAGTAGCTGAGGCTGGCTTCGAACCCGTGCGATCCTCCTGTCTCAGCCTCCCAAGCGCGGGGATGACAAGCGTGCGCCACCACGCCCGGCTTTTTTCTGCCTTTGTAATAATAAAATTGCTTCAGCTTATAGCAGAAGAGTTCTGGCTATTCTTTCCTAAAGTAAAACAAGATCCCACGACTACATCTCACACCATTACAATTTTTTTTTTTTTTTTTTTTTTGTGGTACTGGGTATGAAACCCAGGGGCATTCTAACTCCGAATTACACCCCAGCCCTATTTTTTTATTTTATTTGATTTTTTTGTGTGTGTGCAGTACTGGGGATGGAACCCAGGGGCATTGTACCTCTGACCTACACCCTCAACTGTGGGGAGCCATTAAGGTTTTCCCCTTTAAGAACACTTCTGACTTTCCTTTGCCTTGAGCCAATAAGGTTTGGGGTCATGGAAAGTTCAAGGTCTGAGAGCAGCTCAGGTGGTATTGATTGGCTTGACAGGTGGCGACATCAGGAAGGTTGATTGGTTTGACCGTTATACACACAGGTGGTGACGGCAGGAGGGTTGATTGACCTGGAGCTGTATAAATAGGAGGAGAGAGATAAACCCGGATGGGTCAGTAGAGATATCAACCCGGGAGTGGACTGGCAGTCCTTCCATGATAAAATTAAATATTCTTTGAATCAAATTCTTAGAATTGAATTCTTTTCATCCTCACGCCTCTCTTCGGAACCTGTACTTTTGCCGGCTGGCTCCGGCACTCAACCCTATTTTTTAAGTCTTTTTAGTTTTGAAGCAGGGTCTCACTGAGTTGCGCTTGCTAAGTAGCTGAGGCTGTCTTCGAACTGAGATCCGAACGGAGTCTCCGCCTCCGGAACGCTGGGGTTACAAGTGTGCGCCTCCGCACCTGGTTTATTATTATTTTAGTGGTGCTGGGTGAGCTAGACCCCCAGATCTCTTTTATTTTTTATTTTGAAACAGTCTCACTAAGTTGCTAAGGGTATGGCTAAGGTGCTAAGCCTGGCCTTGAACCTCAGATCCTCCTGTTTCAGCCTCTCAAGTAATGGGATTACAGGCATGCGCCACCATGTCCAGCTTCTTATTTTTATTAATTTAATAAACAGCTGATGAGTGCAATTGCTCCTGACCTATGGAGGAGGACAGGTAGATCTCTTGACTCATTCCACAGATATCTTCTGAATGGCCATCCTCTCAGCCCACACCCTGACACAGGGGCCCTCCTGGTTCCCTGAATTTTCTTAGAAGCTGTTCCTTAGGCTCTTTTAGGAAATGGACTGTCCTGTCTGCTAACCTAATCTCAGGTTACAAGGCTAAATGGAAGCTTCCAGAAGAGTAGTGACTAGCATGAGCCCCTCAGGTCTGGGACTTGGGTCCCTGCCCCCCTGGGCCAGGACAGTTGGTTGTCCCCGCACCAAAGCTGACTTTGGCATTAGGTTGAAGTAGAGTCCAACTGCCTAGTAAATCTCTAATAGAAATAAAAATGAAACGGGGGTTTCTTACGAGAAAACCCCGGCAAGTTCTTGTCTACGAGAGCGAAGAATGACACCCGCAGACCTCAGGAAGGAGAGGAAAAGGTTTATTGGAAGCAGCAGGGAATGGGGCAAGGGTGGCTGAACACCCCAAAGGGGCTGGAACTCTGGGTCCAGCAGCTGCCTTCAGGACAATACTTGAGAGCAGCCCAAGCCAATTGCCTTCAGGTGCAGGCTGCTTTCTTCCGGAGTCCACACGATCTGCCAGAAAAGAGGTACAGGTCACCCCTAGGGGCCTGGTCAGCCATGATGTCCAGCAGAGGCCTTCAGGTCACTACTCGAGAGTCGCCCAAGCCACGTGCCCTCAGATGCACTCTGCCTTCTCTCAGAGCCAACACGACCTGCAAGAGAGAGAACAGCTCCCCAAAGGGGGAGGGGGTCCCAAGCGGGAAGTCCCCGCTTTTGCCATCTGACTGGCATGCCTGACCGCTTGCGAGTCCGTTTGTGGTTAGGGTGACTCCAAGGAGAATTTGCATAGGACATTTGCAGGAAACTCAGGATGGCCTTGTGAAGCTTTGACCTTCTTATCTCTGAACCTTTAGAGTTTCAGGTATCTGTTGTCTCTCAGGAAACTCAGGATGGCTTTGTGAAGCTCTGGCCTTCTTATCTCTGAGCCTTTGGAGTTTCAGGCATTTGTCGCCCCTCAGGAAACTCAGGAAATTAACTTTTTTCTACCAAGGCCTTTTCCCCATCTGCCTATTTCCTTTCTATCTCCTCAGAAACACACACACACACACACACACACACACACACACACACACACACACACTGGGACAGAGTCCAGGGGCATTCTACCTCAGAGCGACACCACCTCCAGCTCTATTTTTTTATTCTTTTTTTTTTTAACTTTTTTTCTTTTTGCGGTACTGGGGATGAAACCCAGAGGCATTCTACCTCTGAGCTACATCCCCGGCCTTATTTTTTATTTATTATTTTGAAACAGGGTCTCACTGTCCGAGAACTGTGAACCTCCAGTCTCAGCCTCCCAAATGCTGGGATTACACGTGTGTGCCACCAAGCCCGGCTCCCCAACCCCATTTATTTATTTATTTATTTATTTATTTTTTTGAGGGTCTGGGGATGGAACCCAGGGGCATTCAGCCTCCAAGCTACACCCCCTGGCCCCTTTTTTATTCTTTATTTTGAAACCGGGTCTCACGGAGTTGCAGAGGGCCTCACTAAGTAGCTAAGGCTATCCTTGAACCACGATCCTCCGGTCTCAGCCTCCCGATTGCTGGGATTACAAACATGTGCCACCACGCATGACTTCCCAGCCCTATTTTTTATTCTTCATTTTGAAACAGGGTTTCATTGAGTTGCAAAGGGCCTCACTAAGTAGTAGCTTAGGCTCTCCTTGAACCATGATCCTCCAGTCTCAGCCTCCCAAATGCTGGGATTACAAGCATTGGGACCACACCTGGTTTTATAATAGAATTATAACTACCTGTGATGTCCCTTAAGTCTCCCATGATGTAAGAGGAATTGTGGCCAAACCTGTAGAGCAGGGGCTGGCAAACTTTTTCTGTAAAGGACCAGAAAATAAATATTTTCAACTTGGAAGGCCTCTGCTTCTTGTACTCACCCCTAGCACTGTAGCAAGAAAGCAGTCCCAGATAGTACTTAGCCAATTAACACGGCCTTGTACACTGAAAGGTGTGCAGGGCTGGGGGTGTCACACCGAGGTAGAATGCCCCCGGGCTCCATCCCTGTACTGCAAACAACACATAACAAAACAAAAACCTGCTTACAGGCTGTACAAAAGCAATGGGTTGGTTGCTCAAGAGAGGAAGGTAGAATCCATTCCTTATTGATTTTAGGATTAGCGATATGAAAGGCTATTATGATTCTAGAGAGGGCCCCAAGGCCTGACCAACTGCAGAGAGAAGGGAGGGTCAGTTAATCTGTGGAGCACTTCATGGAGGAGAAAAAAGACCCTCCAGGTGATGAACTCCTCAACCTTTAGAAACTTGTTTTCTAACTTGAAAAGTGTTGACAGTAATCCCCACCTTAGAGAATTGTTAAGAGACTAAAGGAGCCAGGCGTGGAGGCACAGTCCTTGGGAGGCTGAGACAGGAGGAACAGTTTCAAAGGCAGACTCGGCAATTTAGGTGATGCCTGCTTAGAAATAGAATGAAGGAGCCGGGCATGGCAGCGCATGCTTGTAATCCCTGTGCTTGGGAGGTTGAGACAGGAGGATCCCGCAGGTTCAAAGTCAGCCTCAGCTACTTAGTGAGGCTCTTAGCAACTTAGCAAGACCCTGTTTCCAAATAAAATATAAAATAGGTCTGGGAGTATAGGCCAGAGGTAGAAGGCCTCTGGGTTCCATCCCCAGTACCACCACCAAAAATAAAGTAAATAAAATAAAATGAAGGGCTGGGGGCGTAGCTTGGAGGTAGAATGCCTCTATGTTCAAAATTCTCAGTTGGAAAAGGAAGAGGAGTCGGGTATGGTGGCACACATTTTTAATCCTAGTACTTGGGAGCCTGAGACAGGAAGATCCCAGGTTTCAGGACCATCTCAGCAAGTAGTGAGACTCTCAACCTCATGAGCCCCTGTTTCCTGTTATGGATCGGGAGAATATGGTTTGGGGAAACTGTTCCCCGGGGACCCCTGCGAGGGTCCCGGACACACTTTCCCCCAACCCATAACAAAAGCCAAAAACTACCAAAACCAGAAAATTACCGCGGGTTCTTGTCCTAAGCTAAGAATAAATATGCATAGCTTGGACAGTTGCTGAAGATTTAAAGAAGTTTATTAAAAGATAGAAATACAGAAAATAGAAATACAGCCCCATGCCAAAATGGCATGAGGGGTTGACTCGAAATGAATACACCAAAGGAATTATACGTGGACTCGCCTTTTATACCCATGACCTCCATCTCGTCAAGTAATCGTGAGGTAGTGAACGTACCCGTAAGGTACCTCCCCTTACCCTGTAAGGTACCTCCCCCAACCAGGTGTGGCAAGGTGTCTCCTTTCCTGAAGGACAAGGTCAAACCCTGCCCCATCCTCCCTAGATCATCATGTAAGTCTTTAGAAAGCAGAAGTCCTAGCTCTCCTCTATTGACTTGGTAATTATTTTGAGCTAGGTCAATTTACATTAGAATAGCTGCCTGTTTTAGGCAGAAATCAAGTCCTTTCTTTACCCATGTCTGCCGCCATTTTAACACAACTATTTTGAAATATACCAATTATTTTCTTTTGAAATATATTAATAATCAGAGCTTTCCCAAATCTTCCTAGGCCATTCCAATACTGGTACATTTCCAATTAAAACTAAAATAGAACCGGGCGTGGTGGCACACGCTTGTAATCCCAGCATTCGGGAGGCTGAGACCAGAGGATCGCAGTTCGCGGACAGCCTCAGCTACTTAGTGAGGCCCTCTGCAACTCAGTGAGACCCGGTTTCAAAATAAAGAATAAAAAATAGGGCAGGGGGTGTAGCTCGGAGGTAGAATGCCCCTGGGTTCCATCTCCAGACCCGCAAATAAATAAATAAATAAATGAATAATAAAAAAGTAAAATTTGGCTGGGGTGTAGCTCAGAGGTAGAATGCTTCTGGGTTTAGTCCCCAGTGCTACACACACACACACACACACACACACACACACACACACACACAAGAGACCCTGCAAATTTATTTTGTGATATGAGGGGATGGAACCCAGGGGCATTCTCTCTCTGAACTATACCCCCAGTCCTATTTTTTATTTTTTTTATTATTTTGAAACACGGTCTCACTAAGTTGCAGAGGGCCTCACGAGTTGCTGAGGTTGGCAGTGAACCTACATCCTCCTGTCTCAGCTTCCCAAGTACTGGGATTACAGGGGTGAGCCACCATGCTCAGCTAAATTTACTTTTTTTTTTTTTTGCGGTACTGGGGTTAAAACCCAGTGGCATTCTACCTACGAGCTACACCCCCGGCCCTATTTTTATTTATTTTGAAACAGAATCTCATCGAGTTGCAAAGGGCCTCACCAAATCTGAGGCTGTCTGGGAACCTGTGATCCTATCTCAGCCTCCCAAGTACTGGGATTACAAGAGTGCGCCAGACGCTCGGCTTAATTTACTTTTTATTTTTATTAATTGGGGATTGAACCTAGAGGCAAGTTACATCCCTGGCCCGTTTTTCATTTTTATTTTGGTTTTGAAACAGGGCCTCACTAGGTTGCTGTCCTTGAACCCTCGATCCTCCTAGTTTGGCCTCCCAAGTACTGGGATTACAGTAGTGTGCCACCAAACCTGGCTAAAATGCAATTTTTTAATTTTTAAAAAATTTTTGGTACCCAGAGGCATTCTACTTCTGGGCTACACCCCCAGCCCTATTTTATACTTTTATTTGGAAATAGGGTCTCACTAAGTAGCTGAGGCTGGCTTCGAACTATGCGATCTTTTTGTGTCTCAGCCTCCCAAACGCTGGGATTACAAGAGTGCGCCACCACGCTCGGTTTAAAACGCAAATTTTTATTCGCACGTTTCCCCAGCTGCAAGCTACAAATATCTCACTGACTTAATTCCTCTGGGAAGCCTTCTACGAAGTTTGAGGAGACACTGTCTCTTTAAATTCTTCCCAACCACCTAAAGTAATCCGGAGAGTCCGCACATGCGCAGTCCTCTGCGGGGCCGGCCCCAACAGCAACAGCCTTCCCGGAGCCTGTAGAAGGGAGGTTAAAGGTCCTCCCACACATATTTAGACGCAAGCGTAAATCATGACTGAGAGCACAATATCACACAGAGGACCCAGTACTTTTTTCGCTCCCCAAAGCTCCGCCCACCCCGGCCAATCAGCGGGCCTCGCCCTTTGCGATGACCAATGGCAGTGAGCGTGGGGGCGTGGCTGAGCGTCCGGGGGCGCGGCCTGGCGCTGAGAGAAGCGGCGGGGCGAGCCGGGGGCTCTAGTGAACAGCGCAGCCGGACAGGGATCACCGGCGGGCGGCAAGCGGAGGCAGCCCGGGCCGGGCGGTCTCCGAGATGTCACGATGGCTTTGGCCATGGTCGAACTGTGTGAAAGAGCGGGTCTGCCGCTACTTGCTGCACCACTACTTGGGTCACTTCTTTCAGGAGCACCTCAGCTTGGACCAGCTCAGCCTGGATCTGTACAAGGGCAGCGTAGCCCTGCGGGATATCCACTTGGAGATCTGGGTGAGAAGCCAGGCCGGAACCCCGGAAGGTGCCGCGGGCGGGATCCCAGCGACCCGAGGCCCCGGGCCAAAGGGTCGGGCTGGAGGATGGGGCGCCGGGCTTGGAGCGGCAGGGAGCCGGGCCGTCCAGGCGTCAGAGGCACCCGCGGTCGCCCCCGTGCCTCGTCGGAGCAAGGAGTTGGGAGGGTGGCTGTCTCCACTTCACAGCAGAAGCCGGCTAGGGAGGGGTGTCACTTGCCTGGAGAGGGACAGCATAACCGCACCGAGTTTGGGGGCCGAGTCGAGGAGGATGATACCCCAGGGGCTAGGGAGAGGGCGAGGGGGAGCGAGGAACTGGGGATCCTCGGGGAGTGGGGCCGGGGCAGCGGCAGGGTTGGGGCTGAGGCCGTGGTAGGGGAGGCTTAGGGGGCCAGGGCGCTGCTGGGGGCACTTGTGGAAAATGCGCCCTGACCTCCTGACCCCAGGATCCCGGCCCTGCGGGTGGGGTCCGCCTCCGGATGCGGATGTCAACAACAGCGTCAGCGCCGTGTTGATCAACACCTCGTGTGACTGCTGCCTCTGTGCACTTCCTGCTTTGGGGAGAGTGGGACGGACCTAGGCAAGTTTAGGGAGGGACTTGGGACCGGCATCTCTACCTGGAGGGCATCCCTCTAGGAAAGGCGTGAAGGTCTGGCCCTGGGCGAGGTGGAGGCTGGGGAGGGAGGTGCTGGGAGGCTGAGAGGAGTTAGATCTGGGAGAGGCCTGAGGCCAGGGGCAGTGGGTGAGGGGCCCTGACTCACAGCTCAGCTGACCTGAGATGCAGCGAAGGAGCCACCAATTTAGAGACACCAGCCTAGAGACACCAGCCGAGGGCTGGTCCTGGGTCAGCCCTTCAGGTCCAGCACAGCTGAGTGGGCATGGGGGCAGGGCCTTGAGGAGCCTGTATGTTGGGGGTTAGAGAGCTAAGGTAGACCAGGCCTTGGGGAGCAAGTGTGGGGGAGGGGGGGCCTGTGCCCCCAGTTCGAGGCGCTTAACTCCCAGGTATCTTGTAGTCTGTGGGTTCCAATGTGGGAGGCCTTCTCCGACCTCAGCCCCTTAGGCTGCAAGGTGGCCCAGCCGAGCTGCCCCTTTCAGCCCTAGCAAACTCTCCCACTTCTCCGTGCCTCGCCCTCTTTCAAGGCGTTTGGTGGCTAGGCTGCTTTCGGGCCTGACGCCCAGCAGTGCAGATGCTTTGTTAGCACTCCCCTCCGCCCAACACAGGCCCTGCGAGCCTCGCCTTGGTGGCCCCAAAGAAGCCTGGGATCTCAGGCAGGACAGGGAGAGTGGCCTGGGTCCCAGCCTCAGTCCTCAGCATACCAGGGGTGACTAGGTAGCCCCTTCTTCCTAGGCCTCAGTTTCCCATCCATGGGTCTGTGGGTGGGAAGTTTGGACCCAGGCTCTGTGGCCTTCTGGCTCACCCGGTGCCTGGATATTTGCAGGTCTGACAGGTGCTTACTGAGGCCCTTTCTTTCCAGTGGGGCTGCACAGAGTACCTCAGGTGGCAGGGAGGAGGGCCCCTGGCCTGGAGGAGCTCAAGCTGGAGGGGCACAGACTTTTTTTTTTTAAGCAGGGGCTCACCCTTGTGCTTCAGACAGAGGTGCACCCTGTGTCTGGGGTGCAGGTGTTGCACCCAGGTCAGCGCCTCTCCTGGACCCCTCCTCTTGAACTGTTGGCCCGGAGTCTGTGTGGGGCGCTTCTTTGCTCTCTGCCAAGCCTGTGTATCACTGTCCATCCCCTGCCTCCCCTTCCCCTTCAGCTTTACCCTCTGAGGGGCTAGGTTAGGTGCAGGCCTCCTACCTTCTCCCTGGCACCTGCTAAATTTGGGTTTCATCTTGGCATGCTCTGAGTCCCTGGCTACAGCCTAGGTAGGCTGGGGAGAGGAGTAAAGACATCTTATTTACCCAGGTAGCCTCATCATCAGCATGTCAAAGGTGCTCAGTAGATGATTTTTTTGAGCCTGGCTTGGTGGCGCACGCTTATAATCCCAGTACTTGGGAGGCTGAGACAGGAGGATCTGATTTTGGGGCCAGCCTCAGCTACTTAGTGAGGCTCTCAGAAACTTAGTGAGACCCTGTTTCAAAATAATAAAAAATAGGGCTGGGGGTATAGCTTGGAGGTAGAATGCCCCTGGGTTCAATCCCCAGCACCACAAAGAAAAATGATTTTTTCATATGTATGTGGTACTAAGGATTGAACCCAGGGGCATTTTACCTCCAAGGTACACTTCTTGCCCTTTTTCTTTTTTCTTTTTATTTATTTATTTATTTATTTTTTTGGTGGTACTGGGGTGGAACCCAGAGGCTTTCTACCTCCAAGCTGTACTCCCAGACCCATTTTATATTTTATTTGGAAACAGGGTCTCACTAAGTTGCTGAGAGCCTCACTCAGTAGCCGAGGCTGGCTTCGAACCCGTGCGATCCTCCTGTCTCAGCCTCCCAAGCGCGGGGATTGCAAGCGTGCGCCACCTCGCCCGGCCCTTTTTACTTTTTGTTTTGAAACAGGGTCTAGCTGGGTTGCTGAGAGCCTCACCATGTTGATGAGGCTGGCCTTGAACCTGCAATCCTCCTGTCTTAGCCTTCCAAGTACTGGGCTTACAGTTATGAGACAGCACACCCAGCTTGATTCTTTTTTAACTAATGGAGGCCAAGCATGGGTCAAGCTGGCTTGGAAGGGCCAAGCACTTTTGAATAATGGGATGACAAGCCAGGCATGGTAGCACACTCTTGTAATCCTAGTATTCAGGAAGCTGAGAGAGGAGGATCATGGTTCACAGACAGCCTCAGCTACTTAGTGAGGCCCTCTGCAACTCAGTGAGACCTTGTTTCAAAATAAAGAATAAAAAATAGGGCTGGGGGTGTAGCTCGGAGGTGGAATGCCCCTGGGTTCTATTCCCAGTACCTCAAAATAATAATAATAATAATAATGGGGTGACAGGGCATGTGCCGTAGTAGGGCCTTGGAGCTGGCATGTTGAAGGAGAGCAGGGTGCTCTGAGGGGAGGCGGTGGCCAGCGGATATGGGGTACCACTGAGCTGTTTGTGCTCCCCACCCCCGCAGTCTGTGAACGAGGTACTGGAGTCGATCGAGTCGCCACTGGAGCTGGTGGAAGGCTTTGTGGGCTCCATCCAGGTGTCCGTGCCCTGGGCCGCGCTGCTCACCGATCACTGCACGGTGCACGTGTCGGGCCTCCAGCTCACCCTACAGCCGCGGCAGGGCCCAGGTGAGGGCAGGGCATGGCCAGGCTGGGTGTCCAGGAGCTGACGGGCCCGCCCACCCTGAGACCCTCTACCTCACAGGACCAGGGCCGGCTGACTCTCAGACCTGGGCCTCGTGTATGACCACAAGCCTGCAGCTGGCCCAGGAATGTTTGCGTGAGGGGCTGCCCGAGCCCTCTGAGCCGCCGCAGCCCCTGGAGGGGCTGGAGATGTTCGCCCAGACCATCGAGACAGGTGAGCAGGCCCCTCCGTGGGACGAGGGCCCCAGACAGCAGCGCGGGCCATGCCATGGCCCAGATGGGAAACTACCACCCCCTCTCGTTACTGCACCTGACCCGAGACCCCCCCACAGTGTTGCGGCGGATCAAGGTGACCTTCCTGGACACTGTTGTGAGAGTGGAGCACTCCCCAGGTGATGGGGAGCATGGCGTGGCCGTGGAGGTCCACATACAGAGGTAGGAGCAGGTCGGGGTGGGGGGAGCTGCTGAGTGGCCATCCCCCTACCCCCTGCGCCTGGCCCAGGCTCCTGGGAAGTGACAGGGCAGGGTAGGCCTAGGCAGAGGTAACTTGGGGGCTATGGTGCCCAGGAGTAGGTGGTATAGGCCCAGGGTGGCTGGGCCCCAAAGGCCAGGTTAGATGCTGAGGGTCAGAGGACCAAGGGCTGGCTCAAGCCCCCAGGCTGGACATGGGGGTCCAGGGCGGCCTAGGTATGAGGGGCACCTCTGCAGGCTGGGCTCTAGGGGTCACTGGGACAAGGGCTGATCCTGCACTCCCCAGACTGGAGTACTGTGATGAGGCCGTGCGGGACCCAAGCCAGGCCCCCCCGGTGGACGTGCACCAGCCGCCTGCCTTCCTCCACAAGCTGCTGCAGCTGGCAGGGGTGCGCCTGCGCTTCGAGGAGCTCCCCACACAGGTGGGCTGGCCGACTCCCGCACCCTCGGCCCCTGCACCCTGTCCTCATCTTCTGGACATCTCCAGCTCTCTTATCCTCCCTCCTCCCAGGCAGGACCGCCACAGCCCCCCTTGCAGATTGGCAGCTGCTCAGGGTACATGGAGCTGGTGGTGAAACTGAAGCAGAACGAGGCCTTCCCGGGCCCCAAGGTGGGTCCCCAGCCCCGAGGGAGCACCCCCCCCCCCGCAGACCCAGCCTCAGCCCTGTGCTGCTCGTTCCAGGCTGGGGGTGGGGGGGTAGAGGTCAAGTAGAGGAAGTTCTTGGCCCCTGTGGCCAGGTTCGTAGAGCTAGTTGGGGACAGAGTTTAAACTGAGAGCTGGCATCTTATGCCCCCAGGGTGGGGACCAGCAGGGGGCAGATCTCAGAGGGGCTGGGTGGGGGGCAGAGGCGCCATGGCTGTCCCTCTGGCCCCCAGTTGGAGGTGGTGGGACAGCTCGGCTCCTTGCACCTGCTCCTGACCCCGCGGCAGCTGCAGCAGCTTCAGGAACTCCTCAGTGCCGTTAGCCTTGCAGGTGAGGCTTCCGGGAGGCCCCAGGAGCAGGGGGGTGGCGGCGCAGAGGACCAGCCAGGCCTCCTGACAGATCCTTCTCTCTAGACCGCGGCAGCCTGGCTAGCAAGCTGAACAAGAGCCGCCCGCTAGGTGCCGAGGACCTGTGGCTGATCGAGCAGGATCTGAACCAGCAGCTGCAGGCAGGGGCCGTGGCCGAGCCCCTCAGCCCAGACCCCCTACTCAACCCGCTCCCCAACCCGGACAACACTGGTGGGTGTGGGGCAGGTGCAGGCTGGAGGGGCAGCACGTGTTGGGTACGAGAGCCCAGAGGCTCCCCTGCACCCCTGACACCTCTCGCCCACAGACCTCTTCTTCTCCATGGCCGGCCTTACGAGCAGCGTGACCTCGGTAGTGTCCGAGCTCTCCCTCTCCGACGTAGACCTGGGATCCTCTGTGCACAGCAACATGGCTTCCCGCCGGCTCTCGGCCCAGGCCCACCCTGCTGGTGAGTTGGCACCCTGGACAGAACTCCAGGGGCAGGAGGGGCTGGAAGAGGCCTCTAGGCTGCAGGATGTCAGACGCATGCAAAGGTCCCAGGATGCCTGGTGACACCACTATCACCCACTACCTGGCACTCATTTCCCCAGAAAACTAGCTGAGGGACCTGGCGATACGATGGATGGGCTCTGGATACCAGTGTCAGTGCTCTTAGCCAAGCACTGAGATTCAATTCCCCTTCTATAAAAAGTGTACGGTGAGCCGGGCGTGGTGGCTCACGCGTGTAATCCCAGCATTTGGGAGGCTGAGACAGGAGGATTCCAGGTTTGAAGCCAGCCTCGGCAACTTAGCGAGGCCCTCTGCAACTTAGTGAGACCCTGTTTCCAAAATAAGAAATAAAATTGGGCTGGGGGCATAGCTCAGAGGTAGAATGTCCCTGGGTTCAATCCCCAATGCCCCCCCCTCCACACACACACACACACACACACACACACACACACACACACACACAGAGTGAGCTGGTTATGGTGGTGCACACCTGTAATCCCAGTGTTTGGGAGGCTGAGACAGGAGGATCACAGGCTCCAGATGAGCCTCAGCAACTTAGCCAGGCCATCAGCAGCTTAGTAAGACCCTCTTTCAAAATAAGAAATAAAATAGTGCCAGGGCACAGGAAAGATGAGGCTGTATGCTTCGGCTGTGTGTTTTGGTCTGAGAGTTTACTGTGGGTTAGCACTGTGCTGGGTGCTATATCCCTCCAAAGTTCCTTCAGCACTTTGGAAGGCTAAATTGATCCTGGACAATTTGGCTGACAGGAGGTATCCAGTGTCACCCCTGCCTCAGCAGGGGGCTCCCTAGGGGCTCTAGCCGTCTGCTAGAGCCACACTGTGGGTCAGACGTGACCCCCGCACACATGGTCCAGCGTAGCCAGGGTTTCTCCAGTTCGCAGCTCTGCAGGTGACGGTCACTCCAGCTGGGGCCCCCACGAGCTCTCGGGAGCCCCTGGTGAAGTTCCTGTCCCCTCAGGCAAGGTGGCCCCCACTCCCGTTCCGGACACCATGCGCCCCGACTCGCTGCTGAAGATGACTTTGGGGGGCGTGACCGTGACCTTGCTGCAGACATCTGCCCCGTCTTCCGGACCGCCTGACCTTGCCACGCAGTTTTTCGCTGAGTTCGATGCCACCAAGGAGGGGCCGTTCGGCTCCCGAGACTTCCTCCACCTTCGGCCGCGCTTCCAGAGAGCCTGCCCCTGTAGCCACGTCCGGTACAAGCCACGAGCCTCAGTGGGCCCCCAGAAGGACTCCTGGAGCCCCCAGGCCCGCCCTCTGATGCCTGTCTTCTGCGCAGGCTGACCGGCACGGCCGTACAGCTGGCCTGGGAGCTGCGGACGGGCAGCAGGGGCCAGCGGACAAGCAGCACAGACATGCACTTCGGACAGTTGGAGGTGCTGGAATGCCTGTGGCCCCAGGGCGCGTCAGAGCCTGAGTACACAGAGGTAAGGGCAGAGAGGGCCCAGGGTTCAGGAGGGCATGGGGCCACAGGGCCCCGTTTACCTCCTGTCTCCCCTCGCAGATCCTGAGCTTCCCCAGTAACCTGAGCTCCCAGGTGTCCACTCGGCCCTGTGCCCATCTGCGCCACACACAGACCTTGCGCCGCCTGCACAAGGTAACCATCCCTCGCCTGGCCTCTGCCAGCATCTCCCCCGCTGCCCACTCCTGCCTCCCTCAGCCCGTGCTCCAGGCAGGTCACACCTCTCCATGGCGGAGGCCCCTGCATGCCACCTCTGCTCTGCCCACGCCCGTTCTCCTAACCCACCTGCCCCTTACCCAGCTCAACATGGCAGCCCCCTGCAGGGCCTACAGATTGGGGAGTAAGTGTTGGTTGGCTTTTGTTAAATAAGCCAGCCTATCATCTGCATAGGGCAGGGGGTTAAAAGTCTACCCCAAGCCAGGTGTGGTGGTACACGCTTATAATCCCAGCATTTGGGAGACTGAGATGAGGATCGAGGATCGCAGTTTTCTGCCAGCCTCAGCTGCTTAGTGAGGCCATCTGCAGCTTAGTGAGGCCTTGTTTCAAAATAAAGAATTAAAAAAAAAAAAAACAGGGCTGGGATGTAGCTCGGAGGTAGAATTTCCCTGGGTTCCATTCCAGTACCGCAAAAAAAAAAAAAAAAAAAGTTACCCCAGGCAGGTTGTGGTGGCACATGGCAGATACTTGGGAGGCTGAGACAGGAGAATTACAGGTTTTCAGCCAGCCTGAGCTACTTAGTGAGGTCCTCTGCAACTTGGTAAGACTTTATTTCAAAATAAAGAATAAAAAAATAGGGCTGGGAGTGTAGCTCAGAGGCAGAATGCCCCTGGATTCAATCCCTAGTACTGAAAAAAAAAAATTTTTTTTCTCCCTAGTAATCACAGTACTTGGTAGGATCCCAGGTTTGAGGTCAGCCTCAGCAAATTAGTGAGACTGTTTCAAAATAAAAAATAAAATAGGGCTGGGGATTTAGCTCAGAGGTAGAACGCCCCTTAGTTCAATTCCCAGTACCAGAATAAAATAAGACTGGGGGTGTGTGGCTCAGGTAGACTGCCCCTGGAGTCAATCCCCAGTACCACAGCATGAAAAGGAATAAATAAAAGCACTGGGTGGTGTAGCTTGGAGGCTGAATACCTCTAGGTTCAGTTCCTGGTATCAAAATAAATGTTAAAAAATAAAAGGTCTGGGGGTGTAGCTCGAAAGTAGAACACCCCTGGCTTCAATCCCTAGTACCAAAAGAAAAAGTTTCTCTTAGTTGTCTCTCAGGGAATTGCTTGGTTCTCTGGCCAAGCTCTTGTCCTGCTCGGGGTGTTTTGGGATTTGGGGGGACCATTTTGCTTGATGGGGCCCTTACTATCTTGCTCCCCATTCCACGACCCTCACTGATCGAAACACCCTTACGCCCGAACAGAGCCGGCCCCGGCGCTCTGTCGCCTGCCACTGCCACTGCCACTCAGACCTGGCCCTGGACCTGGCCGACTTCCAGGCAGAGGTGGAGCTGGGGGCCCTGGACCGGCTCACGGCCCTGTTGCACCTGGCCAGCACGCCCCCGGAGCCGCCTGCTGGCCTGCTGGTGAGCCATCACGCTGGCGCTGGGCTGGGTGGGTGGCGAGCAGAGCGCGGTCCTCTGGTTCTAGGCCACAGGGCAGGGTCCCCGGTGGCAGCTCTGACCCCTGACCCTTCTGCAGACAGAACCCCCGCTGGCCAGCGAGCAGCAAACAGTGTTTCGGCTTTCGGCACCCCGGGCCACACTGAGGTTGCGCTTCCCCATCGCAGACCTGCGGCCTGAGCGGGACCCCTGGGCCGGCCGCGCTGTGCGGGCCGAGCAGCTGCGGCTGGAGCTGAGTGAGCCCCAGTTCCGGTTAGAGCTCAGCAGCGGGCCTGGTCCCCCCACCCCCGCCCGCCTGGAACTCACCTGCTCCGACCTGCACGGTAAGAGCCCGCAGGCAGGGCGCCTAGGCCTCTGGGGCCTCCACGTGGACAGACCCTGGGGATGAGACCTGACCCCGCAGAGGCAGCCTTGACAGTCCCCACACTCCCTGTCCCCTGCAGGAATCTACGAAGATGGAGAGAAGCCACCTGTCCCCTGCCTCCGCGTGTCCAAAGCCTTGGACCCCAAGAGCACTGGGCGCAAGTACTTCCTGCCCCAGTAAGTGGGGGCTCTGCTGGTGGTGGCAGGAGGCCAGCCGGAGCCCAGGTGCCAGGGGCCCCGCGTGCAGGCCAGTGACAGGCCCGTGTCCCGGCAGGGTAGTGGTGACCCTGAACCCCCAGTCCAGCAGCATGCAGTGGGAGGTGGCCTCAGAGAAGGGAGAGGATCTGGAGCTGTCCACCGAGAGTCCGTGCGAGCTACAGGAGCCTGAGCCCTCACCCTTCTCCTCCAAGAGGACCATGTACGAGACAGAAGAGGTGAGGTCTGGCCCCACCCTGCCCTGGACCCCCATCTCTGCAGGGAGCCACTGTGTGACCACCCGAGTGGGCGCGATGTGACCAACACTGGTGAAAAGATTCTGTTTCTTATTTTAGGCCAGTCGGGGATCTGAAGTGGCCATCCTGCTCAGGGAGGGGGAGTGCACTGGGGAGGGGAGGCCCCCCAGCGGGAACATCAGGACTCCAGCTGTTCACTGGCTGTGCTCAGCCTCAGATCTTTTCTGGGTTTGAATGGTGCCGGTTCTGCCACCAGGTGGCTCTGTCACAGCCCTTAAAAAGATTAAAGGAAGCCAGGCGAGGTGGCGCATGCTTGTAATCCCAGCATTCGGGAGGCTGAGAATGGAGGATCGAGGTTCATGGGACAGCCTCAACTACTTATTGAGGCCCTTTGCAACTCAGTGAGACCTGCTTTCAAAATAAAGAATAAAAAGGTAGGGCAGGGGTGTAGCTTGGAGGTAGAATGCCCTGGGTTCCATCCCCAGGCCCGCAAAAAAAAAAAAAAAGATTAAAGGAAGCCGGGCGTGGTGGCCATGCTTATAATCCCAGCATTTGGGAGGCTAAGACAAAGGGTCACAGTTTGAGGACAGCCTCCACTACTACTTAGTGAGGCCCTGTGCAACTCAGTGAAACCCTGTTTCAAAATAAAGAATAAGTCGGGCGTGGTGGCGCATGATTGTAATCCCCGAGCTTGGGAGGCTGAGACAGGAGGATCGCACAGGTTCGAAGCCAGCTTCAGCTACTTAGTGAGGCTCTCAGCAACTTAGTGAGACCCTGTTTCCAAATAAAATATAAAATAGGTCTGGGAGTGTAGCCCAGAGGTAGAAAGCCCCTGGGTTCCATCCCTAGTACCACCAAAAATAAATAAATAAATAATAAAAAATAGGAGCCAGGTGTGGCAGCGCACACTTGCAATCCCAGCATTTGGGAGGCTGAGACTGGAGGATCACGGTTCGTGGACAGCCTCAGCTACTTAGGCCCTCTGTAACTCAGTGAGACCAGGTTTCAAAATAAAGAATAAAAAATAGGGCAGAGGCTGTAGCTCGGAGGTAGAACACCCCTGGGTTCCATCCCCAGACCCGCAAAAAAAAAAAAAAAATAGGGTTGGGGGTGTAGCTTGGAGGTAGAATGCTCCCTGGGTTCCATTCCTGGTACCACAAAAAAAAAAAAAAAAAATTAAAAAGGCTGAAGGTATAGCTGAGAGGTAGAGTGCCCCTTGGTTCAGTTCCCGTTAACACCCCCCACACCAAGAAAGGAGTCCATGCTCTTCAAGCAGAGTTAGAATGTCATTGGGCCGAGTCCCAAATAGATACCACACACCCATGTCACCTTCAATGAATGAATGATCCGGGCGGGGTGGCACACACCTGTCATTCCAGTACTTGGGAGGCTGAGATGGGTGAACCACAGGTTTGCATTTAGCCTCAGCAAGTGAGATACTGTGTGTGTGTGTGTGTGTGTGTGTGTGTGTGTGTGTGTGTGTGTATGTGTATGTGTGTTTGGTACTGGGGATTGAACCCAGGGGCATTCTACCTCCGGGCTATACTCCTGGACCTATTTTATATTTTATTTGGTAACAGGGTCTCACTAAGTAGCTGAAGTCCTATTTTTTTTTCTTTAAAACAAGATCTTGCTAAGTTTCTGAGGGCATTGATAAGTTACTGAGGCTGGCCTCAAACCTGTGATCCTCCTGTCTCAGCCTTACAAGTAAGGAGATTACAGATGTACGCCACCATGCCCGGCTGAAGTGCTGTATCTTAACTTCCCTGACAAGCACTAAGTTGCTGAGGCTGTCCTGAAACCTGCGATCCTCCTGTCTCAGCCTCCCATGTACTAGGATTACACCATACCCACCTAGTGAGACCCTTTTCTTGCGGGTCTGGGGATGGAACCCAGGGGCATTCGACCTCCGAGCTATAGCCCCTGCCCTATTTTTTATTCTTTATTTTGAAACCGGGTCTCACTGAATTGCAGAGGGCCTCACTAAGTAGCTGAGGCTTTCTGAGAACCGTGCGCCACCACGCCCAGCCAGTGTGACCCTTTTCAAAATAAAAAATCAGCTGGAGTTACAGCTCGGAGGTAGGGTCCCCCTGAGTTCAGTCTCTAGTACCACTAAACGAAACGAATGAGTGGTGAGCTGGAATGCCCGTGAATAATCCCATCCCCAGTCACACACACACACACACACACACACACACACGCACATACACACACAATCAATGGTTGATCAGGGGTCGCAACTCGGACCCAAGTCTCCGACTCCAGGGCATGGCCGAGGCGGCCTTCCTGCTGAGGCTCCCCTCACCCTGTCTAGATGGTGATCCCCGGAGACTCCGAGGAGATGAGGACGTTCCAGAGCCGGACCCTGGCGCTGTCCCGCTGCAGCGTGGAAGTGATCATGCCCAGTGCCCACATCTTCCTGCCCAGCAAGGAGGTCTATGAGAGCATCTACAACAGGTGGAGACACAGCGGGAGGCTGGGTGAGGGCCGGGCCTGCCCGCTGTCACCGCTACCCTCCCCCCTCCTGTCTCAGGATCAACAACGACCTGCTAATGTGGGAGCCCGCGGACCTGCTTCCCACGCCGGACCCAGACCCGGACCCGGCCACCCATCCCTCTGCCTTCCCGGGCTCGTCCGGCTTCTGGCAGGACAACTTCAAGACCTGCAAGTCAGCCTTCAAGCTGGGTATGGGAGGCACTCTGCCTGGGATGGAGGAAGGACCCCAGGTGCGGGCAGTGCTGGGCCCGCCCTCCCAGGTCTCCTTCCCACCTGGCTGCCTGATCTCACCACAGACTCGGACTCAGAGGACGAGGACTCTCACTTCTTCTCCGTGGGGGCCTCAGGAGCTCCCCAGACACCTGCCCCAGAGCGCCCAAGCTGGCACTCCCAGAGTACCTTTTCTACACTGGTGACAGTGCTGAAGGGTCGGATCACAGCCCTCTGCGAGGCCAAGGTGAGGGCAGCCCTGGGCAGACATCCCCTGGCTCCAGTGTTCTGCTGAGAGGCGAGCCGGGCTGGCAAGGCAGCTGCAGGGCAGGGCCAGGGGCAGGGGCCCAGCCAGCAGCACCTGCAGCCCACCTGGCCCATGACACCTGCTAGCCACTGACTGGCAGCCTATCCATGGAAGGCACCACCCTGGGGGGCAGAATGGGCATCATTTGGTCCCTAGGAGCAGATGGCTCTTCCCTTTGGCAAAAGAGGCAGGTGTGGCTGTAGCCAGGTGGTGCTCCCTCTACAGGACGAGGGTGGCAGGCGCCTGGAGGTCGCACACGGAGAGCTGGTGCTGGACGTGGAACGGGGCACCATCTTCAGCGTCTCCCAGTACCGCGGCCAGCCGGGGCTCGGCTACTTTTGTCTGGAAGCTGAAAAGGCCACACTCTACCACCGAGGTGTGGGGGCTGGGGGCTGGTCCATGCTGCCTCGCAGGTGGGGGGACACTTGCCTTGGCGGGGGGCTCACAAAGTCCCTCCCCAGCGGCCATGGACAATTACACGCTACCCAGTCACCTGGAACTGCCCAGCTTCGCTCCCCCAGCCCAGCTGGCCCCAACTATCTACCCATCAGAAGAAGGGGTGACTGAGCGGGGAGCCCCAGGCCGGAAGGGCCAGGGCCCCCCCATGCTGTCTGCCGCTGTGCGCATCCACCTGGACCCCCACAAGAACATCAAGGTATGGCTCCCCCTGATTGCTGCCCTTGCCGTGGCTGGGCGGCCGCCCGCCCGCTGCGTGCTGGGATCGGGCTCTGCCACCCTGACTGAGCCCCCACCCCCAGGAGTTCCTGGTGACGCTGCGGCTGCACAGAGCCACCCTGCGCCACTACATGGCTCTGCCTGATCAAAGCTGGCACTCCCAGGTAAGCCGGGTGGCCTGGGAGCGGCTCGGCCCGGTCACTGGACGTGCGGGTCAGAGGGGGTTGAGGAGCTGGCCGGAGGGGTGGCAGGTGAGTGCCAGGGAGATGAGGGCGGAGGTGCCTGGCCCTCACGTGCCCTCCCACCCTGGCCTTGTCACTCGGAAGCTGCTGGAGTTCTTAGACGTGCTGGATGACCCCGTGCTGGGTTACCTGCCGCCGACCGTCATCACGGTCCTGCACACACACCTGTCCTCCTGTGCTGTGGACTACAGGTACCCCACTGGGTAGACAGGAACCGGGCCCAGGCGGGGGCGGGCTCAGGGGTAGGAGCCTGCTCCAACCCGAGTGCGACCCCACAGGCCCCTCTACCTCCCGGTGCGCGTCCTCATCACTGCCGAGACCTTCAGCCTCTCCAGCAACATCGTCATGGACACGTCCACCTTCCTGCTCAGGTACGCTGGCTGCCTGGGCTGCAGCTGCGTCCTGTGTCCTCAGGCCTGTGCTGAGCATGTCTGCACATTCGGTCCCTTGTAGGAACTTGAATTGTTTCATAGAAACAGAAGGGGAAAGCTGGGCAGCCGGGCGTGGTGGCGCACGCTTGTAATCCCCGCGCTTGGGAGGCAGAGACAGGAGGATCGCGCAGGTTCGAAGCCAGCCGCACTGGCTTAAGAGACCCTGTTTCCAAATAAAAATATAGGTCTGGGAGTGTAACCCGGAGGTAGAAGGGTTTCCAGGAACCCCAGTACCACCAAAAGGAAAAAAAAGAAAAGGGAAAGCTGCAGCTACCTATGAGGCCCTTTGCAACTCAGTGAGACTGTGTGCTCGAGGTAGAAGGCCCCTGGGTTCCATCTCCAGCACCACACACAAACAGCCAGGCGTGGTGGTACACACTAATAATCCCAGTATTCGGGAGGCTGAGACAGGAGGATCATGGTTCACAGATAGCCTCAGCTACTCAGTGAGGCCCTGTTTCCAAATAAATAATAGAAAATAGGCTGGGGGTGTAGCTTGGAGGTCGAAGGCCCCTGGGTTCCCCAGCGGCCATTTTCTCCCCCAGTACTGGGGGAGAAAAAAGAAACATAGAAAGGACTAGAAAGAGATGTGCGTAGTGGTTTTTTCAGAATTTGAGGTTAGAGGTGAATTACCTTAATTTTCTTTTTTATTATTATTTTCCAAAATATTTTCAAGGGAATGTATATTATGTTACCACAAAATAAGGACTTATTATTTTTCCGGTACTGAGGATGGAACCCAGGGACATTCTACCTCTGAGCTGCACCCCCAGCCCTATTTTTTATTCTTTATTTTGAAACAGGGTCTCACTGAGTTGCAAAGGGCCTCATAAGTAGAGGCTGAGGCTGTCCTTGAACTGTGATCCTCCTGTGTCAGCCTCCCAAATACTGAGATTACAATCGTGCACCACCATGCTCGGCTAGGACTTATTTTAAAAGGACAGAATGCTTTAGGGGGAGACTCCAAGTCCATGTAAGGCCCAGATGAGGTGGCGGAGCCCGAAGGACCTGGTCTGCTGTCAGGGCCTGTGACGTGGTCCATCTGCCCATTACACAGACAGGAGCTGTGAGGCTGGGGAGCTGCCACTCAAGTGCACGTGCTTGGGGGCTCTGCCTGTTGCCAGCAGCCCCACCCCACCCGCTGCAGTGGCTCCCGGGCCCTTCTCAGCCCTGTTCCCCACCAGGTTCATCCTTGACGACTCTGCCCTGTACCTGTCTGATAAGTGTTCTGTGGAGACCCTGGATCTTCGGCGAGGTGAGCCAGGCCCAGAGGACTTCCTGCCTGGAGGGACCGTGGCCCCCAGCTCCCATGTGTACACACGCACACACATGAACCCCATTCCTCCCTTGGTGGTGACAGGGACTGGATGGGAGGACCCGGTAGGGACCTTTCTGACCTTGCTTCCTCTTCCTGCCTAGATTATGTCTGTGTCCTAGACATCGACCTCCTGGAGCTGGTGATCAAAACCTGGAAAGGGAGCACGGAGGGCAAACTGGTGAGTGGCCGTCGCCGGCACTGCGGGAGCCTGTGGTCTCAGCCGCAAGGAGGGCAGAGGTGGGACCCCTGGAGCCCTGCCAGCCCTGTGGCCCCTAGAATCTTCCACTGTCAGTGAGCAAGCAGGCCCCTCCCACTGGGGCGCTCCTGCCCACGGGGGCGGGATCCCGGGCAGCCCACTAGCGAGGGCAGGGGGTCTGCTGACGCTGTTCCCCACCCACCCCAGAGCCAGCCGCTGTTCGAGCTCCGTTGTTCCAACAACGTGGTGCACGTGCACAGCTGCGCCGACTCCTGTGCCCTGCTGGCCAACGTGCTCCAGTACGTAATGAGCGCGGGCGACCTGCACCCCCCACCCCGGCCCCCCAGCCCCACGGAGATCGCCGGCCAGAAGGTACAGGTGAGGCCTGGCCACGCAGGCTGCCCGCGCTCGGCCAGGCCCCTCCCTGCGTGGCCCTTGGGGTCGGGGAGCCTGGCCTCCCTCTTGTGCTCAGAGGTCATTCTCACCCCTGCCTGGCCAGCTCTCAGAGAGCCCTGCCTCCCTGCCCTCCTGCCCCCTGGTGGAGACAGCCCTCATCAACCAGCGGGACCTGACCGATGCCCTCCTGGACACCGAGCGCAGCCTGCGGGAGCTCACCCAGCCTGCAGGTAGGCTGGAGGTGCTTTGGGGCCAGGAGACACAGTCAGGGCCCCCCAGCAGCGTCTCCCAAACTGGCCTCTCTCTCCCATAGGTGGCCCCCTCTCTCAGGCCTCGCCTGTCTCAGTCTACCTGTTCCCAGGCGAGCGAAGCGGGGCACAGCACCCATCGCCCTCTCCTGGGGAAGCCCCTGACAGCTTAGGGTCCTGCTCCAAGGTGGAGGATGAGAAGGAAGAGGAGGGGGACGGAGACACCCTGGACAGTGACGAGTTCTGCATCCTCGACGCTCCTGGCCTGGGCATCCCGGTATGTGGAGGGAGGGGCTGGCTCTGTCTCCACCTCAGGCAGCTGCTTGGGGCTGGGTGTCGGGGCCTCAGGTGGTTGCTCAGTCCATCCAGAGAGCCCGCAGTGAGAGCAGGCAGGGTAGCCTGGGCTCCAGGCTTGGGAGGAGCCGGTGAGTCTCCAGGGGAGGCCTGGCATCCTGAGCAGAGGGACCAGGGCACTTCAGGGGATGAAGAAGCCTCCTGTGGTGGCGCACACCTGTGATCTCAGTACTTGGGAGGCTGAGACAGGAGGATCACAGATTGGAGAACAGCCCCAGCAATTTAGCAAAACTGTTTCAAAATATCATGATGGTGCACACTTGTAATTCCAGCATTTGGGAGGCTGAGACAGCAAGATTGTGGTTCTCGGACAGCCTCAGCTATTTAGTGAGGCCCTCTGCAACTCAGTGAGACCCTGTTTCAAAATAAAGAATTAAAAAAAATTGGGCAGGAGGTGTAGCCCGGAGATCAAATGCCTCTGGGTTCCATCCCCAGACCTGTAAAAAAAAAAAGAATAAAATATAGGGCTGGGGGTGTAGCTCAGAGTAGGATGCCCCTGGGTTCCATCCTCAGTACCACAAAAAAGGGGGAGTAGCCGGGCGTGGTGGTGCACACTTGTAATCCCCGCGCTTGTAATCCCCGGGAGGCAGAGACAGGAGGATCGCGCAGGTTCGAAGCCAGCCGCGCACACTGGCTTAGGAGACCCTGTTTCCAAATAAAAATGTAAAAATAGGTCTGGGAGTGTAGCCCGGAGGTAAAAGGGCTTCCAGGAACCCCAGTACCACCAAAAATAAATAAATAAAAATAAAAGGGGGAGTAAAGAGAAGAGGGGGAGCCGGGTGTGGTGGCGCACACACACTTGTAATCCCAGCGCTTGGGAGGCTGAAACAGGAGGATCACACAGGTTCGAAGCCAGCCTCAGCTACTTAGTGAGGCTCTCAGCAACTTAGTGAGACCCTGTTTCCAAATAAAGCATAAAATAGGTCTGGGAGTGTAACCCAGAGGTAGAAAGGCCCTGGGTTCCACCCCCAGCACCACAAAAAAAAGAAGAGAGGAGGACAGTGTGGCTGCCCATGCTAATGTCCACAGTCGCCGAGGCCTCAGGCAGGCGGTGCCATCAGGAGCAGTGGCTCGCAGGCCCCTCCTGGACAGACCACTAGGGATGATAGCCCAAGAGGGCCATCTTCCATTGGGAGGATGAGAGGTGAGTCCAGGAGAAAGAGGAGCCTGACTGGGCACCCTGCCTCCGCCCACACGTCCTTCTCGGCCTCCTCCCGGCAGCCCCGCGACGGCGAGCCTGTGGTGACACAGCTGCACCCAGGCCCAATCATCGTGCAGGACGGACACTTCTCCCGGCCTCTGGGCAGCACAGACCTGCTGCGGGCACCTGCCCACTTCCCGGTGCCCAGCAGTCGTGTGGTGCTACGTGAGGTCTCCCTGGTCTGGCACCTCTATGGGGGCCGAGACTTTGGCCCCCACCCCAGCCACAGGTGAGGAGGGGGTACAGGTAACAGTGGGAAGATCGGGGCCCAGGCCCAGCCCCCTGTGGCCCTCGCCAGCCTCAGTTTCTCCTTCCTTGCCTGGCCTGCCTCTAGTACCAGGACTGGAGAGGGTCTGGTTGAAAGGCTTGCGTTACGGAGAGAGGAGGTAGAGGGTTCCTCGTGTGAGCTCGTCCCCTATCCCTCTTCCCAGAACAAGAGCTGGATTCGCAGGTGCCAAGGGCTCACCTTCCCGCTGCTCCGGCCCCAATCGGCCCCAGAACTCATGGCGGACGCAGGGCGGCAGCGGGCGGCAGCACCATGTCCTCATGGAGATCCAGCTGAGCAAGGTGAGTGTGGGGCGCTCGGCAGGCACGGCAGCGCGGCCACCGCGCCCAGGATGGCTCCAGGTACCTCCCGTGGCAATGGGCGAGACGGAAAGAGCCCTGCCGTCAGCCGTCACGGTGGAGGACTCCGGGAGCACCTGAGCTAAATAGGCCCCGGTATGGCCAGTGGTGGGAACTGGTCAGGGACTGCAAGAGGCAGGAGCGGCCACACTTGTTCAGTGGCATTTTTTTTTAATCCCAGTACTTGGGAGGCTGAAATAGGAGGATTGCAGGTTCAAGACCAGCCTTGGCAACATAGCAAGAGTCAGCAACCTGGCGAGACCCAGTAGTTTTGTTTTTTTGTGTTTTTGTTTTCATCACTGGGGATGGAGCCCAGGGACGGCTGACCTCCAAGCTACACCCCCAGCCCTATCTTGGAACAAAGTCTCACTGAGTTGCAGAGGGCCTCACTAAGTAGCTGAGGCGAACCGTGATCCTCCTGTCTCAGCCTCCCAAATGCTGGGGCTACAGGGTGCGCCACCACACCCGTCTAGAGAGGCTCTGTTTCAGAACAAAATTTAGAAGGGACTGGGAGTGTAGCTCAGAGCTAGAGTGCCTCTGGTTCCATCCCCAGCAACTAACAATCACACGCGCGTGTGCGCGCACAGGCACACACGAGTAAAGAATGGTGGAAAGGTGTCTGGGTAGAGACGAGAGTAAGCAGGGCAAGTTGCCAGTGTCTTCAGGAGCTACCAGGCCACCAGCGGGGCCGAGCTCAGCGAGGAGCAGCGGCCGGGGACCCGCAGGCTCGGCTTGCACGGAGCCTGCAGAGCAGAGGCAGCTCTGCTCTCCCTAGAGTGAGGCAGGAGCCCCGGGGGCTTGGAGAGGCTGCAGTCAGTGGGTAAAGATGAAGATGGACAGATTCCAGGGGACCAGATGGCAGGAAGGACCACAGGTCTGGCTCTGCGTCCTATGTAAGACCCAGAGCACTCCAGAGGGTTAGGGCCTGAGAAACAGTGGGGGCTGCTGTCTGAGAGCGTCCACGCAGGTGCTGGGCTTCCCGAGGAATCACCGGGGCAGGTGACAGAGCACCCGGGGTTGTCAGGAGCAGCAGGCTATGCGCAGAGCGTCAGGAGACAGTCCAGAGCAGTGCCACAGGCAGGAGGCCTGGGGAGCCAGTGCTACTCGGGAAGAGAAGCAAGGCCCCCGGGGAGGGCGCGGGGCAGCGCCTGAGGGTGAAGCAGGCCTTCCCACACCGGGGCAGAAGCCGGTGCGCGGGCAGGAGCACGGGAGGGCGGGTCGGGAGCGAGAGGCTGGCCTGCCAGGCTGCGGCGCAGTGACCGGGGACTGTGGTGCTGCACGAAGGCCCCCCGGGCCTGTGGGATGTTGATGGAGACAGGGAGGCAGGTGGCAGCAGTGGAATTTTATAGTGAGAGACGTTCTCAGGAGGCCCTGGTGATGGCAGGGGTGAGGCCGGGTCTGTGCCACTGGACAGCCTGGTGCCACCGGCCAGGCCAAGGCCGTGGGAGTGGGCACAGATCTGGAGGAGGTCAAGTGGGGTGCAGTGCAGCAGACCTCTGTGGCAGCCAGGTGTGAGCTGAGGGTGAGGACAGGGAAAGTTGCTGGGAGAGAAGGCGCTAGACCAGACCTGTCCTGCTGCCTCCGTCCACCCCGCAGGTGAGCTTCCAGCACGAGGTGTACCCGGAGGAGCCGGCCGTGGGCCCTACCCCCGGCCAGGAGCTGGAGGAGCGGCCGCTGTCCCGCCAGGTGCTCATCGTGCAGGAGCTGGAGATCCGAGACCGGCTCGCCTCCTCCCAGATCAACAAGTTTCTGCATCTCCACACGAGCGAGAGGCTGCCACGGCGTACCCACTCCAACATGGTACTGCGGGCGGCTTCACACACGTGCACACACCTGGGTGGCCTGTGAGCCGGGGAGGGGGTGGAGGGGAGCCCAGAGGCCCAGCAGCCCCCCAGAGCCTGTCCCTGCCCTCAGCTCACCATCAAAGCTCTGCACGTGGCCCCCACCTCCAGCCCCGGCGGGCCCGAGTGCTGCCTCCGCGTCTCCCTGATGCCGCTCCGGCTCAACGTGGACCAGGTGAGCCAGCCGGGTGAGGGCAGAGCCTGGCGGGACCCCAGCCCCCGGTCCTCTCAGTCTGACCCACTCCCCAAACTCTCCCCTGCAGGACGCCCTCCTTTTCCTCAAGGACTTCTTCACCAGCCTGGCAGCTGGGATCAACCCCATGGTCCCAGGGGAGACCTCAGCCGAGGGTGAGAGGCTGGGCTGGGGAGGGGAAGCGTCTGGGCCCCTGCCTGGAGGGTGGCTGTCCTCCCAGCCCCAGTCTGAAGGGCCTCTTCCTTAGCTCGTCCTGAGGCCCGAGGCCGGCCCAGCAGCCCCCGGGAAGGGCAGCCTGAGGGCTTGGACATGAGCGGCTTGCAGGAGGCTCCGGGTAGCGGTCACGGCTGCGCGGCTGAGCAGCAGCCCATCTACTTCAGGTAGGGCCGCGAGCCGGGCACCTGGGCCAGGCCGCAGGGGACCAGGCCAGCCACCAAAGCACCCACTTCCTTCCCCACCAGGGAGTTCCGCTTCACCTCCGAGGTGCCCATCTGGCTAGACTACCATGGCAAACACGTCACCATGGACCAGGTGGTAAGTAGGGCATGGGCAGGGGAGCCGCAGGCCCGGGCTCGTGGAAGGGTTGGGCTCCGCGTGGCCGTGGCCGGGCTCCCCGCGCCCCTCACTGAGCCGGGCCCTCCGCAGGGCACCTTCGCGGGCCTCCTCGTCGGCCTGGCTCAGCTCAACTGCTCCGAGCTCAAGCTGAAGCGGCTGTGCTGCCGGCACGGGTAAGCCCCTCACCCGCCGCCGGGCTCCTGCGGCTCCGCCCAGGCTGCCCCGGGGCCTCAGTTCCCCCTCTGTAAAGTGGGCACCGTCATTGCCCCATACACGGCTGGGTGGGGTAAGGGGAGGGTACTTAGCCCGGGGTCCCTGGTTCTCCGGCCCCTGTCCCTCTCCCTTCCCCCCTCTCAGGCTCCTGGGCGTGGACAAGGTCCTGGGCTATGCTCTCAACGAGTGGCTGCAGGACATCCGCAAGAACCAGCTGCCTGGCCTGCTGGGCGGCGTGGGCCCCATGCACTCGGTCGTGCAGCTCTGTAAGTGTCGGGGTGTGAGGACTCCAGGCTGCTCTTGAGTACCGTGGCAGGTGGGGTCCTCAGGCAGGGGTGGGCAGGGCAGCGCCGGACATCGCTGACATCCCCGTTGCCCCCAGTCCAAGGGTTTCGGGACCTGCTGTGGCTGCCTATTGAGCAGTACCGCAAGGACGGGCGCCTCATGCGGGGGCTGCAGCGGGGGGCCGCCTCCTTCGGCTCATCCACGGCCTCTGCCGCCCTGGAGCTGAGCAACCGGCTGGTGCAGGCCATTCAGGTGAGTGCGGCCCTCCAGCAAACCGGACCTGGAGGTCCCAGGAGCCCTTTGTCCCATGGCCCCCAGGCCTGTCCTCAAAGCTCTGCTGGGCGGAGAGTGGAAGAGCCTCGTTTTATAGCCAAACAGAGAGGAGAGGCCAGTGGTTGCCCAGGGACCCCAGCCCTGAGCCCACTGTGGCTCTGATGAGTACGGAGTGCGTGGCCCCGGGCCGGCAGTGCCCACTGCATCTTCATGCCCTCGCTGTCCTGAGAGCAGGAGGAGGGCAGAGACTGGCCCTGGGTCATTCAGGCCACGCATTCTGCTAGGCTCATGGGCTCCCTAGGGGAGCCGGGAGCTGGCCCGTGAGAGACACAGTCCTGCGGTGGCAAAGACAGTGCGAGGAGCCCTGGGGTGGGGAGGATGGCCATGCAGGCGGTGTGAGGCTGCGGGCTCATGAAACATGTGGTGTATTGTGGAGCCTACAACTTAGGAAATCAGTGGCAGAGAGCCAGGCATGGTGATGCACACTTGTAATCCCAGCATTCGGGAGGCTGAAACAGGAGGATCGCACTTCACGCACAGCCTTAGCTACTTATTGAGGCCCTCCGCAACTTAGTGGGACCCTGTTTCAAAATAAAGAATAAAAATAAATAGAGCAGGGGGTGTAGCTCAGAGGTCAAATGCTCCAGGGATCCATCCCCAGACCCGCAAAGAAAAAGAAAAAAAAAAGGTCAGAGGACCAGGTCTCAAAATGAAAGGCTGCAGCAGGGCACGGTGGCACATGCTTGTAATCCCAGTACTTTGTTTTGTTTTGTTTTTTTGGTGGTACTGGGGTTCCTGGAAGCCCTTCTACCTCCGGGCTACACTCTCAGACCTATTTTTACATTTTTATTTGGAAACAGGGTCTCCTAGTGGCTGGCTTCAAACCTGCATGATCCTCCTGTCTCTGCCTCCCAAGCGCGGGAATTACAAGCGTGCGCCACCACGCCCGGCCATAATCCCAGTACTTTGGAGGCTGAGACACAAGGGTCCAAGTTTGAGGCTAGCCTCAGCAACTTATGCCTGTTTGAGAATAAGAAATAAAATAGGACTGGGATATAGCTCAGAAGGAGATGCCCCCTGGGTTTGCTTCTCAGTGCCAAAAATAAATAAAACCTCACAACGAAACAGGAGCCGGGCGTGGTGGTGCACCCTTGCAATCCCAGTACTTGGGAGGCTGAGACAGGAAGATCGTAGGTTTGTGGCCAGCCTCAACAACACAGGCTAGAGTTAGCACCTAGAGCCCCAAGAATGCTAATTTGGGAGGGAAGGAGCGGAGCTTGGGGGATGTGGGAGCAGAGAGCAGAGGAACCGTACCAGTGGGCAGGTGGGGCTGGGGGCTGGACCTGGACCCACAGGGTCCTCACCAGGACTGCCCCTCAGCCTGGGGGGCTGGGTGAGGACCATGTCAGGGCATCAAGGGCCATTTCTGACAAGCCGTCCTTTGGGCAGCCACAAGCAGCCTGCCGGGTAGTCAGTGGAAGGAAGGGTTTGAGGAAAGTCCCCTCGTGTCACGCGGGGCCACACGCTCTGCCTGAAAGCCCCTGCCCTGGCCCGCAAGAGCCACGCAGGGGCAGTCCTGACGGGACCGAGCAGGAGCCCCGGGCAGCACTGCCGTAGCCTGGGTGAATCAGGCTGAGAGACCCCGAGTCCTCAGGCCGGCCAGTGGGCCCAGGGGCCACAGTCTGTATGGTTGGCTTTCCTCATCTCCCTCTCATGTCCCTCAGGCCACAGCTGAGACCGTGTATGACATCCTGTCCCCGGCGGCGCCCATATCCCGCTCCCTGCAGGACAAGCGCTCTGCCCGGAAGCTACGCAAGGGCCAGCAGCCTGCTGACCTCCGGGAGGGCGTGGCCAAGGCCTACGACACGGTCCGAGAGGTGATGCCCCCTCCTGCCCTGGCCCCCCCACGCCCACCTCCTCGCCTGGACCCCACACTGACCTCTGACCTCCGCAGGGCATCCTGGACACGGCGCAGACCATCTGTGATGTGGCCTCACGGGGCCACGAGCAGAAGGGGTTAACAGGCGCCGTGGGCGGCGTGATCCGCCAGCTTCCCCCCACGGTGGTGAAGCCGTTCATCCTAGCCACAGAGGCCACGTCCAGCCTGCTTGGGGGCATGCGCAACCAGATCCTGCCGGACGCCCACAAGGACCACACGCTCAAGTGGCGCTCGGAGGAGGCCCAGGACTGAGCCCTGCACCCAGGGCCTGGCAGAGCACTGCTCGCCTGCCAGCTGGCCAGTCCCAGGGCGCCACCAGCTCCTGAGCCTCCTGAGCGCTGTCACCCAGAGCCGGGCGGGGCCTGCACCCTCCGAGGACGGCCACTGTGAAGGACAGCCACTCGGCCTGCCCGTTGCCAATTGCCATGGGAGCAGGGCCTCCCTGCCTTGGGGCCTCGGCCCTGTCTGTGCACTTTTCCTCTGGGGAGAAGGACAGTGCTGCTCCCCATGCCCTGGACCCACACGGCTGCCCCATCCCAGGACGGAGGCGCTCAGACCCTCAGACCCGACCTCGCCCAGCCAAGTGTCTTCTGTGTCTCGTGGGGAGGTGGGGCAGGTGCCGTGTGGCTCCGTGTACTATTTTTAAGCTCCTTGAGCTTGTGGGTCAGTGTCTGCATGAAGTGGAATAAACTGTGCCCACCACCAGCCCCTCTCCCAGCTCCTGTGTGGACAACTGCCCCTGTGCTCCTCCCTCCAGACCACAGCCCTGCACTGCACCCCTGCCGCCACCAGGGGCCGCCACAGCCTCCTGCTATCTTCCTGCACCTGACTCCCCTCTTCTGGGAGGCGGAGGCCTGGCCACCTTCCCAGGTTGCTGTCACCCTGGCCCCACTTACTGGCAGGAGCTGAATGAAGCTGGGAGGAGCCACCTGGGGCTGTCAGGGAAGGAGGACTGGCCTGTGGAGACTGCCTCACACAGCCATATTGCTTGGCTCTGTCCCCGCAAGAGGCCAGGGTCCAGCCTCACCCTGGGGCCGGAGCAGAGGCCTGGGCTGGTGAGGAACAGGGCCCTGGCATGTGGCCTAAGGGCTTGGCCCGGTTCTTCCCTGCCCATCTGGGTCCAAGATGAGGTCAGGTGAGGCTCTAGAAGGCTGAGCCTGGCCCTCTGCAGGCGTCGCTAGCAGAAGGCTGTGGGGCGCTGGCACCACGCCTGGCTGGAGAGCCACAGAACCTTTCCTGGAACCCAGAAAGTCCCTACACACCTCATGTCCTGTGAGCATGAAGGGGAGGCCATTCCCTAACCCCCCCATCCTTTTCCTAGCAGTCCTGCATGGAAGCTGTGGGCCTGTGGGGAAACTGAGGCAGGATTTAGGGTTGGAGAACCCTCACATCACCAGCCCCACCAGCCGACCTCTCAAAGTTGCCCAGGACCCCCAGCTCAGAGCTCTGAGGGCCTGCCCATGCTCACCTGGGGCAGGAGCCCCACAGGCAGACGGGCCTGATGGCGCCAGGATGGGCAGATGGGGCCCGGCCTGGCACTTCCTGGACCCACCCGTCCTCCTGGGCACAGTCCAGGCCTTCCTGCCCTTCGAACTGCACTTGTGATCTATATTGATGGCAGTGGGCTAATCATTAACTGCTAGCAAGGGTTGGGCCAACGGCTCAAAAGGCGCTGGGCCCAGGCTGCTCGCTTCCTCCTGTGCCTCGAGGGCCGGCCAGGCCAGGTAAGACCTCCCGGCCGCCTCCCTGCACCCCTGGGTGCTTCCCAGCCCAGAGGCTTCCTGCAGAGCCTCCGGCCCTTCTGAGCAGAAAAGGAAGGGACCTGGGTGGCCCTGGGCCGGCCCCTTACTGCTGTGCCTCGGGGTCCGCCATGGGATGAGGGTCTGTGGAGTCAGCTCTCACTGTAGGACCAGGATTTGTGGTCGGGTACTAAGCTCACCAGGCCGGGGCCCCGCACGGTGGCCTGGGGGGGGGGGGCTGCAGGACTTTGGGGGGGATTGGTCACCAGCGGTCACTTTTACCTTCAGGTGTTCCCCCTCTTGCCTTGACGGCATCCTAAGAGAGACACTGCTGCCCCAAGGGAGCACCCCCACCCCAGAACCCCGCTCCGTGACACTGGACGGTCTCCCCTGACTCTGGGATTCCACCACTAACAAAGGGGGTCATGGGCCAGCACCATTCTGGAAGCTTCCACTTCTCTCAAGCGCTCCCAGCGGGACACCATCCGTACCCGTCACTGCAGCCTGTGGGACATGACAGGCCGAGCGCACTTCCCTTCCCGAGTGGGGGCCTCCCAGAGAGGGTGGCTTCCCCGCAGCCCAGACCGCTGCGCTGTGCGGCCCTGAGCCTGGCTGGGACAGGAGGACCCGGCGGTGGTACAGAGAGGCTAAGCCACCCACCGGAGGCCGCCTGGCTCCCAGGCCCGGCTGCTTTCAGGCTACCGGGTACTGAGGACTCTTCCAGATGGGCCATGGCACACAGCCCTGTTCTTAGCATTCACTGTTTTTTATCTTATTTTCTTTTTTTTGCAGTGCCGGGGATAGAACCCAAGGCCTTAGGCCTGCTAAGCAAGCACGTACCATGGAGCTGCACCTCTCTCTTTTTTTTTTATTCTTTTTGTGGTCTAAGGATGGAACCCAGGGGCGTTCTACCTCCGAGCTACACCCCCAGCCCGATTTTTTTATTCTTTATTTTGAAACAGGGTCTGAGTTGCAGAGGGCCTCACTAAGTAGCTGAGGCTGTCCGCGAACCCTGATCCTCCTGTCTCAGTCTCCCGAATCCTGAGATTACAAGCATGCGCCACCACGCCTGGCCCTCCCCATCTTTGCAGGCCCCTGCCCTCCTCACCTCCCCCATCTGCCTTCAGCAATCCTCTCCTCTCTGAAGTGGACCCTCAGAGACTCCTGCAGACTGACAGATGCCGGGCTGCCCCTCTACCCCGTGGCCGAAGCGGGGAGAAGGGGTAAAGGGCAGAGGGCGGCGGCTATGGGGCCGGCTCTGGTTGGGGAAGGAGGAAGCGGACACTTGGGGGCAGAGGGCGTGGGGTGAGGGCCCCTTACAGTGGGCAAAGGCTGCCCGGGTTGTAAACGGAACCACTCCCGTTTACGAGGCAGATCTGGGGTGGATCCTGGACTTCGCCCGCCAGGAAGGAGTGTAGGCACCACGTGTGCCGCGAGGCGTGGGCCCCTGTGATAAGGAACCCCAATTAAAAGACCGTGGACTTGGGGCCACAGGCACCCGGAGCATGAGGTGCGGCTGTGGGGCCCCGCCTGGGAGGAGTGCAGACAGGGCTCCCACCCCGTGTAACAGCAACTCCATGTGGAAGTGCCCAGTCTTTCCAATGGGGCTGCTGTTATCTGGGGTGCGGGCCAGCGGCCACAGAGGAAGAACGGCGCCCACCGCCCAGCAGACAGGCAGGAACCTCCGGGACGCTGCCCGGCCCGGGCCGCCCCGGGCGGCGAGACCGAGTGCACAGGGCTCTGACCTATGAATTGACAGCCAGTGCTCTGGTCACCCCCTGGCTGCCAATTCCATAGGTCACAGGTATGTTCGCCTCAATGCCAGCCGTCAGGACGCGCGGGGCGGGCGGGCGTCCGGTGGTCGGGGGAGACCTTGCTGCCCACTGCAGCCCAGGGCCGGCTCCTCGCCCCGCCTTTCCTCTGTCCTCTCTGCAGCTCCGAAACCCTTCTCTGCTTTTTCCAGTCTTTCTTCTTTCTTTCTTTCTTTCTTTCTTTCTTTCTTTCTTTCTTTCGCGGGTCTGGGGATGGAACCCAGGGGCATTTGACCTCCAAGCTATACTCCCTGCCCTATTTTTTTATTCTTTAGTTTGAAACCGGGTCTGAGTTGCAGAGGGCCTCACTAAGTAGCTGAGGCTGTCCGCGAACTGCGATCCTCCAGGTCTCAGACTCCCGAATGCTGGGATTACAAGCCTGCGCCACCACGCCCGGCTTGATACTCAGGATTGAACCCAGAGTTGTTCTACCTCTGACCTACACCTCTAGCCCTTTTTTTTTTTTTTTTTTTTTTTTGGTGGTACTTGGGGTGGAACCCAGAGGCTTTCTACCTCCGGGCTATACTCCCAGACCTTTTTAATATTTTATTTGGAAACAGGGTCTCACTAAGTTGCTGAGAGCCTCACTAAGTAGCTGAGGCTGGCTTCGAACCTGTGTGATCCTCCTGTCTCAGCCTCCCAAGCGCGGGGATTACAAGTGTGCACCACCACGCCCGGGTTTTAGCCCTTTTAAAAAAAAATTATATATATATATATATATATATATATATATATATATATATATTGGTGATACTGGGGGTAGAACCCAGAGGCTTTCTACCTCTTGGCTATCCTCCCAGACCTATTTTATTTTATTTTATTTATTTATTTTTTGGTGGTACTGGGGGTGGAACCCAGAGGCTTTCTACCTCCGGGATACACTCCCAGACCCATTTTATATTTTATTTGGAAACAGGGTCTCACTAGGTTGCTGAGAGCCTCACTAAGTAGCTGAGGCTGGCTTTGAATCTGCGGGATCCTCCTGTCTCAGCTTCCCAAGTACTGGGATTACAAGCGTGCGCCATCACGCCCGGCTCCGTGTTTTTATTTTTGAAACAGGGTCTCACTGAGTTGTGAAGGGCCTCGCTAAGTAGCTGGGGCTGTCTGTGAACCATGATCGTCCGGTCTCCGCCTCCCAAATGCTGGGATTGCAAGCCTACACCATCACGCCCGGCTACAATATTATTTTGAAACAGGGTCTTGCTTAGTTGTTGAGGGAGGGTCTTGCCATTTGTGGAGGCTGGCCTCAAGCCCTCAATCCTCCTGTCTCAGCCTTCCAAGTGGCAGACACCTGGGATACAGGCGGGCACCACCTCTCCATCCTCGAGAAGCCTTCTTGAAGCACTTGATCCTAAGGGCCCAGCTGGGCCCCCAGCCGAGCGCCCTGCAATGGACTCACCCTGCTGCTTGGCAGTCTGCACCTGGATTTCCGTCCCCCCAGCACCTGTGAGCTCTGCTCCCAGGTGTGTGCTCAGTGAGTGCTCACTGAGCAGACCCTGAGCCTCCGTCTTGTGTCCCAAGGAAGCACCCACTGGTGCTCTGTGAGGCTGGGGGCCCACCGACAGCAAGGACCCTGCGCCAGCGTCCTCCGGTGCACCTCTTGCGAGGTTCATCTCCCTCAAGCAGAGCCCCCAGGCCCTGCTGTGGCTGGTGGAGAGGCTTCCCAGCGCCCCCTTCCCCGGATTTCAGAGCGCCAGGGGCTCTTCTGGTGGTGGGGAGCCACGCAGACAGGAGGACGGCCTACCCTGCCTCCAGCCTCCTGTGACAGCCGCTTCCTCCTCCTGGTCTTCCTTCTTTGGTCCTAGAATCTCAACCCAGGAGCATTCTACCTCTGAAGTACATCCCAGCCCTCTTTTCTTTTCTTTTTTTTTCGGTACTGGACCTGGAGCCCAGGGGTATTCTACCTCCCAGATATACTCCCAGCCCTATTTTTTATTCTTCATTTCGAAACAGGGTCTCACTGAGTTGCAAAGGGCCTCACTAAGTAGCTGAGGCCGGCCACGAACTGAGATCCTCCTGTCTCAGCCTCCCGAATGCTGGGATTACAAGCGTGCGCCACTACGTCTGGCTCCCTGTTTTCCTTTTCATTTTGTAACAGGGTCTGACCAAGTTGCTAAGGGTCTTACTAAGTTGCTGAGGCTAGCTAGCCTCGAACCTCTGATCCTCCTGTCTCAGCCTCTCAGGTATTGGATTACAGACCTATGCCACCACGCCTGACTCTACTCTTATCTTAAAGAATAGGGTCCTGGCCGGGCGTGGTGGGGCACGCTTGTAATGCCCGCGCTTGGGAGGCCGAGACAGGAGGATCGCGCCGGTTCGAAGTGGCTTAAGAGACCCTGTTTTCAAATACAAATATAAAATAGGTCTGAGAGTGTAGCCCAGAGGTAGAAGGGTTCCATCCCCCCAAAAAAAAGAATAGGGTCCTGGAGATATTTTCACTAGAAGAAAAAAGGGGTTTTGCTGCTAAACTGTGTATGTGTGTGTGTGTGTGTGTGTGTGTGTGTGTGTGTGTATGTGTGTGTGTGTATGTGTGTATGTGTATGTATGTGTGTGTGTGTGTGTGTGTGTGTGTGTGTGTGTTACTGGTGACTGAACTCGGGAGCATTTGCTTCTGAGCTATATACCCTGCCCTTTTTATTTTTTGTTTTGAAATAGGGTCTTGTTTTTTGACATATAGAACAATAAACACCTTTATTACACGAGCTAATACAGGGGGAGGAGGGCGTATTTGCCTTTCTGGGCCTTGACTTCCCTCAACAGAACTCCAGCTCCTTGGCCTCTGGCGCGCAGCTGTGCTCGGCCGGACCGCCCTGCCAGAAGCTGGCCCTGCCGGGGCTGCTCCTCTGGGAGCCTGCTGACTTGGGCCTTCTTTTTCTTTTCATCAAACTTCTTTTCGACTCTTCTTTGATGCTTTTTGTTGGAAATCTCTTCGTCCTCAGGGTTGCTGAGAGTTTTGCTAGGTTGCCGAGGCTAGCCCCAAACTTGAGTCCTTCTGTCTCCACCTCCCAAGTACCAGGATTATAGACACGCACCACCACGCCCAGTTTGAAAGTTTAATTGGAAACAGACCCAGGAATAAAGTCCAGTTACTAATAAAGGAATTAGCGATCGAACTCCCTCCTGTGTGCTGGGCACTTGTGTGTCACCTGGAATCCTCGTGGCAACCTTGTGAGGTAACTTGTGAGCCGGCTGGCGCTTGCAGCTAAGGGTGCAGGCTCCCGGGGCGGGCACTGGCTAAAGTCACCCTGGTGGGTCTTCTCCCTCTGAGGACCTCTGGTCTTAGCACTGTCCCTTGCCCCTTTCCACCTGTGGCTTTGAGTCCACGGTCCTGGCTGCTCCAGGTCCCTGGTTCCCGCATCCACACCTGCTGAGGCCCAGCTCAGCCCCCATCATGAGCACCCGCAGGACCTGCCCCCTCTACCCCACCTGGGCTCTTACTGCACTTTGGCCAGAGTTAAGGAGCTCTGCGCACTTATCTTATCCCTGTGCTGGGCTCCTAGAGGACAAAGTCCACAACTCACTCATCTTCCCGTGCCGGTCTACACCGGAGCAGGCATTCAGGATACACGGCCACTGGGGGACACTGGACTCTGACCCTTGGGATAGTTGGGCCCTGGGCTTGAGGCCTGGCCTCCAGTGCAAGGGTGACAGGCAGTCCCTAGCACTGGGGTTCCTCCTCCTTCTGCCTCAACAGAGCTCTCTGGTTACACAGAAGCCCCTGGCAGCTCTCCTGGGCCTCGTCTCAGGAGCCAGGTAGCCCTCGCTCCTCCGGACCTGTGGCCCTTCCCTGGCAGGCCCTGGGCCTGTGCACATCTCTAGCTGGGGGCACCACTCCCTCTTGGACCCCTGGGCCAGGCCTGAGGGTCACCCCTCCAGGACACCTGTCGGTGCCCGGCACTCGGCTTTCCCCATCCACCCCTGGGCTCCCATGAGGCTCTGCAGCTCCTGCTAATGCCCTTCTACCCATCACGGGCACCTGGCTGTTGCCTGTGAGGCCCCGGGAGTGGCGCTCACTGACCTTTGGGTTCCTGTAGCCTGGGAGACCGGCCCAGAAGAAGTGCACTGAAGGACCCGCCAGATGTGCGAGCGGGGTGGTCGGGAGGGCCATCGGCCGGCTGGAGCGGCCAGCACGGAGCTGGCGGGGAGGAGGCCCTCCGCAGACGCGGCGTTGTCTTGGCTTCCACCACCATCATCGTCCTCGCCATGCAGATGACTGGCAACCGGAAGGGAGATGGGGAAGGAGCGGGCAGTGCTGGGTGGCCTGGGTCAAGGACGACTCCGGAGAGAGGCCATTTGAGTTCAGCTGTTGCTGAGTGGGGCCTAGGAAGGGGTAGTGAGCACAAAAATGCAGAACCCGGGTGGCACCCGATGGGCTGGCAGCCGCTCGCCGATAAGTCTCAGTCCTGGCCGTCGCCACCAGGGGGCGCTGCGGCCGCGGCCCTGGGCCGGCCAGGCTCCCGAGCCCCGCGGCTTCCCAGGCTTCGAGGCATCCCGCAGAGTCGGTCCAGGCCGGCCGGGGTTGTGTCCTTGGCCGAGTCGGGGCCGACAGCCGGGCGGGCGTGGTGCCTCATGCCTGTGATCCCGGGAGGCTGGGACTGTAGGATCGCATGTTCGAGGACAGCCTCAGCGATTTAGCCAGACCCTCAGCAACTTAGGGAGACCCTGTTCCAAGATTTAAAATAAAGGGAGGGGATTCAACTTAGAAGTAGAATGTCCCTGGGCTCAACCCCTAGTAACACACACACACGCACACTCACGGCTGCTGTGTGTAAAACATAGACGTGGGTTCATAGTTACAGTGAGGCCCTGTGTAACAGCCACTCTACTCATGGCGCTGCTGGGCCCCAGATGTGTTCTTGGAACCCCCCCCCCCAGGTCAGCAGGACCCTGACCTCTGTGGTTTCCCACCCACCTGCATCCCAAACACTGACCCTGCGGCCTGGTTCGCTGGTTGCTGTGGTTCCCATAGAGGAGGATGCTGTGTCTGCTGGGCCGAGTGGTGTGGGGAGCGTCCTGACCCTCAGCCAGCGCCCTGCTCTGCTGTGTGAATGGACACAGCTTACCTTTTCCTCTTCACTAGAAACGGACTTTGATGAGCTGTGCCTCTGTGCGAGTTCTCATGATGGATTCCAGAACTCGGCACTTCTCCAGGGGCAGGGCGGGGCCAGGCAGGGCGGGCGGCCACACCACTGGACCAGGTCGGTGAGGCCCGAGGGACACCTGGGTAGAGGCAGGCCTTCTCATGTTGTAGGAGGGGACATGCTGGGGATGGAACCCAGGGGCATTCGGCCTCCGAGCTACACCCCCAGTCTGGTTTTTTCTTTATTTTGAAACAGGGTCTCACTGAGTTGCAAAGGGCCTAAGTAGCAGCTGAGGCTGGCCATGAATCTGGGATCCTCCAGTCTCAGCCTCCCAAATGCTGGGATTACAAGCGTGCACCACCACGCTCGGCTTCCAGTCCTATTTATTTATTTATTAATTATTATTATTATTATTATTATTATTATTATTATTATTTTGGTGGTACTAGGGATGGAACCCAGGGGCCTTCTACCTCCGGGCTACACATTCAGACCTATTTTATATTTTATTTGGAAACAGGGTCCCACTAAGTTGCTGAGAACCCCACTAAGCTGCTAAGGCCGGCTTTGAACCTGCGTGCGTCACTATGCCCGGCTATTTTTTATTCTTTATTTAATGTGTGTGTGTGTGTGTGTGTGTGTGTGTGTGTGTGTGTGTGTGTGTGGTGGTGGGGGGGGATTCAGGGGCATTCTACCTCCAAGCTACACTCCCAGCCTTATTTTTTAATTTTGGAACAGGGTCTCACTGAGTTGCAAAGGACCTCACTAAGTAGCTGAGGCTGTCCTTGAGCCAAGATCCTCCTGTCTCAGTCTCCCAAAAGCTGGGATTACAAGTGTGCGCCGCCACGCCGGGCTTAATTTTTTTATTTTGAAACAAGGTCTCACTAAATTGCTGAGGTTGAACTTGAACTTGCAAACCTCTGCTCTTCTGTCCTCTGTCTCAGCAGATGTGCATCTTGTTTTTCCTTCCTTCCTTCCTTTTCTTTTTTTTTTTTTTTGTGTGTGTGTTTGTGTTACTAGAGATTGAACCCAGGGTCGTTCTACCTCTGAGCCAGCCACCACGCCCGGCTTGTTTTTCTCTTTGACAATTGTGAAACATTCTGTGAAGCTGCAAGGAAAGTGCAATCAATACCCAGAGACCCTTTACTCGGACCCATCAAAAGGTGACTTTTTGTCATGATACTTGATTTTGTTTCATACACACACACACACACACACACACTTCTTCTGAACCATTGGAGGAGGGTAAGTTACATAGGTAATGACCCTTCACCCTTAAATATTTCAACATGTTATCTCCTAAGAAAAAAACGACATCTCTTACACAACCATCAATGTTACCAAATTTAGGCACCAGCTGGTGATGCAAGGCCGTTGTCCAGTGTGTGGTCCACTTTCGGAAGTCACCAACCATGTCCAGCAGCACAGCACAGCACAATGAAACTCCACGTTTCATTGTCAGGTCGTGTGTGTGTGTGTGTGTGTGTGTGTGTGTGTGTGTGTGTGTGTGTGTGTGTGTGTTTTCCTGGAGTTCTACCTCTAACCTATACCCCCAACCCCATTTTTTTTTTTTTTTTACAGGTCTGGGGATGGAACCCAGGGACATTCGACCTCCGAGCTACACTACACCCCCTGCCCTATTTTTTATTCTTTATTTTGAAACAGGGTCTCACTGAGTTGCAGAGGGCCTCACAAAGTAGCTGAGGCTGTCCGCGAACCCCGATCCTCCCGTCTCAGCCTCTCGAATGCTGGGATTACAAGCCTGCGCCATCACGCCCGGCTCCCCCAGCCCTATTTTATTTTTATTTTGAAACAGGGTCTTACCAGGTTGATGAGAGTCTCACTACTTGCTGAGGCTGGCCTCCAACCTGCGATCCTCCTGTCACAGCCCCCCAAACACTGAGATTACAGGTGTGTACCACCACGGCCTCACTATTCTAGATCTGTGTATCTCTGGTGGTATGTAAATTCCACAGGAAATCAGGACTTACTGATACTCCCCAATAACAGCTTGTGGGGGCAAACTGGTGGGTGCTCATTCAAAATGATTTCCCCCAAACATTCACCTTGGTATACAAAAATCACAATACCTAACCATAAATTTAAGAAAAGGTTCAGCCAGGCATGGTGGCACACACCTGTAATCCCAGTACTTGGAGAATAAAATAAAAATAAACCTGGGCAAGCTGGGCATGGTGGCGCATGCTTGTAATCCCCGCGCTTGGGAGGATGACACAGGAGGATCGCACAGGTTCAAAGCCAGCCTCAGCTACTTAGTGAGGCTCTCAGCAACTTAGTGAGACCCTGTTTCCAAATAAATATAAAATAGGTCTGGGAGTATAGCCTGAAGGTAGAAGGCCTCTGGGCTCCACCCCAGTACCACCAAAAATAAAATAAAATAAAAAAATAAACCTGGGTGTGGTGGCATACAATTGTAATCCCAGCATTTGGGAGGCTGAGACAGGAGGATCACAGTTCCAGGACAGCCTCAGCTACTCAGTGAGGCCCTGTTTCAAAATAAAGAATAAAAAACTAGGGCTGGGGGTGTAGCTCAGAAGTAGCATGCACCCTGGGTTCAGTCCCCAGTACCCCCAACACACACAAAAGTTGGAGCCAGCTATGTTAGCAAATGCCTGTAATCCCAGTACTTAGGAGGCGGAAACAGGACAATCACAGGTTCAAGACCAGCCTCAGCAATGTAGTGGGACTCTCAGCAATCTAGCAAGACCCTGTTTCAAAATAAACTCTACAAAAAGGCTGAGTATACAAAATCTACAAAAAGGCTGGGTTCAATCCTCAGTATCAAAAAGTTGGACAAGCTGTTTGTGGCGGTGCATACCTGTAACCTTTGTATTTGGGAGGCTGAGACAGGAAGATTCTAGGTTTGAGGCCAGCCTCAGCAACACAGCAAGGACCTCAGCAACTTAATGATACCCTGTTTCAAAATAAAAATAAAAATAGGGCTGGGGCTGTAGGTCAGAGGCAGAATGCCCCTAGGGTCAATCCCCAGTACCAAAAACACAAAACAAAAATTTAAAAAATTTTAAAAATTAAGCCAGGTGTGGTGATGTACATCTGTAATCATCCCAGTACTTAGGAGTCTGAGATAGGAAAGTTGAGGGTTCAAAGCAAACCTCAGTGACTTAGAGATACCCTGATTCAAACTAAAAAGGAAAAGAGGGTTGGGGTTATAGCCCGGAGGTAGAATGCTCCTGGGTGCCACACACATACATACATACATACATACATACATACATACAAAAAATTAAAATAGGGCTGGGCTGTGGGTCAAAGGTGGAATGTACCTGGGCTCAATCCCCAGTACCACAAAAGAAAGAGCTGGAAGGTAGGCGTGGTGGCACCCACTTGTAATCCGAATACTTGGGAGGCTGAGACAGGAGGATCACGGTTAGTGGACAGCCTCAGCTACTTAGTGAGGCCCTTTGCAACTCAGTGAGACCCTGTTTCAAAATAAAGAATAAAAAAATAGGGCTGGGGGTGTAGCTTGGAGGTAGAATGCCCCTGGGTTCCATCCCCAGTACTACAAAAGAGAGAGAGAGAGAGGGAGAGAGAGCGCGCTAGGCAGTATAGAGAAGTAAAGTTGCTCCAGCTGGGCTGATGCAGGGCGAGCTGTGTAGACACTTCCTGTGATCACGTGGGAGGCGGCTTTGCTGCTGGGCACGTTGACTCACTGCACCTCTGAGGACGGGCTTTGTTTCACATTTCCTAGCCGGTCTCTGAGACCTTAAGCCACCGGTTAAGGATCACACAGTGAGCTGGACTGCAAACTCAAGTCTACTACTCAGGGCCCTTACACTCTGCTGCCTGTCACCGCTCTGGCAAGCCGGGCACGGTGGCACGCGCCTCTACACCCAGTACTTGGAGCCAGGCGTGGTGGCGCACGCTTGTAATCCCCGCGCTTGGGAGGCTGAGACAGGAGGATCGCACGGGTTCGAAGCCAGCCTCAGCTACTTAGTGAGGCTCTCAGCAACTCAGTGAGACCCTGTTTCCAAATAAAATATAAAATGGGTCTGGGAGTATAGCCAGGAAGTAGAAAGCCCCTGGGTTCCACCCCCAGTACCACAAAAAATAAAAAAAAATACACCCAGCACTTGGGAGGCCAAAACGGATCACAGGCTCCACAGCAGCCTCTGAACCGTAGGAGACTCCCAGAAGCCTAGCAAGACCCTATTTCAAAACAAAAGGTAAAGCTGGGCGTGGTGGCACATGCTTGTAATTCACAGGAAGATTGCATGGACACCCTCAGCTGCTTAGTGAGGCCCTTTGCAACTCAGATTCAAAATAAAGAATAAAAACTAGGGCTGGGGGTGTAGCTCAGAGGTAGAATGCCCCTGGGTTCCATCCCCAGTTCAGTACAATAAAAAAAAAAAAAAAAGCAAACAGGTCTGGGAGTTGCCAGGCATGGTGAGGTAGGCCTGTAATCCCAGTACTTGAGACAGGAGAATTGCGGGTTCAAGGACAGCCTCGGCAAGTATGGAGATTCTCATCAGCCTAGTGAGACTTTGTTTCCAAATAAGAAATAAAATTGGGCTGGAGGTGTAGCTGGAAGGTAGGATGCCTCTGGTTTCAATCCCCAGTACCAATAAATAAATAAATAAAGGTCTGGGGGTGTAGTTCAGAGGTAGAATGTCCCTGGGTTCAATCCCCAGTACCACATACACACACACACACACAAAAACCCAGTGGTGACAGGGTGTGTGTGTGTGTGTGTGTGTGTGTGTTCAGATGCTGAACGTTTACCCACAGGCCCTGGGGTGGAGTTTCTCTGTTTTGGGGCTGCCTGTTCACCAGAGGTGGTCAGCAGCAGTGCTGCCTTCTACCCACTGGACGCCATCAGCAGTCCCCCGAGTTGGGACAAGCAATAATGGCTCCAGACATGGCCAAATGCCTCCGGGGATGCAAAGTCATGTGAAATCCTTCCTAGCCGGGCGTGGGGGCGCACGCTTGTAATCCCCGCGCTTGGGAGGCTGAGACAGGAGGATCGCACGGGTTCGAAGCCAGCCTCAGCTACTTAGTGAGGCTCTCAGCAACTCAGTGAGACCCTGTTTCCAAATAAAATATAAAATGGGTCTGGGAGTATAGCCAGGAAGTAGAAAGCCCCTGGGTTCCACCCCCAGTACCACAAAAAATAAAAAAAAATACACCCAGCACTTGGGAGGCCAAAACGGATCACAGGCTCCACAGCAGCCTCTGAACCGTAGGAGACTCCCAGAAGCCTAGCAAGACCCTATTTCAAAACAAAAGGTAAAGCTGGGCGTGGTGGCACATGCTTGTAATTCACAGGAAGATTGCATGGACACCCTCAGCTGCTTAGTGAGGCCCTTTGCAACTCAGATTCAAAATAAAGAATAAAAACTAGGGCTGGGGGTGTAGCTCAGAGGTAGAATGCCCCTGGGTTCCATCCCCAGTTCAGTACAATAAAAAAAAAAAAAAAGCAAACAGGTCTGGGAGTTGCCAGGCATGGTGAGGTAGGCCTGTAATCCCAGTACTTGAGACAGGAGAATTGCGGGTTCAAGGACAGCCTCGGCAAGTATGGAGATTCTCATCAGCCTAGTGAGACTTTGTTTCCAAATAAGAAATAAAATTGGGCTGGAGGTGTAGCTGGAAGGTAGGATGCCTCTGGTTTCAATCCCCAGTACCAATAAATAAATAAATAAAGGTCTGGGGGTGTAGTTCAGAGGTAGAATGTCCCTGGGTTCAATCCCCAGTACCACATACACACACACACACAAAAAAACCCAGTGGTGACAGGGTGTGTGTGTGTGTGTGTGTGTGTGTGTTCAGATGCTGAACGTTTACCCACAGGCCCTGGGGTGGAGTTTCTCTGTTTTGGGGCTGCCTGTTCACCAGAGGTGGTCAGCAGCAGTGCTGCCTTCTACCCACTGGACGCCATCAGCAGTCCCCCGAGTTGGGACAAGCAATAATGGCTCCAGACATGGCCAAATGCCTCCGGGGATGCAAAGTCATGTGAAATCCTTCCTAGCCGGGCGTGGGGGCGCACGCTTGTAATCCCCGCGCTTGGGAGGCTGAGACAGGAGGATCGCACAGGTTCGAAGCCAGCCTCAGCTACTGAGTGAGGCTCTCGGCAACTTAGTGAGACCCTGTTTCCAAATAAAGTATAAAATAGGGCTGGGAGTGTAGCCCGGAGGTAGAAGGCCCCTGGGTGTCACCCCCCAGGACCACACACACACGCACAAAGAAATCGTTCCTAGTCGTTGGCTCTCCGTGGTCCCTTCTGCCTCTTCCTGCTTTCCTCCATCCTGTGTCTAATGGCTGCCAAGTGTTGCCTGGAGAAGTCACTTATAAGTTGACAAGAAGACAGAGCTATTGCTGCAATTCTCTTCTCCTGACATGTAGCAATTGTCACACACCTCAGGACTTCAAACCCACGTATGGACTGGGAGGCGGCTCAGTGGAGAAGGCCTGGCCTATCAGCCGGGCGCGGGGGCCAGGCTTGTAATCCCAGCATTGGGGAGGTTGAGACAGGAGGATCGCGGTTCCTGGCCAGCCTCAGCTACTTAGTGAGGCCCTCTGCAACTCAGTGAGACCCTGTTTCGAATGCCCCTGAGTTCCAATCCCAGATCTGCAAAAAATAAATAAACAAAAAAGGCCTGGCCTATCAAGGGGAAGGCCCTGGGTTCCATCCCCAGCACTGGGGATGGACAAAAACGAAAATGATGATGTCACAGTCTTCAGGTGGGAAATCCAGGCTGACTGGGCTCTGCTCGGGGTTTAGATGTGGACACCGAGGGACAGCGGGCTGGCCACTCGCTTGGAAGCTCTGAGGGGCTATCTGCCTCCATGTCCTTTCTTCTTTGGGGAGTGGGGTGGGGGTGGTACTGAGAGTGAAACCCAGGGGCCTTCTACCTCTGGGCTATATTCCCAGCTTATTTTATTTTATTTTATTTTATATGCAGTGCTGGGGGTGGGATGTAGGAGCATTCTGCCTCTGAGCCATATTATTATTATTATTATTATTATTATTATTATTATTATTATTTTGCAGTACTGGGGATAGAACCCAGGGGCATTCTACCTCCGAGCTACACCCCTAGCCCTATTTTTTTTTTTTTTTTTTTTTTTTGGTAGTACTGGTGTTCCTGGAAGCCCTTCTACCTCCGGGCTACACTCCCAGACCTATTTTTACATTTTTATTTGGAAACAGGGTCTCCTAAGCCAGCGCGCACGGCAGGCTTCAAACCTGTGCGATCTTCCTGTCTCTACTTCACAAGCACGGGGATTACAAGCGTGCGCCACCACGCCCAGCCCTAGCCCTATTTTTTATTCTTGAAACAGGGTCTCACTAAGTGGCAGAGGGCCTAAGTACCTGAAGCTGTCTGTGAACCATGATCCTCCGGTCTCAGCCTCCCCAATGCCGGGATCACAAGCATGTGCCCTATTTTTTAAAATTATTTATTTTGAAACAGGGTCTTACTGCCAGGCATGGTGGTGCACACTTGTAATCCCAGCATTTGGGAGGCTGAGATGGGAGACTCACAGTTCACAGACATCCTCAGTTACTCAGTGAGGCTCTTTGCAATTCAGTGTGACTCTGTTTCAAAATAAAGAATAAAAAATAGGAGCCAGGTGTGATGGCGCATGTGTGTAATCCCCACACTTGGGAGGCAGAGGGAGGAGGATCGTGCAGGTTTGAAGCCAGTCTTGCTGGCTTAAGAGACCCTGTTTCCAAATAAAAATATAAAAAAGTAGGTGCCTGGGAGTGTAGCCCGGAGGTAGAAGGGTTTCCAGAAACCCCAGTACCACAAAAAAAAAAAAAAAAAAAAAATTAGGTCTGGGGGTATAGTTTGGAGATAGAATGCCCCTGAGTTCCATCCTCAGTACGAAAAAAAAAAAAAAAAAAAAAAAAAAACAGGGTCTGGGGTGCAAAGGACCTCACTAAGTAGCTGAGGCCGTCCAGGAAATGTGATCCTCCTCAGCCTCAGCCTCCCCAGTTCTGGGATTACAAGCCTGCACCACCACACCTGGCCCTATTTTATTTTTCATTTGAAAACATGGTATCGTGGAGTTGCAGAGGGCCTCACTAAGTAGCTGAGGCTTGCTGCAAGCCTGTGATCCTCCTGTCTCAGCCTCCTAGGTACTGGGATTTCAAGTGTGCACCACTACACCTGGCTCTGTCTCTGGTTTTAAGGAGCCCATGTGAGCGGCCCACAGGGACCATCTCCCTGTGTACAGGCAGCTGTGTGGGTGTAAGCCACCATGCTCCCAGTCCCAGGCCTCCATGGCGGGCCACAGGGCTGGGGGCCCTGGGGAATCTTGCGGTTCTGCCTTCCACAATGACCAAAGGGCAAGGGAGGTGTTTCTGGAGCTCGTGTTGAAGGATGAGCAGGAGCCAGGCCAGGTGAGCAGGAGAGGGAGCCCTGACCCACTCTGAGAAGGGTCTCGCTGCATTCCTGCCCTGAGGCGCCCCTACACATCCTTCTGGGAGTGAGCGTGGAGTCTGGGCTCCTGGTCCTCCTCCAGTGACCCATGGCATCGCTTGTATCTGAGGGCGGGATGAAGATGCAGGTCAGGGAAGATCAGCTGGACCTCAGCTGGCGTTGAAAAGGTGGCCCGGGGCAGCTGCCTGGACCATCACGGGCCATCCCGAGCAGTCTGGCCAGAGACTTTGGGAGAATAGGTGAGAGGGGTACTGGGCCGGGGAGGGGGCTCGGGGTGGCCTTGGTCACTGTGTCTGACCTCTACTGGGATGTACAAGTGAGGAGCTGAGGCAGAGGCCCGTGGGCTGGGCTTGGGCTCCGGTTCTGAGTGCGGCTGTCAGTCTGAGCGGCCATGGTGAGCCTCAAGGCAGTCCCCAACCATGGAGGAACCAGGAGGGAGAGGCTGTGGGGAGGGCGATGCAGCTGGGGCACAAGGACAGAGCGGACTCGGTCCTGTTCCCCACGAGACACATCCCAGAGCCACCCTGAAGGCGCTGCAGGGGCCAGGCATGATGGTGCACGCTTGAAATCTCAGTACTTGGGAGGCTAAGACAGGAGGATCACAGGTTCAAGGACAGCCTCAGCAACTTAGCAAGACTTTCAGCACCCTGGCAAGATACTGTTTCCAAACAAAAAAATAATTAAAATTGGGCTGGGGGTGCAGCCCAGAGGTAGAATGCCTCTGGGTTCAATCCTCAGCCCACAGAAAGAAAAAGGAAAAAAAGGCAAGAGAGGGGAGGGAGGGAGGAAGGGAAGGGAGGAGTTGGGGTGTGTGTGGAGAGGGCAGTGGCCACAGATCATAAGGTGGGCTAAGCATGGCCACTCACGGGGAACACTGTACACCTCGCTTGTTCTCTGAGGCCACCAAGGCTGGGAACATCAGGGTTATACCCACCCTCTCATCTATGCAGGACAGGAGGACCCCAGGACCCTACAAAGGACCCCCTGAAGTTATCACTATGAAGGCTGAATGCTGGTGTCCAAGTAGCAAGCCACTTCCGGTGGAGCCCGAGGCAACCTGGCCGCAGTACAGGCCTGGCATCCGAGGCACGGCCAGGATGCGCCCAAGCTCTCTGAGTTTAGGGTAAATCTGCACCCTGAGCTCAGCTGCAGCCCAGGCCCAGCAGTTACACTATAGTTTTTACCAGATGTGCTCAGGAGGGTTCAGGTTTCTGCTCTGCAAAGCACCCTGCGGTCATATGTGTACGTTCCTCTGGTAAATGGGTGCCCCTGTCACCCAGGCTGCAGAGGAGCAAAGGGCCAGGGACCTGAGGGGCTGGTGAGCCCTAGGGCACAGTTCAGGCCACGTGCCCCTGGGCAAGAGGCTCTGAAACCTCTGGTTTTCCACCTGCTCAATCCTGCAGCTTCCCAGGGTCAGAGTGTGGGGAAAGCAGAGAGTTCAGACATGTTTCCAAGGCCCAGCTTCCCCTTCAGCCTGGGCTACTTTGGGCAAGTCACCAGACACCCTGGGGCCTCAGGCTTTTTCTCACTGGGATTTATTTTTATTTTTTGGTGGTACTGGGGATGGAACCCTTCTACCTCCGGGCTACACTCCCAGACCTATTTTATATTTGGAAACAGGGTCTCTTAAGCCTGCGCGATAATCCTGTCTCCGCCTCCCAAGTGCAGGGATTACAAGTGTGGGCCATCACGCCCGGCTCACTGGGATTAATTATTTTATTTATTTTGGTGGTACTGGGGTTCCCGGAAGCTCTTCTACCTCAGGGCTACACTCCCAGACCTATTTTATATTTTTATTTGGAAACAGGGTCTCTTAAGCCAGAGAGGCTGGCTTCGAACCTGAGCGATCCTCCTGTCTCCGCTTCCCAAGCACGGGGATTACAAGCGTGCGCCACCACGCCCGGCTCACTGGGATTTTTTTTTTTTTTTTGGTGGTACTGGGAGTGGAACCCAGAGGCTTTCTACCTCCGGGCTCTACTCCCAGACCTTTTTTATATTTTATTTGGAAACAGGGTCTCACTAAGTTGCCGAAAGCCTAAGTAGCTGAGGCTGGCTTCGAACCTGTGCGATCCTCCTGTCTCAGCCTCCCAAGCGCGGCGTTTACAAACGTGCGCCACCACACCCGGCTCTCTCGCTGGGATTTAAAAGCAGCTAAAATCCAGCCCCTGTCACCTCTAAGCCCAGATGTGTCCTGGCTGTCAGATACCCACAGAGATCTCTGGAGCCACACCGCCACAAGGGAGGCCTCGTGGCATGGAGGGTGCCCCTGTGGCCAGCCCTGGGGAGCCTGCCACACTCAGGAACGGGCCTCCTTCGTTCCTTATCTTGTTTTTGCAAACCAATCTACTGGCCAGATCAGTTCATGACTGCGAGAACAAAAATCTGTGCTTACACACAAACTTTTTAAGTGGAAAGAATGAACCACTCCTCATCCCAGGGAGAGACCTCTGTGTTTTGGGCTTTTCACAGCCTGATTCTTCAGCCTTATTTGGAGAAAAACTCCCTCTTTTTTTTTAAGTTGTCTTTAGGGACACTGTAGACATATCCCCAGACCCGGCCATTGGGGGACAGAACAAACGCTTTGAGGGAGGGTCAGGCAGCAGAAGACCCCTCTCCCTCGGCAATCCGAGGAGAGCCCGTAGTTCTAGTTGGCACGTGTATGCCTGTGAATCAGACAGGAAATGGGGGTGGGGAGGGAGCAGGGGACGGCTGGCTTTCTGAGATTAAAGGAAACATTTGAACCCTCTTCAGTCTGCCCAAGACCAGGCAGACGGGCAGAAAGCGACCCAGGGGAGAAACCCAAAGCGAAATGGCTCATTTGCAGTTCACAAAACTTTCCAACCAAACAGATAGTATCCTATTCAGAATGCACAAAGGAAAGAAAATTAGGGCGTTTTCACAGTCTGGGACATTACCAGATAAAGAGCGGCCCAGGCGGGGGCACCAGCTCGGAGGGACTGGGGGCCATTCCAGGCCCCTCAGCCTTTCCGGGGAGGGGGAGATCCCTTCTCCCAGTCCTTTGAGCTCCTTGGAGAAGGCTGAGTGGACACGGAGAACAACAGGGTCTGGGTTTCATTTAAAAATAACCCAGAACATTTTGTTCTCAATTTTCTGGGGCTGGGTTTTCCCAGCACACAGGGCTCTGGGGAGATGTGGAAACCATGGCGGTCAGTGTGGACGCTGCTGGGGACTGAGCTCCGTGCGCGGCCATTCGGACCACTAACAACCCCCTCATTTAGAGCCTCAGCCTCGGGCCCTTCCCCGGCCCAGCCCAGGAATTACATCTCCGGGGTGGACCCCGCGTCCCTGCTGTGTAGGAGTCAAATCCTTTGGCTTCTAAGGCTGACTTAGGAAGTCTAGACTAAGCCTGCCGGAGGTTCCTGGTCACCGGCTGGCACGCAGCCTCTAGTGACAGCCCCTGTGACCAGGGGCATCAATATTCTTTTGAGAACAGTGCCTCCCCCCCAACCCCGCCCAGCCAAAGTCTTGTGGCTTAACAGTAAGTCAGGGACCCAGGACTGCAGGCAGGGTTGGAATCATTCATCCACTTTTTTTCTTTTTTTGTACTGGGGATGGAACCCAGGGGCATTCTACTCCCAAGCCACACCTTCAGTCCTATCTTTAAATTTCTATTTGGAGACAGGGTCTCACTAGGTTGGTGAGTCTCACTCCTTGCTGAGGCTGTCCCCAAACCTGCCATTCTCCTGTTTCAGCCCCCCAAGTACTGGGATTACAAGCGTGTGCCACCATGCCCAAATTTCATCCACTAATGAGGTGGGAGAGGACAAGGGCAGTAAATAGGATTCCCTCCGAAGGTCCAGAGGCCCAGTCTACAAGAGGTGGTGACCAGACCTCCCCCTGCCCTCTCTGGAGCCCACCTGACTCAGATCCGAGTCCTGCCTCTGCTCTTTCCTGATATAGGTGCCCAGCCCTCAGACCTCCACTCTCAAAGGCCAGAAAGTAAGTTGCACAGGCTTTCAGGTTCCAAGAGATGGATGGATGGATATATATATACTTATTTTCAGTACCGGTGATTGAATCCTAGTGCATTCTATCTCTAAGCTACACCACCAGCCCTATTTTATTTAGTTAGTTACTAGGGTTGGAACTCAGAGGCAGTCTATGTCCAAGGTACACCCCTAGCCCTCTTTTTTTGTTTCGAAACGGTCTCGCTAGGTTGCTGAGGATGGTCTCTCAAATTTGTGATCCTCCTGTCTGGATTTCTTAAATACTTGGGATTGCCATCATGCGCCCCCACAACTGGCTGCTATTTAATTTTTTTTTTTTTTTTTTGTGGGTCTGGGGATGGAACCCAAGGGCATTTGACCTCCGAGCTACATCCTCTGCCCTATTTTTTTATTCTTTATTTTGAAACAGGGTCTCACTAAGTTACGGAGGGCCTAAGTAGCTGAGGCTGCCTGTGAACTGTGATCTTCCCAGCCTCTCAAATGCTAGGATTACGAGTGTGTCTAACCCTACACGTGTAATCCCACGCCCAGGACATGCTATTTTATTATTTATTTATTTATTTATTTATTTGGTACTGGGGATGAAACCCAGGGGTCTTCTACCTCTGGACTACACTCCCAGACCTATTTTTTATATTTTATTTGGAAACAGGGTCTCACTAAGTAGCTGAGGCTGGCTTTGAACCTGCAATCCTCCTGTCTCAGCCTCCCAAGTACTGGGATTACAAGCGTGTGCCACCATGCCCGGCTTCATGCTATTTTATTTATTTATTTTTTCGGGTCTGGGGATGAAACCCAGGGGCATTCGACCTCCGAGCTATACCCCCTGCCCTATTTTTTATTCTTTATTTTGAAACTGGGTCTCACTGAATTGCAGAGGGCCTCACTAAGTAGCTGAGGCTGTCTGTGAACCTCGATCCTCCGGTCTCAGCCTCCTGAATGCTGGGATTACAAGCATGCGCCACGACGCCCGGCTATGCTATTTTATTTTGAAACAGCGTTTCACTAAGTTGCTGAGGCTGGCCTCAAACCTGCCATCCTACTGTCTCAGCGCCCCGAGTACTGGAATTATAGGCATGTGCTACCACACCCAGCTTTATTCTTTGTATTATTTTGCCTCACTAGAGATTGAACTCAGGGCTTCATCCATATTAGGCCAAGTGTTCCACCGTCTCCAACCCTTCTTAAATTTTGAGACAGGGTCTCATTAAGTAGCTCAGGCTGGCCCGGAGCTTGTGATCTTCTGTTTCAGCCTGCTGAACAGCAACTGCTACGGGTGCGTGCCACCACACCTGGCTCATTTTGTCATTGTGTGTCTTCTGCCTGTGAGTATACCCCCAGCTCTACTTTTTAATTTTGAAACAGGGCCTCGTTGAGTTGCTAAAGACCTGGGTCAGTTGCTGAGGCTGGCCTCAGACCTGTGATCCTCCTGCCTCAGCCACCAGGAACTGGGATCACAGGTTTACACCGCCACACCCAGCTTCAGTTTAGTATTTTTTGTAGTGCTATAGGGGATCAAAACCAGGACCTTAGCCGAGCCTGGTGGCGCACACCTGTAATCCCAGCACTTGGGAGGCGGAGACCATAGGATCCCAGTTCACAGACAGCCTCAGCCATGTAGCGAGGCCCTTCCCAACTCAGTGAGACCCTGTTTCAAAAAGTAAAATGACTAGCTGGGCGTGGTGGCGCACACTTGTAATCCCAGCATTTGGGAGGCTGAGACCGGAGGATCACGGTTCGCGGACAGACTCAGCTACTTAGGCCCTCCGCAACTCAGTGAGACCAGGTTTCAAAAAAAAAAAAAAATAGGGCAGGGGATGTAGCTTGGAGGTCAAATGCCCCTGGGTTCCATCTCCAGACCTGCAAAATAAATAAATAAATAAATAAATAAAATAAAATAAAATGACTAAAAAATAGGGCTGGGGGGGTGTAGGTGTAGCTCAAAGGTAGAATGCCTCTGGGTTTAATCCTTAATGACACACACACACACACACACACACACACACACACACAGAAAAGAAACAGGATCTCACTAAATTGTGGAGGGCTTAGTGGCTGAGGTTGACTTTGAATCTGTGATCCTCCTGTCAGCCTCCCAAGTGCTGGGATTACAGGTGTGCACCACCATGCTCAGCTAAATGCTGGCTTTTTGTTGTTGTGGTGGTGGTGGTTTCTGGGATTCTACCTCTGACCTATACCCCCAACCCCTTTTCTGCTTTTTTGATTTGTTTTTTGTTTTTGTGTACTGGGAATTGAACCAGGGGCATTCTACCTCTGAGCTACGCCCTCAGTCCTTTTTGTGTGTGTGTATGTGTGTGTGTGTGTGTGTGTGTGTGTGTGTGTGTGTGTATGGTATTAGGGATGGAACCCAGGGGCATTCTACCTCTGAGCTACACCTCTAGCTCTATTTTTTTTTTTTTTTTTTTTTTGCAGTACTTGGGCTGGAACCCAGGGACATTCTACCTCCAAATTACACCTCTTGCCCGATTTTGTATTCTTTATTTTGAAACAGGGTCTCACTGAGTTGCAGAGGGCCTCACTAAGTAGTAGGTGAGGCTGTCTTGGAAGCGCCATCCTCCTGTCTCAGCCTCCCAAATGCTGGGATTACAAGTATGGGCCACCACACCCTGCTCTTCTCTTTGATTTTTGAAACAAGGTCTTGCTAGATTGCTCAGTGTCTCAAAGAGGCTGGTCTCAACCTGCAATTCTATCTCAGCCTCCTAATTACTGGGATCAGGGGTGAGCAGAACCACGCCCAGTTGTGTTTTTAAACAGTGTCTCACGGTCTCCATACGCTAGCCTCCATCTCATGAGCTCAAGTGATCCTCCTGCCTCAGTCTCCTGAATAGCTGGGACTAAGCCTGTTCCATAGGCTGGCTCCCCAAGTTTATTTTAGACTTCTCCAACATTCGCCAACCCCCCTCCCACACTTACTTGTCCTGATACTGGTTACATAACAATCACAGCCCCCAAAGCGCTGACATCACCCACTGAAAATTCTTACCAGCCGGGACAGCCACGGGATCTAGGTGTGTGGCCAGGGATGATGGCGGGGGCATGAGCCCAATGGAAGAGCCAGGAACCGGTAAGAGGGACGGGGCACTATTTCGAGTAAAAGATGGTTACTGGTAATGTCCCTGGTAGAAAAGAGGAAGTATTTGGGTTTTTTGATTCCCCCTAAGTTCCCACAAGATTTCATTGTTGCCTCAAATTTCCCCTTTCCCCCACATAGGGAATTTCCGATTTCACTTCCTCAAAACCCAAGAGGCTAAGGGCCTCAACTTCCTCTGCCCCCTGCCACAGCTGCAGCCTCTGGGGGAGCCCTGTCTTCTCCCCACAGGTCACGTCACTCATGTCCTCCACTGCTGCGTCCGCCTCCCAGCCCCAGCCCCGCTGCGGGCCACGGTTCCCATCGGATCCTTCTCCCGCCCCACATTTTCCCCCCTGGGTCTCCCCCACCCCGGATTTTCCATTCCCACTGCGCTTCTTCCATAACCGCTTTCCCGTCTCTCTCCCAAAGCAAGTACGCGATGAGGGGGTGAGAGGGCGGTGTTGGGGAGGCGCCGCGGGTCCCGGGACTCAGAGCGGGCGGGAGGACACCTCGCGGGAGGTGCCCCGGGCCGGCGCAGCCGGAGGCCTCGGGAGCGCAATGGAGCCCGGCGGGCGCTGAAAGTCGCCGCGGACCCCGCACCTCGCACCTCGCACCTCGCCGCCGCCGCACTTCCGCCAGGCGTCCCGCGAGGGGCGCGGCGCAGCAGGTGCGGTTGCCACGGCACCCCGGCCTGGGCATCGCGAGATTTGGAGCCAGCCAATGGGAGGCGGGGGAGGGGACGACGTGGCACGCGCCGGGGGCGGGGCCGGGGCCGGCCCCTCCCTCCCCCTGCCTCCGCCTTCCCGGCCGGCCCCGCGGCGGGCGCGCGGGCCGGAGCGCGGGCCCGACCCTATAAAAGGAGCGCGGCGAGGCGCGCGCGCCACTCGGCAGAGGGCGCCTCGGAGACCCCGCGCGCCTGCGCAGACCGGCCGCCCGCCCCGCCCCTCGCCGCCGCCCGCGTCCTCCGCCGGCCGGCCGGCCCGCGCCCTCGCCCCGCGCTCAGCCGCCGTCTGCCCCGCAGCAGCCGGCCCCGTCTCCCGCAGCATGTTCAGCTGGGTCAGCAAGGATGCCCGCCGCAAGAAGGAGCCGGAGCTCTTCCAGACGGTGGCCGAGGGGCTGCGGCAGCTGTACGCGCAGAAACTGCTGCCCCTGGAAGAGCACTACCGCTTCCACGAGTTCCACTCGCCCGCGCTGGAGGATGCTGACTTCGACAACAAGCCCATGGTGCTCCTAGTGGGCCAGTACAGCACGGGCAAGACCACCTTCATCCGGCACCTCATCGAGCAGGACTTCCCGGGGATGCGCATCGGGCCCGAGCCCACCACCGACTCCTTCATCGCGGTCATGCACGGCCCCTCCGAGGGCGTGGTGCCGGGCAACGCGCTCGTGGTCGACCCACGGCGCCCCTTCCGCAAGCTCAACGCCTTCGGCAATGCCTTCCTCAACAGGTACCTTCCCTGAAACCTGGGGGCGCGAGGGGGCGGGCCCTGCCCCCCGCCGTCGCCCCCGCTGTCCTTTGTCTCCGAGGCCCTGGACAAGCCCGGGACGACCACTCCCAGCTACAGGGGCCCCGCGGTCCCGCAGAAAACCCCTCCGAATCCACCTGGAGGTCTAGGAGTGGGCATCTCTGACTCTTCTGGCTTCTGTCACCCCCCCCTCCAGAATCTTCCCGATTATCAGTTTAACTCCCCAGCCCTCCTGGAGACCCCAGCCCAACTCCACGCACGCACCGGGGGTCGCGTTAGAAAGATAAACCACTGTAGCCCGCCCTTTTTTGATCGCCACCTCAGCCCCCAGATTGAACTCAGCTAATTCATTCAAATCAACCTCTCCCCTCCCTCTCCTCCGGGATCTGTTTCTTAAGTGTCTTAGGAAACTCTGGTGAGACTTTTGCAGTTCCCTTTGCTGGTGTGGGGTGTCTCCGCTCTACCGCCCTGGGACTTGTGGTTATGTGTAGGAGGGACTTTGGGGTAGCCCTGAAGGCAGGGAACTGATGGGGTCTGAGCTCTTCTCCTAAAGGCAGCTCTTGATGGGTCCTTGTTGCCTTAAGGGGCCAGGAGGAGGTAGCAGTAGGAGTCCCCAAATGAGATTTCAGCCCTGAGACCTTCTGTAAACTTGACAGGATATTCTGTAACCTCTTTTTTTTTTTTTTTGGCGGGTCTGGAGATGGAACCCAGAGGCATTCGACCTTCGAGCTACACCCCCTGCCCTATTTTTTATTCTTTATTTTGAAACCGGGTCTCACTGAGTTGCAGCGGCCTCACCAAGTAGCTGAGGCCGTCTGTGAACCGTGATCCTCCGGGTCTCAGCCTCCCGAGTGCTGGGATTACAAGTGTGCGCCACCACGCCCGCCTATCTGTAACCTCTTGGACCTGGGTGTTTCCGAGTTTAATGGGTGAGACCATGATAAGAACAATAAGAGTAATCTTCCAAGATTCTGATCCTCAGGATGCAATGAATGAGACGCAGTGGCCTACTCCCTAAGGACTTGCAGTACCCAGGCTCCCTTTCCTCCAGAGGGATTCAAGGCATCCCCACGCCGGCCTTGGCCCCCCAGAGACCTAGCGCAGGACTTCAGGGACTCTGCCCTCTGCTTCCTCTTTCAAAGAGTGACTCCACAGCCTTTGGAAGTCCAAAGTCTGGAAATCCGAAGTCGGGGAAAGAGCCTAGGAAGGAATCTCAATCCTGCCTTCCAGGTCTCCGCCCTGCGTGATCACATTCCTTTCCAGACACTGTCCAGCCGCGCAGGGCGGGCCAGCTGGCTCCAGAGCCCAGCCTATGACCAGGCCCGCCTCCTTGCATGGAGCTGACCTTTAAAGTCTTTGTACCCCTTCTAGGCATTTTACCGATCCTCCTCTTCAGTGCTGGTGGTATTTGTGTGGCACGGTGGAGTTGGATTAAGGCTCCTGAAGAGCTGGTCCTTCGCCCGGACCCTTTCTCTGGATGCTTGTGTTAGGCCTTATTGTGCCTGTAGATGGACTACTGGCTCAGACTTTAGCCCGTGTGAGCGATTTGTTCTTGTGGAAAGTTTGGCTGCTGTGCTGGGAAGTCCACTCCTTAGGTCTCTGCTTCCAGGCAGAACTGTGGGAGTGACAGGACGGGTCACTTGATTGTGAGAGCAGAGCGCTCTGAAAGGAGAAACCCAGCACATGACCCATTTTCTGCCTTTAGAAACCTAGATTTCCAGAGTAGGAAGGATCGTAGACACTATCTATACAACTCCTACTTTGTCAGTTCAGGAAACAGGCTCAGAGGGCCCAGCTGGTTTGTTGAAGTCATTATTAAGATAAACTCACGCCCATTGCTGCTTCTGCCTAACATAGGTATTTT